>NC_046194.1:6972196-7275227 GCF_011004875.1 Balearica regulorum gibbericeps | reverse complement strand
AAGGAAACACATTTGGCTTGTACTTCATACACAATCACTTACACTTAAGCTATTGATAGTTGATTGGGATCTGTAGACTGCTGGGCTGGTGCCACTGGGTTTCTGAGCGCGTTCAATGGCTGGAACAGACAGCGAGGCTGTAGGTTTTGGCAAGCTGTAGGTCTCATTAGTCAGGCTGACTGTATCTGACACGAGAGATTCCCATCCACCAAGATGAAGCTCACTTCCCTAGGCTTTGGCTGACATCCCAACAATATTTACATGAAGGACAACAGAGGATCAGTGTTAGATTAAGGCTGTGAGTTTCCAGTAGGCAGACAGTTAAATATTCTATTGAAATACTCTTTTGATTATTTAGATAATAATGAAGTTTATGCATGTCCTTGAGAAATCTGGGGAAAGGCAGTTGTTTTATGCTAAGCATGCAAAGATGTGTTTAATCTTGATAATAGGAGTAAATTATGTATCAGCGTTTATAACCTCGGCTCCTTTATTTCTCACTTGTGCGGAAGCACCAGAAACCTCGCAGAGACGGGCGAGCCGCGTTGGCGGGGGCGCAGGAGGAGGGGGTAGGCGGGGGTCTCGCCTGCATCCCCGCTCCTGCCGGCACCCTGGCCATCTGCATCCCTGCGGGGAGAGGATGAGGATGGGTTGTTCGGCTTTGTCCTGGCCGAGGGAGGTGCTGGTTGCGGTAACACGTTCGCCATGAGCCCCCCAAGGGGTGTACGTCGGTACGGCTGCGGCCAGGGCAGGGATGCTGCGCTGACAGGCGCTGGGCCAGGAGCTGGCCCGGTACAAGCGGCTGGGAATTGCGTCTTATCTCCCCCAAATGTAATTTCTGTTTCGTTGGATTTTTATCAGAATCGTCGAGTAGCTATTTGCTGAGCAACGCCTAATTTTGAATGGGATGGGGTAATAATTCGATTTATTGCTGCCGTTGGAATGTGGCTGCCTGGCTGGTCCCACGTTACCCTGACAGAATATGTGAATTTGTCTGGTTTGGATTTGACAATAGCAGAGAAAAGTAACCTTTGGATTAATTTGCTTTAGCAACTAAAGTCCCATTAAATGGAAGGCAGCTGGTGTCAAAAGCATAAACGGAGACAAAGTTTTGCTCCCAATTGTGGGAAATGTGTTTAAACAGACTAGAAATGTTTCCATCTCTGCAGGGTATAATATACTCAAATGGTTACATTAACATGAAAAAAAAATAAGAAAGAGTGTATTTAGGACAATCCCTCTGTATCCAGTGTTAATGAAATTGAATTCCAGTAATGAAGTCAAAGGGTTGTATTCTGCACTCGTGCAGGCAGCACAGTAACTGCCATTAGCATTAATGGGAGCTGTGCCTATGAATTACGGAGCCGTGATGGTTTGAGATGGAAAAGGTCTGTCGGATCCCGGAGTGCTCTCCTCTCCGAGGACCAGATCCTGCATCCTAACATCAGTTAGGATGCTAATGAGCCCTGTATCATGAGGCATGAGTAGCGGAGTTTCGGAGGTGAAATCCCCGCCGCTCAGGGGCCAGCACGAGCTCTATGGACCACTTAAGAAAAGGATTAATTGGAGTTTAAATGGTGTGTTCCACCGGTCCTCTGAAAGGGAATTAATTTTGCCTTGTGAATGAGGTGGGGATTGGCCCGCCGTCCTGAATAAAGGGGGGCAGCCAGCATTAAATTGCTTTCCAGCCCATAATACCTTCTGGGCCTGACTCCGCTGCAGAGCACGGTGTGCCCGAACACCAGCTCCTCTGGCTTCAGGTGATCGCCCTCCTTCCCACAGCCGCCTTCTCATCCCAAGGCTGCGGTGTGCCCGGGAGGGCGTTTTTCCAGAGAAAACCGTTTGCATCAACTCATCAAATCTGCCCGTAGCCCCCCGGCGCGTGGCTGGCCAGGCACCCCGGGTGTAGCGGTCTGTCGGTCTTCAGTCACGATACAGGGACCGTTCTGCAGAAGAAAGGGCGTCACTAATGGTAACACAGAGCAGGGGAAGGGCGGAATGGGCCAACCCCCGGTGGTGTAAATCAGTGTGGGTCCTCGGCGCTTCTGGGCAGCTGTATGTATCTGCAGCAGCCGGGAGCCAGCACCGTCGCATCTCTCTGTTGACCATCACAGAAGCGCTGCCCATGAACTGCGTTCAGCCATGGGTCCTTATCAGCAATTGCCTGATAAATTAATCTAATTCACATCCCTTGTTGCATTAAAATAATTCCTCGCAGGCGTTTGCTTTGTCCAAGCACCGCTGACCTCCTCTGTCGGGACAGACAATCCAGGATTAAAAATACAGCATTTTTTAGCTTGCATAAATCCCGAACAATGGCAGAAGAGAGGAAAAGAAAGGTTCCTCGCTGTGGTAAAGAGCATTTGTCACTGTCCCTGGTTATTAGTATCCTCCGAGCATTGTACAAGGGAAGCCACGCCAGGATTACATTTCTGCATTCACTGGAGATTTCTTATTAGGAAAGGCGAAGAAGGCTCTGTAAAAGCCCATAGGTCAAAAATATAATACACTATTCCCCACCTCTTGTTTCCTGATATTATGCTATTACGGGAGATAAGGGAGAGGTGCAGAGTCTTAATTTACAAGCAAATGATGAACCATGGCTGGGGACTGTTTGTATTTTGCTCGAGCTTATTATTTTATCTGGAGCGTAATGCGGTGGATCGCTGCTCCCGAGCTGGGAACAGCCGCTCCTGCTGGGGTGGAGGGGAGGTGGGCTCCGCCGGCGTGCCGAGGGTGCTGGGTGCTGCACGGCAGCTCGAGGACATGCCTCACAGCTCGGGGTGTATGTTCCCAAGAAAAATAAGGTGCCGGAGTTGAAAAGAAACCCCAAAGTAGCTGGAAGAGGAGTTTTAAATAATGCAGTTGCGCATTGTCCATGAAAGATGGCTAACCATGAGTAAACATCAACAGCAATGTTTGATCCCTTCATGTTTACTATTTATTCATATTTATTATTCATAAATTCCATCACAAATGTTAGGCCCGCACCCCAGTGAGACATTTGCATTTTATTTTAAGTTTGACACCCCCCCGTCTTAGTTTTGTGAACTGAGATTTAATGATTTGCTTTTCCACATCATTCCTGTGCTGGCTCTCCCTGGCTTTCCTCTTCTTGTTTCAGGAAGAGATTTCTAACATGGAAAAGTGATATTTGAATAGATTCCCCTAAGGCAATCAATTTACTTTTAATTTGTCTGGAACTAAGCTTTTCTTTGTTGCAATGAGAAAGGATTGAAACTGCTGTAAAATTTATTAGCTTCCAGGAAGATTTTGAAATGAATTTTTTAATGATCGTGCTGTTTGCTGTACCCAGGAGCAGTGTCATCGTGATTACAGTATAATCATACGGTTGCTGAAGAAACACCGAAATGTGGAGATAAAGCCGGGCTCCCGCACGAGGGTGCCTGTGGTACTGGCCCAGGTACGGGCACGCGTGCCCTGCACCGGCACGGCGCTGGGGGCTTTGGGCTGGGGCCGCTCAGCACGGTGCTCACCCATGGGTACCTGTCCCGACCAGGCTGCGATTCTTCCAGTCCCCCCTTTTTTTTTTTTTTCTTATTTTTTTCATTTTCAAGCGGCGACTCCACTCCTATTCCTTGCTCCCCGTGTAATAGCACAAATGAGCGCTACTTACTCACCTCGGCAAAGCTGCTCTGACACGGATTGGATTGAACTGAGCGGCTGTTTGAAAATGGAAACTCCAGGGACTATTGTCATCGCCCAAATTGCACCTTAGATTGTATAACAGCACATGTCATCTGGCCATTTATCAGGAATATTACATTCCCAGGCACTTGCACCTTGCTACGATTTAACTTTGTCTCTTTGGCCAGCGCTGCGATTCCACTGGAGATAATTCAATTGCTCTGAGAGCTGAATGGGCGCCGTGCACACCAGCCTCGCGTCGCTCTGCCACAGGCACGCAGGCTTTGAACGGGAGACTGGAACCACTTGTACACCCTGGACGTTCGTTAATCCTTCCTTCTAACGAGAGAACGCCCCGTGCAGGGCGGAGCTGAAGGCTCTGTTGCTTTAGCTCCCACCTCATGTCTTCTGCTGCCCAGCTTCTCCTGGGCTCCTCTTGTCTTCCGGCTTTCCGGCATCCATCCTGTCTCCTGGCCAAGAGCTTTCATGGTGGGACTGGGAGGTGCTGAGGGTCGCTGCTGGGCAGGATCAGGGCACTCGGCTGCAGGAGTCAGGGCAGCCCCAGGGTTCCGTGTCACCTCCCTGCTGCTTGCGTCACTGTGCCGTTGTCCCCAGCTGCCATTCCCCACCGGTGACATGGGCTGTGCGTCAGCTCCTGGACGAGCCGCGGGCGATGTTGTCTCTCCCACCAGGTCTTCCTGCAGCTGCTGGTTCTTGGCAGCCCGCTGCCTGGCTCAGACCCCGCAGGCAGCGCAGGCAGCACGTGGAGCTGGCTGGGGTTCGTTATTAGTTGCCTTTGTGCTGGTCCCCCAAGGTGCAAGGAGAGCAGGTTTCAAATCTGGAGCTCAGCATGGGTTTTGCCATACTTGTGGAGGAGCGTATTTATTCCAGAGGTGGCTGTTGGTTTTATTTCCTATTTGCTATACGAGAGCTTACGTTTAGCAATGATGACACACGTTTTCTGCCAAGCCTGACTTCAGGCCAACTGCTCATCTCTTCATGGTGAGGCTTCTGCCAGGAAGTTTTGGACCTGGCGGGGGGCGACGAGACAACAATTTTAAAAGTGACCCTGCCCCCAAGTGCTCTGACCTGACTCTCCGGATTTGTGCTGGGTGAAGGCAGACTGGCTGAAATACGGACATCGCTGCTGTGAGACCCGCACGCCTCGTGTGCCAGACTGCACGGCCATCACTCGTGCTGTTCAGCATCTCTCCAGACTGCCAGTGTGCAACACGGGTATCCCTACAGCCAGTAGGACCCTCAGCCTGGCGTGCATGCCATGTGCTCGGCTCGTTAGAAAGCCCAGCCCAACTCAGGGCAGCTTGCACAGCTGCGGGCCGTGGTGTTCCCCTTCCCATGGCCATGGTGTTCCCCTTCCCATGGCCATGGTGTTCCCCTTCCAGCCTGTGCCAGCCGGTGCGTTGGGCTCCTTGGGGACTCCTTTTCAGGATCAGGTCTCTGCTCCGTGGCTCCAGCAGAGCAGCACCGAAGCTGTGGTGTTGCTCACCCAGCACTGCCCCTCCGTTGTTTCCTCCTGCCAGGCCCCAGTGGGCAGTAGTTTCACGCCAGATGCTCAAACCTCTGTCATCCATGCGCCGGGCACGGAGGTGGGAAGCCGCATGTTTTGGCTGCCGGCCGCTCATCGTGTCGTGCGCGGTGCAGTGGTTATTACCTGGGCTTTGCTCTCGCGTTTTAGTGCAGACAGTAACAGTCCTATTGACTAGGGCAGGTCTAGGGCTGTAAAGGAATTTCCTGTTGTCCTATTTCCGATTGTTAAAGTGGTAAAAACCAAGACAGAACAGTACAATAAAGAGCCTGTGAATGTGAATGACCGTCCTGGGTGCTGTTACGTCTGGGTGAGTCAGACCTCGCTGCAAAGGGCAGCGCCAGGAGCGTGCCCGGCGGCTCCGTGCCCGCCTCTGCTTTGGGGCAACACCCGCTGCCCTTCCCCGGCACGTAGGAGGAGAATGCGAGGTGGCAGCCCTGGGATCAGCCCGCCGGAGGAGCCCAGATCCCTCTGAGCTTGCCTTTGGACCTGGGATAGCAGAGCAGTGGTGCGGTGTTCGTGTGCATCCACAGGGCATGCTTGTGGTGTAAAAATAGTATCTTACGTCAACTACAGGGTTAAGACGGTGATGGGTGGGTAGCTGAAGATCCCCATTCTGCCATGGAGAAGTGACTTCTGCTCAGGGCTCTGTGCTGGTCCCTGGTCTGCTGCCAGCTGAGGGCTGGTCTGGGCAGCCCGGACACGTGTTGTTCCCCAGAGCAGGTTTCTGGCTGCGGGACGTGGTCTGTGCAGACCAAGCTGAGATCTGTAATGGGTACAGGAGCAGGGAGGCAGAATGTGCCGTGGAGCTACCTGGTGTCTTCATGGTGACTCCTGTCCCTCTGCCTGTCGGCCTGGCATCTTTCTACTTGTTACATTCCATTCATAAAATAAAAGATTGAAAAGGTATAATTTATTGTAAAGCTTTTCACCTCTTCTCCTGCCTGCATTTCAGCTGCCACTGGCGTGACTTGCAGACAAGCATCTTGGTGTCCAAAGCAGATGACCTCACAAGCAGATAGGGACCACGGGACCGTCTTTAATAAAACCGCTCTTAAAGCACAGGTCCCTTTCTTGGGTTTGAGGAATATCCCCTTGCAGTGCAGTAATCGGTGAAGTCCTCGATTTGTTTTGAACTGTAAAAATGCCTGCTTGGAATTAAATGAGCTATGGCAAAACAAACCCGCCTGTGCTCCATCCGGAGTGCAGTTTGTCTCGGCTGCGGTGGTCCCGTGGATTCGGGGCTGAGCCGTGATGCTGGGCGGGGAAGGTGAGGAGCAGCAGCTCCTCCCGTGCCTTCCCGTGCTGGACCAGCCAGCGCAGCACTCCCAGATCCGGCCTTTCGTGTTTGCGGAGAGACTGAAGTGATGTGTGCTCCAGCAACGCGCCCAAGGTCACGCAGCACAATAAATCAGTGTCTCATCGGGGATGAGAACCCAGGATATTTCTGTAGCCCCTCCAGCCATTACCAAGTCCCTGCTATCACAGCCAGACTACACAACTTTGTATGCCTGTAGCACCCTTTTGAAGTTAAGCTGTGGATAAATAGGCAGACAGCAACACTTTCTGGGCAATTTTTCTTTTTTTTTTTTTTTTATTTTGCTCAAGTACTTGAAAGTAACAGAATCAAAGTATAAGAGCATGGGCTTTTAGATCTCGGTGCAGGTTGTTCTGCATGTAAGGCTCAGAACATCCTTCCCTCAAACTGCTGTAAAGGCAGCCGCCGAAACCCAGACCTCCTACACAGCCACCCGGCGCCGCGCTCCGCACCACCAGGTAGCTGCTCTGATGTAGAGAAAAAGCTAATGTTTTACCCATAGATTTTTCAATTAATTGGCTGCTTCTCCTTTAAAAAAAAAAAAAATCCTTTTTTTTTTTTTTTCCAGGTCTGCTTTTTACTCGTTTATTCTCTGTAAGTGTTAAGCTGCTCATATTTTGGTGCATTGTGTTATGTGCTGAGAATTTTTATCAGCCGCCCTAGTGCTTGAATGTGGTGGAAATACCAATGTGTCTGAGGAGCGGAGGTTATGCACAGAGATGTACGAAGCATCAAAATGAACGGTTTGCAGACAGACGAGAACCAAACCCAGGCTGAGTCTGCACCTTCGCAGGCTTCGATCCATCAAACCGGCACCAACCCAGCACGGTCTTGTATGGGTAATGGCATTAATGCTTAACGCTGCTTTGCGTGTATATAGGTTAGGACAGGAAGGAGCTATGTCTTTGTGTAGGGAAAGGTGGTGCTTTATGAGGGCTAGCTACAATTACGTGTTCTTATCAAATGAAAGAAAAGTCGTAAGCCGAGACTGAAAAGCAGCCGGGAGCCTGTGGTGTTCGGCGGGAGCCACGGTTGGATGCTCAGCAAAGGCCGGGGAAGCTGAGACTCCTGGATGTGCTTTCCAGCTTTGCACTTGGCTGAGCCCGGCTGCTTCCCTGGGCCCCAGTCTGTCCGTCCGCGATGGGGGGGTGAAGCCCTGCGGTCCCGTGGGATCGGCCAGCAGCACAGGGATGCGTGTGAGCACCGGGCACGAGGGTTTGCACCCGCCGGGGAGCGCTCAGACCTGGGCATGGATGGTCCTTGGAAAGGGTTAAACCACCGCTCCATATTTCAGCCCTGTAAAGTGGTGTCGGGACAGCCCTAAGTCGAGGGAAGGGATCTTTATTGCTCTCGTATGAATAAAGCCCCGGTGCTGGGAATGACACATTTAATCTTCAGTGGAGTGGGCAGTCTTGGAGATTTATAAAGCTTCTGTTGTGTGGGAGGTCAGTGGGGATTAAGCAAAAAGTTAAAACACAAATATACACCAAAAAAACAAAGAAACCCACCTCCTCCCTCCGTTCCCTTCGCCCCTCTGCAAAAACTCAAGCTTAAAAGTCATGTCAAACAAGCTTAAAACGTGGTGGCTTTTAGCGCTGGTTACTAAACCCACAACGTGCTGACTCCGAGCAGCTCGCCACGTGGGACGGACCCGCTGTGATGGATTCGCAGGTGTAACTCCTGTCCCCAGGTTGCAGGTCTGGCGGTGGCAGATGACACACAACCTGTTGGAAATTGAACTCCAGGCTTTAGAGCAGCCGAGAAATAACAGTAAAAAAATAAAAAATAAAAAAAATCGCTCTTCCCAGCCTTGCCTTAAAAATGATTGCTGTTTGGGGTAGGATGACCGCTGCTTGGGTGGGAGCGATGGGCAGCACCTGGCTTGGCGGGGGCTCCCCCACCCTGGGCAGGCTGGGAGGGGGTGGGCACCCCCGGCAGGGCTCCCCGCTTCACCGGCCCTTGTGTTTTCTCCACGCAGATCAGAGCGAAGGATTTCATTGCAGGGAGGAGTGCCGCATCCTGGGCCACTCGGACAGGTGCTGGATGCCCCGCGGCGCCGTCCCCAGCCGCGCCAAGTCCCCCGAGCACGGGAGGAACGTCATCGCCCTCTCCATCGAGGCGACGGCGGTGGATGCGGAGCCTTACGCAGACTGCAGCACAAAAAGGACCTTCGCCACCTTCGGCAAGGAGGGCGGCGAGCCCCTCGCCGACGAGCGGCTCGCCAACCCCAAAGGCAAAAGAACGGTGGACCCGGCCGCCTGCAGCCCCAAGGTGAGCGGCGCCGTCCGCGAGGCGGGCAACGGCTGCGAGGCCGTCAGCCCCGTCACCTCGCCCCTCCACCTGAAGAGCCCTTTGTCTGGCAAGCCAGCGGCACCGTACAGCGCCGGGCACTGCGCCGGCAACCGGGAACGGGAGCCCTTTGGGAACAGTGGCCCTTCCCGGCCGACGGAGGCAGAGCCCCGGGGGGCGGACAGCGAGAGCGGCGGGCAGGAGGGCAACCTGCTCCTGCAGGAACGCCGGGAAAAGGACTCGCCCGGCGCCCGGAGACTAAAAGACATCGTCCTCTGAGCGGCACCGACGAGAAGAGGAGGAGGAGGAGGAGGAGGAGGAGGAGGAGGATGAGGGACCGCACGACTCCCAGCGCAGATTGTTTTTATCGCTTACCAATGGTTCACAGATTGCTGTATTTAAAAGCTTTCCCTAAATGTATTGTTTATAAATGAAGCTATCGTTAATGTGACAATCCCACTTGTCTCAACAGGCGGCAGGGGTGTGCAGCCGGAGCAAAGTAGCTGGTGGTTTGCTTTTGCCAGGAGGCGGTGGGTGGCGGGGGACAGAGGTGAGCCCCCCGCCCCCCCGGTTCTCAGGAGCGCTCGGTATCCCCTCCTCGGAATTTATATATTTTTATAGCTCAAAATGAAGATAAATTTCCATTCCTGGAAAGAATTGAATGGCAAATTCCTTATTTGGACACCTTCAGTAATCCCCCCGGCGGTTTTGTAGTCTAGACAAAATAGCGGCCATTTCTTCAAATTGTTCAAAATGACAGTCCGGTGAGTTTTAATATTCACCCAACGCGAGGTTGGTCATATTTTAAGATGTTGCTATTTTGCTATGGACACCCCTGCATTTATGAATCCTTTTGCTGTCACATGCTTATCTGTACTATTATTGTATTTGATATTGCAAATTACCGTATGTCTCGTGATGGCAAAAGGCTTTCAAGCTTAAAAAACAAAAACAAAAAAATCACAATCATCTTAATTAAAACTTGGGGAACCTGCAGTTTTCAGACCCGGTGGAGCAAGCGCTTCTTCCAGCCCCCACCATCGCCTGCAGCCTCCCCTGGCTCTTGCAGGGCAGCGACAGGGCGTTACGGGAAGACGTTTTGGGGAAAATTCTGCTTGGATTGCAATTGTCGGATGGACTGTGCTGAATTTTTTCCCTTCTCCATTTCTTTTGCATAATTTCAAGGCAATGCATGGGAAGTTTTTCCAGAAGTTGGTGGTTTTGGGTTGGGGTTTTTTTTTTCCAGTTCCCAGATTTAGATATCCCCCATCTCCAATCATTTCCAAGTCAAAATGATGGAATTATTTAAGAGATCTAAATTACCTTCTCAATTAGACACACACTTCCCCATCAGCATTTCCCAATCATGATTATGCCAAGTATGTGTGTGTTTGTATGTCATCATGGCATGGATTTTAGACTGTTCTGATTTCTTTCTATCCCTGCATCATAAATAAGTATGGAACGAGCAATAGTGATGTTAATTTAGGGGCAGACAGGTGATATGTAACAACGCTACTAATTCAATTAATGTGCCTTCTTAATGGAGAAAAAATTAAAGCAATTCATTATTTTTTCTCATAATTAAGGACTTTTTTGTGTGGGTACAAATTTACTCATATAAAATTGATTTAAAAATTGAGCTACTTTAATAGCCATTTTGTAGAAGGGAGAGAGGGAAGGGGTTTCACAGCTCTCTGCTCTCTTGCAGTGATAATTCCTCAGTGAGGTATGAGTAAGGTAGGAGGATTTCAGTTAGTGTATTATTATTATTATTATTATTATTAACCCTTCATCGGACAGATTTTCCTACCCTAAATAATGTTCCCTAGAATTTAAAATGGATTATGGAAGGGAAAATATAGAGCTCTTGCCAATGTTTGCTGTACCAGCAAGTTGAAATTAGTGGTTTCTAGAGAAATAGTCTTTCTAGGTCTACATATCATGATAAAATATTTGTTACATTGATTTATTTAAATTAAAAATGTCAACAAGAAAACAAGCTCCAGTCATTATTATCCTCAAAATAAAATTAAGCTCCAGCCATTTGTTTATTCAGGGCAAATTGATCCTGCCTGAAGTCGTAGCTGGTCTGAGCCAGGTCCGCAGTCAGTCTGTTCCCCCTGCCGCTTGCTAGGGCCAGGAATGAGAGAGAACTGACAAAAAACGGTCATCTAATGAAGTTTGTGACACTTCCCTCGCTGGTGTTAATGACTACCTCATTCAGGTCCCATCCCACATGTTACCGTGATGTCCTGCATCCCTCCGGAGAGCAACTCGGGGATGTTCCCCCTCTTTTCTGGAGTTTGAGCCCATTTTTCAGGGATATTTCTGTTCCTGCAGTGTTTCCTGCCTGCGTACTGTTACTGCTGTCATTTACTTCTGGGTTTTTTTCCCCAAATGTGTGTATTATGGTAACACAAGCAAAGAAGAAAGGGGCTGGCTTGGGGCTGTTGGAGTAACTGGATTTTCTGTAACTGTTAGTCTGGGTTTATTCTGATGTTACCTGTTTTTGTCAGCTCTGGGTGGGTTTTTTTCAGGGGAAGCTTCTCATATGCCTTTGCTGAGCGACAGCCTGTGCTGCTCCGTCTGTCAGATCCTCTTGGCTTCACAGGGCAAAAGCCCCATGTCGCCCCATCATCCGCCCCCCCATCTCCAGCAGGATGGGACCCGGCTCCCCCCATTGCCGATGGTGGGGATGGGGAGTGTGGGTCATCCCCCCCCCAGCCCCGGGCACCCCATCATCATCCCCAGCTGCCCGCAAAGCGCCGGCTGTTAATTTCTGCAGCGTGTTGCCCTCTGCCTGCGGAGCTGCCATCACCAGCCCAGCGTTTTGGATGAAAAATAGATGCTAACTGAAAAGGAAGAAAAAAAAAAAAAAGAAACATTTCTCTAATTTACCCAGAGGAAACGTTCCTTGCCACTCTGAATAAAAGCGCAGCCGAGAAGGAATGTGAAATAATTCTGTATTAAAAGGGGGCATTAAAGAGGTCAGTAAACCCTTATGCCTCCAAGAAAATCATTTAAACACCAGTTTTCTGGGCTGACCCGGGCTGCAGCCAGGGATGCTGAGCAAAGGGCCCTTCCCTGGCACGTCCTCGCTGCGTGGGGCCGAGGGGGGACCCGGAGAGCGGCCTCGGCTCCACCGCCTCGTCCCTTTCCTGAATATTTTGCTCCTCCTGTCACTGTCCCTCTGTGTCACTTAAGATGAGTTCAGGGCTCCTGGGCAAATCACGGTCTGTCTTGTTTTTTTCCTAGTTGCATCAAAACTGGCCGTGCAAAAATGTTCAAGGCTGCAGGGCAGGTGGGGTTTTTTGGGGGGAGGTTCCAGATGTAATTATTGTGTTCTTTAATAACTTAAACCTGACCTCAGATTTGATTTGGGAAAAATCACTGGGATCTGTTGGTTTCCTCCAGGCAAGCTTGCTCTGCTCCCCTGTTTATCCAGGGAGCAGCAACCACCTACGACTCTCCCCCAAGCACGACGAGGACCCCATCTGGAGCAGCCCCGGGGCTGGGGACCGGGGGGGGGTGTGTGAACCCACCCTGTGCTGGCCCAGGGACCCTTCCCTGCTCCCTGGGGAGCCCCTGGCCTTTCCCACCCGGGAGGCTGCCGGGCTGCGCCGGGAGAGATGATGGAGGGCTGGGGATGATGACTGACGGCTGGAAAAATACCCCCCGAGCACCGTCCTGCTGAGGTTGTTGCCGTTCCCTGTTTGTTGTGAAGCTGGAGGTGGCCTGTGGATCACACGTTGTGCAGAAGTGAATTCCTTTTTTTTTTTTTTTTTTTCCAAATAGGAAACAAGTTGCTTTTGTAAAGAACACACTGTCTGATGAATATGTTGAAATTATTCTTGGGGGAAAAAAAAATAATCTAATTATGAATGGAAACACATTTGTCTGTCATTGGGGAAAATTGATGATCTTGTTGCTACAGCTGCTTTCGCAGCTTTGGGTAATCTCTGATCCAACCTGTGAGTTGCGGTTCCCGTCGGGGAGAAGCCCAGCCGACCCCGCTGCGAGCACTGCTGAGACGGATCCTTTATGGGACCAGCTGATGTTCAGCTGATCTAAGCCGGGATATAACCTTCAAACGCGCCTAACGCGGACTGGATCTCAGCAGCACACGCCTCCTTGCAGCCTTGCAGGGCGGCAGGTACGAGCCGCGGGTCTCGCACCGTAACACCAGCGCCTTCCCGACGCGGGAAGAGCCGGCGGCGGCACCGTCGCTGCTCGGCAGCAGGCAGGGCTGCCGCGGGACTGAGCGCGGTACGTCTCGTTATGGTGTCTCCGTTGCCGAGTATATGAAGAATAAATTGTTGTATATGCTGATATGTATGTTATGTACATTTTCACAGTGATTGAATCATTGTAAACAACAAAATGGAAAAAGGAAAAAAAAAAGAATCACCATTCTGTCTATTTTATGAAGATGATAAAGCAGCTTTATTAAATTATTACGATTCTGTTTCAAAATGGTGTA
This sequence comes from Balearica regulorum gibbericeps, assembly GCF_011004875.1. Taxonomy (NCBI): domain Eukaryota; kingdom Metazoa; phylum Chordata; class Aves; order Gruiformes; family Gruidae; genus Balearica; species Balearica regulorum. The sequence goes on along the minus strand of NC_046194.1, from coordinate 7,261,943 downwards.
TCTGCCACATGGTTTTTTTTTTTCATCTGATGAGAACTTTGTTTTCCACCTAAATGTGATTTTTTTCTTTTCTCTGCTTTGAGCATCTAATGCATTTTAGTATTAAAGCAATTATTGAATAAAATGGAAAGTAAGTGTTTGGTTAAATACGCCTGAGTGGGTTTGCTTTGACGGGCTCCAGGTGCTGGTCCTGCAGAAGCCAGCGCGTGGCTGGGCACTCGCGTGCTCTCCCGGGGGCCGCCCCGGCCCTTTCCCCGTCCGCTTCTCCCACGACCGCTCCACCTCGGCAACCGAGAGGCTGCAAACCTCAGGCAGAGCTTTCCCAGCCCCAAGGGGGGGTCGTTGTCACTGTCCCTGTGGGTGACCCACTGGGGTGGGCAGGCTCTGAGCCCCATCACGGCTCAGCCCCTCTCCTCGCCCTCATGAAACCAGGCATGGTGCCGGTCCTTTGCACCACCACCCCCTCACCTTTGGGGGAAACACAGCTCCGAGAGGGGCAGGGAACACCTCCAACACAGACTTCTTTTCCACTGAGGCACTTACTTTCCCTAGGTTTTCAGGAGGGCACTTTGTGAGGAGATGGTGAGCAGCATCCACTGCCTCTGAATTAACAGTCTGTTCATGGACCGCTCTTATGCACGGAGCATCCACGCGCTTTGTGGCTAGCAGGGGTAAATGCCCTTCCCTAATGGCCTCTGCTTGTTCAATGTCGCAGCCCAGGTGACACCAAGGTGGAACTGGAATGAGAAGCAGTGACACGGGAAGCCCCTTCCCTGGGGCGGGAAGATGCTCGAACTGCGCACCCGAGCATCACCCCGCATGGCTGGGGCACACGGGGAGCAGGGGGCAGCCAGGGTTAACCACACCAGGATGAGCCCCCCACTGCTGTAACTCCCCGATAAAGGCTCCAGCGATGCAGCAGGGTCTGGCTGATTGCCTCGGGGTCAGCTCTGGCACAGACGTGTGTGGGCATGGGGACCCCGGGCAATGGTCAGCAGCCAGCCCAGCAGCGGGACCTGGGGCCTGGTTGGACCCTTGTTAGTGAGTTGTTTGGCAGGTGGGTGAAAGGAGGGGTTAAGCTAATAAAGGCAAGCTGTGTGAGGTGGAGGGTGGTTGGGGGTTTCCAGTCCTTGCTGTGTCTGGGCTGGTCTGTAGCCTGTTTGGGGACCAGCGGTGCTGCTGCAGACGGATGCCGGTGCCTGAGGCGGTGGTGGGCTGTGTGGCAGCATCCCCAGGCGGTGCCTCCTGCCTGCACTGGGCACCCAGTGCCAGAGCCGTGCCAGCACCGTGGGCTCACCTCCCGGGTAGGAACTGACCCTGTTTGGGGGGAATGGCCCCGCTGAGCTGCCCTAGAACAGCAGCGGTGGGAGGCAGAGGAAGGAGGGCAGCGGCCGTGGGGCTGCAGCGGGGCAATGCAGAGCCCCAGTCCAGGGGCCAGGCATGGGCTGGCTGCAGGCTGAGAGTCAAAATGGGGCTGAACCCCCCCCGGAGGGAGGACTCCCCTTGCAGCACCCCAGACTAGCTCTCGCCTGGCTCTCTGGCAGAACCTGCCGGGATGCCACGGGCGCTGGGCTCTCTCCTGATTTAATAAACCTCCTCTAATGCCAGCCAGCTCGCCATGCTGGCTGCGAGCGCCTGCTCACAGCGAGCTGGGGGCTCGGAGATGTCAGGTCAGTGACGTGTCCCCGCTGTGCTCCCCGGCCAGCTGTCGCCGTCCTCTGTCCCCGCCGGCGCACCCCAAAGAGCTGCAGCGTCTCCTCTGCTGAGGCAGCAGCAGTAACAGCGGCGCTGAAGTTTGCATAAATAACAGCGCCAGGAAGGGCCGAGGTGGGCGGCAGGAGGGAGTGTGATTGAGGGTCCGCTGCAGATAAAAAAGGGATTCTTCTGTCAAGCGTGCCTGTGTGGAAATGCTGCTGGCCCGCAGGGCCGTGGTAAATCTTCCCGCTCGGCAGGCTTCCTTGCGCTGAGGGCCAGATCCTGAGCTGGTGCAAGCCCTGGCGAGGTCCCTGGGGCTGGGCTGGCTTTGGCCGGGCAGGTCTGCCCCTGGCACAGCTGGGCTGCAGGCTTTGGTCTGGGCCATGTGTGGCTGATAAAGAGGAGCAGTTGGTCTGGAGAGCTGGGTGCTGCAGGTGGGCTGGGCTCCCCAGGGAGCTGCTGCCCCCCCCCCCCCCCCCCCCAGACTGCCCCAGATCTGAGGGGACCCAGCCTGTGCTCCCCTGAGCTCCCCAGCATCCCTAGGAGAGGCTCCCTGGGACTGTGCCAGCGTTCCTGCTCTCCCGTGGGAGAAAGCTTCTAGGGGCTCCGTGCTGCACCCCAAAGTGCAGAGCCCCCCCTGCTCCCTGCTGTGTCCCCGGCTGCGGTGAGGGGCTCAGCCACAAAGCCTGGCTTCAGTGAAGCTGGAGAGAGAATAAATTAGCAAAGAAAGCAGCTAGCCCTCACTGGGCAAGGTTCAGAGCTGGTTCATAGACATGGATCTCATTGCTGTTTCTTCTGGACATTATTTTATTTTGTATTTGATGTTAAACTGGAATATCTAAGTAGAGCCAAATTGGATTAACAAGCAATGAATTATCATACACTTTGACTGTTAAGCCCACAAAGACAAGAACAAATAAATTGGAGAGATCAAAGGCCTGAAAACACAGAGCAAAAATATATATAATGTATTTCTGTTTGAAGCAGGGCTCTGCAAACAGAGCATTGTGGGCAGGGCAGGCAGGAGTGAAGGTCCCTGTCCTGCATTTCTGTCGCTCCCAGATCCGGGCTCTGCTCCCATGTCGTGGTGCTGGCGGGGAAAGGCGCGGGACCGGCTGCCTGCCGCGTAGCTGCCTGCCGCCGCTCGCCTTGGGCAGAAACCAGAGTCCAACTTCACCGGCAGCCCCAGCGGGCCTTCCACTTGTTTAACTTGCATCTGGTTTTTGTTTTGTGGTGTTGTCCTTTTCTTTTGAACGTGATGTAACCGAGTGTCCCCAAAGAGCCATCAGAGAACAAACACAGGCAGGTGTACAATTATAGAGCTCACCTCTGCTGCCGCGCTCAGCCCTGCACAGCTCCCTCCTCCGTGAAGGGAACGGGCTGCGGCAGGAAGGATGGCTCTTTGACAAACTCCGGGCTTTAGGGTAGACATCATACCGCTGGCGGGGGCGTCTGGGCAGCTTCTGTGGGGACGTGTTTGGTAGCTGCTGTACTGCTGCAGGATGATCAGTCATTGCAACCCAGTGTTTAAAAAAAAAAAAAAATTAAAAAAAAAATACCCCACCACTGTAGTACTGCTGTAGAAAACCCTGCCGTGGCGCTTTCCATTAATACAGATAAAAAATTGAGACACATGGCAAACAGTATTAACCCCATCACTGATCAAGCTTAAAAGCTTTTCCCAAGAAAAATTGTCTCTGGGTTGCAGTTAAATAACGGGCAGGGGGATCGCTGCCTGCAGCGCCTCTGCCACGGGTCCCGTGCAGCTTGCAGGTGCTCCTGCCCTGGGGGAGCGAAGGTGGCTGGGATGGCAGCAGAGGGTCAAAGTCAAACCCGAGGCTGGTCCCTTGCAAACCTTTGGAAGCAACAGAAGAAACTCAAAGTTGGCCCGGTGCTTTGAGGGGTGGCACAGGAGCAGAGCAGCAGCCTTGGCGGGAGCCAGTCTGTGCTGCCTGAGGGTGATGAATTGTCTTCCAAGGCCAAAATAAAAAGGAATTACGATAATAAAACCTCCAATGGAGAGAAGCTCAGCGCAGGGGTTTCCAGCTTCCCGGACCGGGGGGGTGCAGGTTGCCTGGTGGGAGCCCGTATCTGCCCCCCCCAGTGTGGAGGTAGCTGGGGCAGAGGCTCCCTGCACCCTTGGGGCAGGGGGCTGCAACATGGCCCTGCTCCCCTGCTGCGGCAGAGCTGATTTCCCCTTCCCAGCCCCAAATCTCTGCCTTCCCCACCTCGCCCTCGCTCCCCATTCCCTTTTGCAGGCGGCTCTCCTGCCCGCACAGACGGATGCTGTATCACCACTGCATTTCGTCATGCCGCCTCGCCTGTGGCAGGCTTTGCAGACCCACCTGGCCACCGCAGTGCTGAGGCAGCTTCACGGGGCAGGGGCTGCCCGGGAAGGGCTGGGTGCGTGGTGGGGGGGCTCCAGGGATGGCAACCACAGCAGCTCCGTGCTGGCCCCACTATGAGAAGCCTCCGCTGCTCTGCTCCCTCGGTGCCCATGCAGAGAGCAGACAGAGGTGGGGTTGTTTTGACTGGGAAAGGAAAAATGAGCAAACAACATTCTCCAGGTTCCTTTCTATTTTTTTTTTTAACTTTCCTGATAAGGAAAGGACCTTTTTTTTTGTTTTCTAACTCCCTTCTTTGTTGGTGCTGCACACCGACTCAAAGGCTGTTCTTTATCTATTTGATTCTCTGTAAAATTGATCTTATTCTCTTTGGAGGAGTTAGGTTTAAATCACAGGATGAAATCCTGGCCCCAGTGAATCAATATCAAATCTCCTATCAACCTCAGCCTGGGGTGGAGATTTTGGCCATGGGGCTTTGGTTCCCAGTGGGAAATGTCATCTGTTGATGGAGGACATTTTCGTCCTCGGCCAGCAAGCCGTTCCCAAGGTCTCTATTAAAGCGCATCGCTTCTGCTGTCCTTCTGCTCCAGCCCCACCTGCCTGTGCTCGTGAGCGAGGCAAGGGCTGAAGTCCCCTGCTCTAAATCTTGGTGGAAACCTCCAACCCACCCACCAGTCACCTCCCCAGCCCTCCTCTGGCTTGCTCGCCGCTCTGTTGGGCAGGTGCTCGTAGGCACGAAGGCGTAGCGTGGCGACGGCTGGCTGGGTGAGGCAGGAGATGTGCTCAGTGAGGAGAGGCACCGTCCCTCTTCCATCATTTGTCCCGGCCTCCAAACCCCGACGTGGCTCTGCATCCCCCAGTGCCTGTCCCTGGCCCTTGGCACAGGGAGGGTGCCCAGCACTGGACACCCGTAGCTGTGCTGGGGACTCTGGTGATGTGCTCCCCGGGGGAAAAACCTTTTTTTTTTCTTTTGTGTGTGTGTGTGTGTGTGTGCGCGCGCGTGCTTCCTGTTGTCATAGCAACCACATCCCACCTTCTCAGCAGGTGGCTGGGGCTGGCTGGGCAGCCTGAGCGCCTGTTGGGGCCGTGGGCAGGATGTGGCCCCTGGCAGAGGAAGGGTCGTGCTGGCTCCCCTCCGCCTGCGGTGTGTCCGGTGGCCGCAGTGCTGGGGCTGGATGGCAGCAGGGTCCCCCCTCTGCCGCGACATCCCTGGGGCGGCCACGTCTCCCCTTTCCGCTGCCGGCGGCATGAGGTTCCCCTGAGGCAGACGGTACGGCAAGGCTATATCTTTATCGGAGGATACCGGTAGCATTCAGCTGCTTTTGAAGTCTCCAAAGAGAGCTGGGATATTTCTTGATCTGCTCTTAAATAAGTCATCGCCACTGCTGTTAACTTGCATTAAGTGCTGGAAGATGCCGGGTGTGCGGGGAGAGGCGTGCACAGCTCGGCACGCCGGGACAGGAGCCTGCCTGCACGGGGTATGCAGCTGCGGGGCGTAGCCTTGGGAAAAGACTTTGGGGTATTAAATATTTGATGTGCAAAGTTTATTTTAGCCTGAGCCAGACCGGAATCGCTGCGCCTCCAGAAAGCTGCTGGTCGGCGAAACAACCTCAGCTGGTTTTGTGGTGGTTTTGCACCTTGATTTCTCTTGGTGCTGCTGGAATTTCGGTTCCACGGGTCCCCCAGCACACCCACGGCCGTGGGGTCTGTGCCTGAGCCCTGCCCGCTGCCCGCAGAGCTGCTCCCCGGCAGCGCGCCCTACCTCCGTACGCATGTCTATGCATACACGTCGGGGCATCTCATCCCCTTCAGAGGCACTGAGAAAGGCATGCCTTGCTGTTGCGGCTGGAACGCACTGGGGTTTGCACCTGGATAGCCTTTTTTTCTGGTTCGTTGCTTATGCTTAGCTGCGGGAAGGAGGGGGTTTTGCAGGAGGCTGAAGCAGTGCCTGGTGTTGGGGAGGTATTTGGTGTTAACAGAAATGTTCACGGGTCAGACTGTGTTTTTTAAATGCTACTTTTTTGCTTTTGCCCATTCCCCTTGGACTCTCTTCCCACCAGCAGCACCTTTAGTATTTATCTCATTCGAGTCCTCTAAGCAAATCTTACCTCTACATTTATTGCATCTTGGGGAATAGTAATTTTCAAGTCAGCTTTCACATTACTCCATATTTGTTACTACTCCTCTGTCGAGGGAAAACCTGGCTCGTTATTAGTTCTCTGCCTGATACAAAACATTTAATTTGAACAGAAACCACCAAGAGAGAGATACATATTGCTTTTCATAACCAAAGTGTCAACATCTTGACCAGACTGTAGCTGAAGCAATCTGTACCATATGGTGGATTTTTATACTTTAACGTCACATCTGCATCCCCACTGCCTCTTCTTTCATTCCGGAGATGCCGTGCTGGTGATAAAAGGCGCTGTCTGCATGTCCTTCCTCAACACAATCACAAAAGGACCCCTCGGCAGATAAGGAACTAAACCAGTGACACAATAGCTGTGGCTTCCCACTGGCTTTCTACTCAATAGCTTTCTGCTACGCAGTAAAAAAAAAAAAAAAAAAGATAGAAAAAGAATAGCAACAAGGGAGCGTGTGTTGGGAAAATAAGTCCCTGTAAATCCCAGGGAGGGCACGGCTGCAGAACATGCTGGGAATGGCGACTAGAATGGGGCTGAAACAACATGAAACTGTTTTTTTCCAGATTCCTGGTAAATGGTATGCTACGGACAGCTTCACAGTTCAGGGGCCTTCAAACTTGTTTTTAGGAAGAAAATGAGGCTATATTAGTGTTGGCAAAAATGTATTAAACTTGGATTAATTCTGGTAGGGATGGTTTGTGCGAAGTCGCTAGTTCAAATGCTTGTTTGAAGCCACGGGGCCGTCGGAACGTACCTGTGCCTGCCGTCATGCAGCAGCAAAGGTTTTGAACAGACTGCCCGTGAGCTGGGCTCGGATTGCTCAGAGCATCGCCTCTGTTTTCGGCTGGCTCGGGCTCCCAGCCGAGGCCCTGGCTCGATGACGGTCCCAGACCCCTCTACTGCTTCTCCCCATCCCTTCGGAAGGGTGCCAGGAGCTTTGTTCCCCAAAGTGTGCTGTGAGCAGCAGTCTTCCTCCTGGCAGCTGAATTCCTTGGCATGCCCTCAAAGTTGGCTGCAAATGCCCGTTTTGATTGTATTGAGGTTGCACAGGCTCTGCCACCAGCTTTTTCCTCTTTTCACCTGGGCTGGCCCAGAGCCCCGACCTGTGAACAAGAGAAACAGGGCTCCCATCCCACCTCCGCACCGCGCTTCCACAATGGACGTTTTAAGTCTTGCTTTTTCTTAGACTCTTGCCTGTCCTTTTTTCTACCCCCGAGGCCTCAAGTCTTGCCTTCCCACACCTCTTCCCACATCCCCAGCAGCTTTGCAGAGCCTGTGGACGTTGCTTGGGTGCAAGGAAGACCAGGGTCGGGCTCCGTGCTTGGCACACGCCCTAAACTCCTGCCTCAGCATTTTGCATGCTGCATAGGATTTTATTGTATTGCTTTAATGGGAAGTCATGTGGCTCTGAACCCCAAACACACAGCTTGTAAGGATAGTGGCTGGAAGAATCCGCAGATAATTCAGTCCTGCCTCTCTTAAGTGAAATAGGATGTTAATACAATACAGCGGAGAATCGCTAATACAATCCTATTTTTATACTAGCACTTTCATGTCATATTAGAAGAAGATTCGACTTTTAGATCTTTTTTAGCAATTTAGCACAGTGAGGATTTCATTATAGTGACAGAACTATTGACAAAAAGAAACACATTAGAATTGGGAGGATAATGGTCCTTGGGAAGAGGAAATTTTGCGAGGCTTTTCATTTAAAACTGGACTGGACAAAGTAACAGGCACTGTGCTGTAGGGAATAATCCTGCATTAGCAAAGGGGTGGACTAGATGACCTTTTAAGTCCTGTCACAGACTAATAGAAGTCGGAGATGGAAGAGACTTTTAGGTCACATCAAATGTTTCTTCCAACCCAGTGCAAGATTATTTCTTGATATATTTGGTGGTGGTTTTTTTCCACTTCTAAAAGTTCTAAGTCATGAAGCTTTCTCTCCTAAGGAGGCTTTTTCACACTATTCCACCCAGTAAGCATGCGCTTAACTTTGCGCGCTATCATTAATTCCCCTGAATTTAAGTCTCTGCGGGATTTAACAACTTTAATTGGATTACTCACAGCCTGCAAAGTTAAGCACCTGCATAAGGCTTTGCAAGAGGGAGGTTTAACAGATCTTAGCGTTAAGTTCTTCTCACTTTTCCACCTTAATCTTTATTTTGCTTCACAGTCCTCTCACCTTTCCCTTGCCTCAACCTCTCCTCCTTCTTCCTCCTGACGCGCAGACAGTTGTCGCCTTCCCTGACGTCGGCGATGCAGACCACGCAAACCTCTCCTCACCAGACCCACTGCGACTCCGCAGGCACGCGAGAGATGGGGAACTGCGTCACCACCAGCGGCGTGACTTCTGGCACCAGATCTAAATCGGGTTTGCTCTTGCTGCACCCAGCAATCACAGTGCTCCCCCCTCCCTCTCCCTGCCCGCTTTGGAGCAAGAGGAGAAGGAAGCGCGGGGATGCAGCCCGGGAGGGCGGCACCACCCAGCAGGCAATCTGGTGAGGTGGTGAACCTCGCTCGCCGCGGCTCTGCAACAAGAGGAGGAGAAACTTTCCCGCTCCATCTGCTCCCAGCTTTCTCAACTAGGTACTCACTTTCCATGCCGAGAGCAGATGTTCCTGCTGGAAATAGGCTTTCCTTCTGAAGTTGGAGCCATCACTTTGCATTAGAGCCTGCAAGCCTGCTTTCTGCCTTATAGTGCTTTCCCTGCTGACAGGGTGTGAGGCACAAAACATTTTAAATGAAGATCTTTACAATTGTGAACATGCTGCAATAAATATTAATGCTAACTTGTTAAATGGCGAATCAGCAATTTATATAATGGCTGGGGATGCCTCTCCTTAAGTGACACGCGGTGGTTGGGTGTTGCTCCGCGTTTCCCAGCCTTGGCTCCCCGCTGCCTTTCAGAGAGGGGTGTTGCCTGTTCTCCTGCTTCCCTGGGGACGTGCTCCCTGACCATGCCGTGCCACATTCGCCACCCTAGGGACTGCAGCACGTGTGGTTTGCAGCGAGGGTTTGATGTCTGAGCTACTCTGGCCGGTTCCAGCAGGATGCCAGGCGTGCTGGGCGTTTCTCTGTGTGAACCACCCGCAGGTGTCCCGGGGCCACCCTGCAAAGCCCGGTTCAGCCTGGCGTCCCAGATGCGTTTGCAGCCCAGATTCCCTCTTCCTCTGTTTAATCATCTAGAAGGGAGAGACAAGACCCTTGCGTACCTCGCTGCTGGGGGGTTGCGGATGAGCGTTGGGAGAGTTGTCTTGATCGTTGAATAAAAGGCACCTCAGAAGCGCGACCTCTTGCTATTAATTAACATATTACATTAATATGATGGAGATCTGAATAGAGCGATCAAAGCAAATGCTCAGGTTCTGTTGTTTCCCTGGTGATCTGGGGGGTTGTAAATAGAGCTTGACCAGGCTCCAGCCCAGCTCTCCGGCTGCCTCTTCCCTCCCCAAGGGCCGCGTATTGTCCAGGCAGGACGTGTATTTTCAGCAGAGACAAAGGCAAGACAAGTTCCTTTTTTAGATTTTAAGCTTGAGTTCATCCAGAGGAGACAATTTACTTCTCTTTGTTGTTTCCAGCATCATTCATCCCTTCTGTTTGTGCTCTGTAGAGGCTGAGCCTGGGATATCATCTGAAAGAAGTTTCTCTTTCAGGATCTTTGATGTTAGGTTTGTTATATGTATATTTGAAAAGTACTTCTGCGATGACAAAGCTCGGTACTACTCCTGCTGGGCTGATGTGTGTGTGAACCATGCCAGTGAGTGGCAGTGATTAATCCAACGGCACCATGTGCTTTTGCTGCTGAACGGCTTGCGGTGTGGGCAAAGCAGCAGCACGTTGGATTTAAAGTAGTGACAAAGGGGATGGAGTAGTTTTTCTTGTCCTCAGGTGTGGAAGAGTTTGTGGGGGGGCACTGGTGTGAATCCCACGCCCGACCAGGCTTTTCTGCCTCCAGTGCAAGGAGGGGTGCCCTGCGCGGGCTGTCAGGGATGGGCTCCTGCTCTGTTCTGCCAGGGGGGCCTCCAGCTTCCAGCCCTCGGTGCCCAGTGGTGCCAGTCTGGCCAAGGCATGGAAAGTTTATCCTCAGGGTCTGCCGCAGCACCCCACATGAGCCTACAATCTGAGCCATGAGGATGGGCTGACTTGTTGCACGTGATACTGATCTAAAAAAAAAAAAAGCTTGACATCCTCTGCAGGTAGTTCCCCCCAGCCAGGAGGGCTTGGTTGATGCCTGGATCTAGACCATCACTCAAATGCCTGCCTTGCAGTGCACAGCTGGATCACTTGCAGGCTCCTGCCAGGGAGCCATTGACTCCAGGTTTGTCTTTAGCACCTTCCCACCCACGAGCAGAGCACGAGGGTGGCTGTTGCAGCCCAGCCCAGCTCAGGACTGAGCTCCACGGTCAGCCCCCCGCCCCGGCCAGCAGCAGACGCTGGGGAGAAGGTCTCAGAAACGAGGGCTGAGCTTTCCCGTGGCGGAGCGTGCTGGCTTCCAGCAGCGAGGGGCACAGGGATGCCCCAAGCCAGGGATGGCGGCCAGGCTGCCGGGCTCAGTAGCCAGCCAATCTGCTCCCCCATTTATATGTCTGCTCTCTTTTGAAGCAGCTTGTGCTCTTGGCTACCGCAACATCTGGTGGTAATAAACTGTACCATGTAATTACGTTCTGTGTGGAATAGGGTTTCCTTTTTTTTTCCGGCTTAAATTTACTACCTAATAATTTCATATGCCCAAGGATGGGCTGGGAATGTCATTGTGGCACTGGCGGTAATTTGCAGGGTGTTCTTCTTGCCACAGCCTGCGGTGCTCTGAAAGACCCGATGTCCATGAGGACACGCTGAATGCACCGAGCGGGCCGAGGTGACCCGGTGCATGGCTCTGCCAGCCTCTGTGTCCCTGTTAGATGGGGCTGAAATCTGGTTTTGTTTGCTAGATGCTACATAAATAAAATCCAGATCTGTCACATTTGCTGCTAATTAGCTTGCAAGGGCTGCTTGTTTGAATTGTGGAGCTCTCACAGAAATGGGTGACCTTTGGCAGTGCTAATGTTTCCCGTGAAATCCCCAAAGCTCCATACGTTCCCTTGCTCCTGCTGAGAGGAGCTGCTCCCCTGGCCTCCATGCCTTCCCCCACCCTGCATTCAGGTCCTCTTCCAGGACATGTGACAGGAAAGCTGCTTCATCACAACGGGTTAATTAATGAGCAGCAAAAGTCTGGTGCTCAGAGTTGTTAAGAAAGGGCAAGTGAAGCAAAGCATCAGCTCTTTTGGTGGCTTCTGGCCTGTTTCTGAGGCAGCATTCAAGGCACTGGCACATCTGCAGATGCTTCCTGGGCTGGGCTGCATCCTGGAGAGGAGCAAACACTTCCCTGCAGGAGAAAATCCTGGCATGGCTTGGATGGTGGTTTGCAAAGGATCCTGATGTGACTGGCAGCTGGGACAGCGCTCTGCTCCATCGCTTCTCAGCCTTGCGGCTGATGCAGCTGCACCGCCCAGTGTGGGGACCGGGGCTTGCTGCCTCCAGAGCAGCCCAGCCCGCCGTCACCTCTCCTCCTGTCCTCTGTCACCCCTCCTCCTGTGCTCCATTGCCTGCACCAGGCTGTATTATGCAGGTTTAGTTTTTCTGTGGGTTTAACTGCTCAGTCTGGCTCAGCACCCCACCAGCCAAGCACCAGTGTTGGGACCAGGGCAGGACGACTTGGCTGGGGCGAGGGGGGAAGCGGGACAGCACCCTAACCCTGCCCCACAGGGAACTCCCTGAAGCTGAGCAGGATTTGTGCTATTTTCCTAGCAGAATGCTTAGCTATTTCTTTCCCATCCATCCTCGCAGCGTCTCTTCTTATTATTCTTTTATTTGTATTGATTTTAGTTCACTGGAACCTGAACTGCTTGGTGTGTAAATCACTGGAGTCTGGTTCTCCGTTGTGTGTGGCTCTGTCTGATTTGGGGCATAATCCCCCAAATAAAATCCTCCCCGTGCCGGCCCACCTGCCGCTGGCTATGCCCCGCTGGAGCTGCTCCCCTTCAGCCCTGCTCATCCTCGCGAAACGCCTCTGGGCTCTGCTGCTGGCAGGGAGTTTTGGGTGACGCACGCTCAGCCCCTTCTCTTTGTGCTCTCAGTTACCCGCTTAACCATGGTGATTTACATGGCAACCCGATGAGGCCTGGCATTTCTGTGCCTTTATGCATTAAGCAGCATCAGCTCCCATGTAATTTAATTGTCTGTGTTTTAAACATAAATCAGCAAACTGCGGGCTGCAGCAGCGCAAAGTCCTCGCTGGGTACGGCAGGCTGCTCCTTCTGACTGCCCCTGGTGGCCCATCCTGGTGTCCCCGCTCCCCGGGGGTGCGCCGCGGAAGAAATTTAGGCTGTGGGTGTTTCACTCAGCTGAGCCTCCCCTTTGGGGTTCCCAGTTCAGGTCGCTTCAGTCGGGCTGGAGCCAGGAGTCCTGTGAGCGGTGGGGTTAGTTCCTGCAGCCCCCTCCGGAGCAGGCTCTGCCCAAAGCTCCTGGGAACGTGATACCTTGAGGACTGCCCTTTCAGTCAGTTTTGCCTGAAATTGGCCAAAGGGCTCAGAATTCATTAGGCACTGTGACTAATAGTTGTGACTCAACCAGCCTCATTTCCTGAGGAAACTGGGCTAAACCCCCCGTGCGTGTTTTCCGTCTCGACAGACCTTCCCGGATACGCTCTCACAGAGAGCAGCTCCTCGGCAAGGCTTTGATCACCCAGGGCCAAGCGTCTGGGCAGGAGGTGAAAGGGGGTTTGGGTTTTGCTCCCCTTTTTTTGTGTGTGGCAGGTCCCTGGTTTGAATAGGGTGAGAGCTGCTTCCCGAGGCCCTGGCGTGTGATGCAGGGGAAAACGTGCGAACAGCGTGGGAACGGGAACCAGGACGTGCTGACGGGACAGAGTTTGGGCTGAGGGAGAGCGTCCCCCTGCCTTCCCCTTCAGGCAGCCTTGCAGACACCGGGGGAGTTCTGCAGACACGTTCCCGCCGCCACCGCTGTGTCCCTGCTCGCGATGGTGGGAAGCGCGCACCAAAATCCTCGAGGGCGGTTGGCCCTGCCGTCCTTCCGGTCCCCAGCGGGCAACCTCTGCGCTGGCCAAGGCCACCAGTTCCCATCACGGCCAAGGCCAGGGACGGGCTGCGTCTCCCTGCCAGGTCCCTGGGCTGCGGGGCGCAAACAGGGCGATGCCCCCGCGCCGGGCAGGTCACAGCGGCAGGCTGAGCAAGACGAGGTGATGCTTTGGCCAGGCTTCCTGCTGCCCATCCCGCGGTCCCTTGCCCGTCCTGCCTGCAGTCCCCTGCCCAGGCACTGCAGAGGAGGGAGGGGCACTGGGCTTGGAGCTGCTCCTGTGGCCACCCCAGCAGCCTCCTGCACTTCTCTGGTGCTCCCTGCAGCCCTTCCTGCACCCCTGCCCAGCCGCCTCTGGCCCTCGAGCCTGTGGGAGCAGTAAATGCGGGTGCAGTGAATGCACGTGTGTTTCATCGTTGCTAAATGTTTTGCCCTTCTTTTGCACTCTTCTGCAAATGATTTTGCAGGCTCTTTGGAGTGCACAGCTCCTCCCATGCAGGGTAAATCAAGGACCAGAGGGAGGTAAAAAATAACTTAGGTAAAAATAAACCTTACACTGCCAGGTCTTACCAGAGGTGTGCTATGGTACACGTTACGTTTCTACTAGGTTGGAGCTACGGCTATAAGTAGCTTCCTCGTAGCAGCTTTTTGTAAGCCTTTTTGTATGCAAGTGCTCCTTGTAGTGTAAAGCAGCTCCCCAGCATCAGTTACCTCCTGCAGCAGTACAGCATCTACACAGACGTTCCCGGGGTGGGAAGGGGCTGGAAGGGTCGCGCTGCGGAGCCAGCTCAGCCCGGGCAGGAGCAGCCTGCCAGACAGGGCTATCTCGGCACAGAGCTTGGCTCTGCAGGCGACAGGAGCTGTGCTGCCTGGGTTCCGTAGGAGAAATGTGTGGAGCTGATTACCATAGTTAATTCAGCTCTGTGATTTTCGCCTGAGGGGGCTGGTATTTCGGGATACATCAGGTGAGGCACGGTGAGCCAGGCTGTGACCTGCAGGCATTCGCACAAACAAGTTAGTGGGCTGGAGCCAGGAGGGCTCAGGGTAGCTGGGAGCAATTTATTCCCTTAACTACATTCACAGTCTGCAGGCTTGAATGGATAGTTATTTATTTTAGTGTGCTGGTTTTATGCCCGTGGAGAGACTTGTCTTCTGTCCTGAAGACAGATCAGCGCGGGAATATGTGGCTTGTGCCGAGCAGAGTCACCCCGTCTCCCAGGACAGGCTGGAGGAGGCTCCTGGGCGTGAGAACAGACCTGTGCTGCAAAACCTCTTCTTCCTGTGGCTCTGCTCGTCATGGCTGGTGCCAGCTGAGCCTCTCCCCAGTGATGCCCAAGCGGCTGCTCCCTTCCCTTGGCAGGAGAGCTGTGGGGCTGTGCAGTGTAGGCTGTGGACCGAGGAAGGCAATGCGAGCTGGGGCTGCAGAGGGGGCTCCGATGGGGAGCAGGGTGTATGCTGGACGGCTGGCCACAGCTGGGCAGGGTCCTGCTGGGGCACGTGGGCAGGGGGCACTCAGAGCGAAGGATTATCCCTGCCAGCGGCAAGGCTGGAGTCCCCACAGCCTCACGGAGCCGCTGTTATGGCAGAAAGAGGTAGCACTGAGTTTTGCACAGACGCTAATGGCTCCGGATGATGCAAGAGTAATATAGAAACTGCATCCCCCGACAGACCCGTGATGTCAATTGTACTTACAGCAGGTTGTGCTTGGGCTTAGCCGTTGCTGAGGGATGCTGCGAGCCCGCTCCGAGCTCCAACATGCAACCTCTGTCTTGCTGCCCGCTCAGGTCTGAGCCATCTCCCAGCTCCAGCCTCTGCCGCTCGCGGCAGGGCCCTGTGCCGCTCGTGAGAGCGTGGGGAGGGTGGTGAGCACGGCTGCCATGCGTGGTCCTGCCACTGCCTGGTGCCTGGGCATGGCGGCTGGGACCGATGGGGAAAGGCGCTGGCCACGCTCACCGCTTCCGCATCAAGAAGCTCCGCTGTATGAATATTTCCCATAATGAGCAGCGAGCTCACTTTCACACTTTTCCTCTGCTGTGTTTGTTTTATTTTGTTTTCTTTTATCACTGGAGATCCACTCTTTGCCTGCTACCTAGTCTTGCTCTTCCCCCGCCCCGTGCCCCGGTGCTCCCCGTCCCAGGCAGGATGTGTCCCTGCCTCTTTGTTGGCTTCTTTTGGAGGTCAGAGCCCGCCTCGTCGCGGCGCGGGCAGCTTGGGGCAGGGAGAACAACAAAGGGAAGCAAAGAATCTCTCTTCAAAAGGCCGGGGAGGAAAGCAGGTGGCCAGTGAGCGTTGGGCAGGAAGACAAAGAGCCAGGAACAATGAGAGCTCCGTGGAGCACAAACACTCGCCCCTCTCATTATCCACCCATCGCCCAGATGAGTCACACGCAGGGGCTGAACTCTGCGTCTCCAGAGTCAGAACAGGGGAGGAATGGCTGGAGGTGAAGAACTGGGCTCTTGGAGCGCAGAACCTCAGGGTGACCTTTTGAAAGTTGGAGAGAGGGACTGTTTACAAGGGCATGGAGTGACAGGACAAGGGGGAATGGCTTTAAACTGAAGGAGGGGAGATTTGGGATAGATATAAGGAAGAAATTCTTCCCTGTGAGGGTGCTGAGGCACTGGCACAGGTTGCCCAGAGAAGCTGTGGATGTCCTGTCCCTGGAAGTGTTCAAGGCCAGGCTGGATGGGGCTTTGGGTGACCTGGTCTAGTGGAGGGTGTCCCTGCCCATGGCTAGATGGGCTTTAAGGTCCCTTCCAACCCAAACCATTCTGTGATTCTATGATTCAATGATTCAATGATTTTATGATCCGGTGCCAAGGGACAGGGCTCCTCTGGGCTCCAGACAAATGCAGAGGGACAGCCTCAGCCCAGCAACCACGTCAGTGCTGGGGCCATCTCCAGCGGCAGCCACAGAAAGCTGCAGGCTGCAAGGATGGGGCTAACCCTGATGGTCAGAAGCTCAGCACTAAAGCCAAGAGCTAAGGAAGGGGCTCCTGTGGTTTCCAGGAGGGAGTTTCTAGCTCCCAATGGCTCTTAAATGGTGTTGGTGGATGCATGCCACCTGGGGGACAGGCCAGAGGAGTCAAGGTGCACTTCAGGCATTTTACTTGGAAGTCTTTCTGAGCGTCCCCTGTCCTCAGAGGGACCGTGCTAAGCTGCTTCTAGGATGGAGAAATGTGTGTCTTTTGAAAGATGACACTGTCAGGAACAAAGTAGAGGAAAATAAACCTCTTAGCCAGATGAATTCGGCAGGTCAGGCATTGGCTGCCAGCAAATACAGAGCTAATGACTGAATTCTTGTCATGTACCAGGCATAACTGTTCCAGGGACCTGCCGGTAAGCGGATGGAGGGCAGGGGCAAGTTTTATCTTAGCACACTCATATTCAAAGGTGGTACTCTGTGATTATGTCATTTTCTCCAGCTTTTTCCATTCATCTGTCTCTCTGTGATGAGCATCTGTTTGTGTCAGAACAAGGGGTTGTTGACTGCACTCGAGCTGAGCTGCTTTGACCTGCACTTCACAATGCACAAAGGCTTTTCTCTATGATGATTAGCTCTGTGGTGCAATATTAAGGCTCTTTCTTCCTCCTTATGTGCCTTTTACAGCATCTTTTAGGTGGGGAGCTTCAAAGGGCCTGCTGTAGGGTCCTGCCGATGTCTGAGTCAGATCTGCTGCTGCCCTTGTTCCTCCCGGAGCAGGAAACCCTCCAGTACAGTGTGACCACCATAAATGTGCAGGGGGAGAAGAGGTGCAGGGAAAGATTATCACGTGGAAGTAGGTGCCACAGACTGCGCAGTGCTGTTCTTGGTGAGATTGGACAAGTATATGGGCAGCGGGAATGCCCCAAGTTAGAGGAGTATGTAAGCAAGGGTCAGGAGACGTGGAGGTGTCCGTAGGAGGCATGGGGTCACCAGGACTCCCCTCCCTGCCTCTTCTCTGCTGCTCTCCTCCATCCTGCAAAACTTCAAGTGTGGGCCCTTCTCAGTACTGAAGTGCTGAATTAGCTGGGGAAGAGACCCAGAAGCTTCCAGACTGTGAAGGTAAACTGTGCAGTGGTTGAAGGTCTTTCAGAGCTATTTCATGGACTCTCCCATAGATGGAGATAGTATTTTTCCTACATGCAAAAACCTCAATTTCACATTGCTTGGGACTCCAGATTTCTGGAAACATTTGGGAAGTGTCTTGCATGATCTCAAATAGCTTTGAGCTTTCCCATTGTCATCTTAACTGCTGGTGCCACATGGACCAGAGCACAGGCTGACCGTGGGCTGAGGTCCCACTGGGCAAAACCACTTGCTGAAGCTAGGTTTGAGCTTCAGCGGAGCTTTTGGACTTGCATAGCACACGGAGCAGGTGTGCGGACACAGGGACCACTCAGGGACCACTCTTCCACCACTTACGTGTGAGCAGAGAATTAGTCTCTTTTCTTCCTGACTCTTGGTAGGATCTGAGAAAGAGGGCCTTTCTCCTGCCCCTTTTCTCTGATAATTAATTAAATAAATAGAACCCTTGAGCAAAGGAAATGTCATTTTACATTCAGGAAAATACATTTGGGTTAGAAATCTAGGTCAGAATGTAAATTATCTTGCTGCTTTCTTGAAGGTGAAGTCCCTGAAATGATCTCGATTTAACTGAAATTGGGGATTTCCCAGTTTTTGCAAGCACTTTATTTTGCTTCTAATGAATACAAGGAAAAAAAAAAAACTTTCCTGAAATTGCCAGGGGATACAATCTATCTTGAATGGCTGTAATATTATAATAAAATAAACTTTAACAATAAATGCCTTATGCTCTTAGAGCCTGTATTTTGAGCACGACATGTAGGGTGTTAAATTTGGTGGAAAATCTGACCAGAAGTCAGAAAATCAATTGCAATTTTTTTCAAGACTGCTGCCTGCCAAAGAGGCCAGAGAGAAGAAGGCCCCAAGGATGCTCCCCGCACGGGGCCAGGGATGCAGCAGGGCACAGCGCATCTCCCGGTGCTGGTGACACCTCCCTGTGCTGAGGCGCGAGGACCAGGACCAAGCGCATGGAAAGGTGGAGGGAGAAGGAGTTTTTTGTTCCCAGTGCCATTCTCCCATCCCCTGGACACTGCTTTCCCCTTGCCCTGCTGAAGTGGTCCCAGCCTGCCCAGCTCATGGACATGAGCCACCGGTGGAAGCTGAGGAGGAGGCAGTGATGCCCTGCATGGGAGAAGACATGAATTCAGTCTTGCATATGATAGGAAAAGGGGGCTACAACCATTTGTACGGCAAAAACTACATTAGCACTGTAAATTATTTGTAGGAAAGTACAACCAGGAACACAAGCTGCAGTCGGTTCTGAGGAATTCAATGGCAGGAGCTCTCTGCTCTCACTGCCCCCTCCCTTCTCTTATTCAGGGAATTAAATCCTCGAGTGTTTCTATTTACCACAGTCAGTGTTTGTTTGTCTCAGTGTTAACATTTCCTTTCTTTTTTGTCTTTAATCAGCTGCAATTATTCAGTTATATTCATGGGTAGCACTAAAATAAAAATAGGTGCATTATGAATATTAAACTCCTGCAAACAAAGCCCTGAATTAGATGATTTGTGTGCTCTGTGTACATAGGTTTTTCTACTTGGAGTATACGGTGAGCCATATATTTTCCCCTTTCCTTTCTCTTTCATTTTCTGTGTGCACAGGATGAGAAGCAACGTGATCCCTGGAGGGAATGGCCATGGGCAAGGAGACGGGGAAAATCCGTGTGCCTTCAGAGCATCGCTGTGAGGTGCTACTCCCGGCGGAGTCTGCAGAGGAGCGTCTGCAAAGAAGAGCTTTAAATTGCACATCTGGATTGCAACAGGGAGAGTGAGGGTGGTGGGAGCCACGTCTTCCGCTGCTCTTCCCAGAGAGAAGCCATCTCGGTCAGCTCCCGTGCCCGAGCCCTGCCCGGGGGCAGCCAGGCTCCATCGCGCCCCTGAAGCCACAGCAGGGGGGTCAGCCCCTCGGCATCCTGCCTGCACTTCCGCAAGTCTAATTCCAAGGGTCCCCTCACAACCCGGTCCTTCAGTGCAGTCGCCTGTCAGGAACTTAACGTCATCCGTGGCTTTGGGCAGCCGCAGAGTACAGGGTTACGCAGGGTGGATGGTTTTTTGCTCTAGGGCAGTAGAAAACCCAGTAGGACACCTGAAACTGGGCTGTAGGAGATTTGGGATCGCTCCCTGCTACCATGATGCACACTGTCATGTGTCCCCACCTTTGGTGGCTGGACTGGGGAGAAGTTGGAGCCTGCCGCTGGTACCTCCTGCCAGCGCTTCTGCCTTCGCTACTGTGGGCAAAGCCAGGATTAGACACTAGCTTTTCCTTTCTCTTCTTCTGCCTCAGATTCCTTAGGGTTTGTTGAAGGGAAGCTGGGAGCCGATGCCACAGCCTGACGAACCTGCCATTGCTCATACGCTGCGTCTTGTCTGGATGACTGGTTCTTTACATTTTTAATGGTATTTGGTATTGCTTTTCTTGTACTGCTCCTGGATATTTTGCAATACGCATCTTTGTGGATGGATGCAATGAATCAATAGCGAATAATAATCTAAGTCTAGAGGGAACAGAGTTTGCAAAGCAACTCACCATTCACACTTGCTGGAAGTGCGATGAGAAATCACCAGGGTAAGGGCGAGTAGAGAGAAAATGACCTGGGAGAAGGACAAGGAGGAAATCCAATCTCTGAAAATGAAAATAGGTTCTTTTTAAGTGCTGTGTAAAATTATACATTTAATTCTTTTTCTTTTAGCATCAAACCTTACAGCAGATTGTGCTATAGCAGCTTCCTTGCTGCTTCCGCCGACTGACCCTCAGGAGCCGGGGTGTCTTAGCAATTTCTTTCTCCCAGAACTGCTATAGTTTTCCATCTTGCTCCTTAAAGGATTGGATTTGGGAGGCTTTTAAAGCACACCAGTCAGCTGGGGAGACGGGTGACTTTGCCGTTTAAGCCCCGCAGGTGTCCGAAGGGGAAGGCTGCCGTCCTTAGCCGGACTCTGTCTATCCATCGACACGGGCTCGTTCCCAGGGCTGCGCCTCCCACCGCCGTTCCCCCTTGGGCTGAAGATGGACTGTGCCTCTCAGGCTGCTGTCCCCTGATGAATGTCCCCAGCGTAAATAAAATCCGTTACAGGGGCTCAAGCCGATGGCCGTGTTCGTCCCCGCTGCCTCCTGCTGCCCACTCTACAGCTGGGATGAATTGTCTCAATCTATCACAATTACGAAGACACTTGAACTAAATAACTTCGTAAAGATCTGCTGGGAAAATTCATTCGTTTGAGACTTTAGAAATGGATTTTATTTACAGCATCCAGAGAATCATAGGAAGAGGTGAGCTGGGCCGTGGCCGTGACGGAGAGCAGCCCAGCCCCACCGTACGCGCCGCCTGCGCCCCGTCCCCGCAGCCCTCACCGCCGACCAGCACTGAGAGACCTGCGAGTCTTGGGGGAAGGGTATTAAATAACACACCAGTGCATACGGGAGCGCAGAGGGATGTTTAACCCCACCTTTGCTGGGGATAAAGGGATAGGAGGGACTTTATGTCTTAGGGGAATTTGATGCCTTTATCCTGGGCAAAGTTTTCCAAACCCCTTTCGTGTCCGGACTGCCCGTACCCCATTTCCAAAACTAACGTTAGCATCTGAGGACTCGCCGGAGATAGGATCGACTTAGAGCAGCATAACAAATTACCTCCTGTCAGCTGAACCATGATAGCCGAGTACGGCTGTGCTCTTACTCTGTGATCTTTCACTGACATTTAAACTAAGCTGTTTTAAGGATTTAAGAGCAGCCATAACAGGTCATAGCGGAGGGCCAGCCAGCCTGAGCTGCTGGCCCTGGGAGGGGCTTTGGCTAAAGCCCTGGGAAGCGCGTAGGAAGAAGGAAACCTGCCCCACCGCCTTCCCGAGGGCTCTCGCCGCCCCCAGCGCTGCGGTGGGGCTGGAGGAGCTGGGATGGGACGGGATGGGATGGGATGGGACGGGATGGGACAGGATGCCTCAGCCCATGAGGGAATTTTCTCCTACTCATTTCCTTTCTTTTCTTGAACTCTAGTAAGTTTTTATCATCTGCAAAATCCTGTGGCAAGATATTTCAAAGCTTAACCCCATGTTGGGCTTAGACAAGCTTTCCGGTTTAGTTTTTATGTTCCACAGATTTCTACCATGATTTGGGGTGTACGCACATGACAGTTCTGTGCTCCTGTGTCCCAGCCCACACCTCCAGGCTCAGTGGGGATGAGGGTCCTAAATCCCAGGCATCCCAGGAGACTTTATACACCGGGTTAGGACCAGCAAGCTCCAGCGGGTACGGTGAGATGCCTGTTCCCTTCCCACCACGTGTGTTTGGATGTATCCCCGCCTGCTGCACAAGCGTGCTGGGCAGAAAACAGGCTGACCCTGCTCTGGCCGTGTCTTTGCTGCTAAGCATCCAGGCAGAGTGGCACATTTAGGGATTAATCTTTTGTAAAAAAAAATTATGTGAGTGGTAGTAGATGAATAAATTGTGCTTATTTAGTGCTGTCTGAGGGAATGTGCCCCGCATGCCTGCAACTCGTCGTTCTCTGGAAGGCAGTTGTGCACGCTCTGTTGGGGATAACATTTGTTCCAAATACTAAATGCCAATTTGGCTCCCTTTGTTCGTTCCCATTTTACTACAATTTTACTACAATTAACTGTCTCTCTGCTGAGCATCGCTGGGGTGGTGAGTCCAGACACTGGCCAGACCCTGGTTCTGCAGTGAAGGGGCTGGTCCTGCCAGGGAGCGGGCAGGGAGCGGGGCTGCATCGCTGCGGGCGTTCGTGTGGACCCTGCATTGGCCCTGCTGGATGGACCTTCCTTCCCTCGCTAATTTAAATATGATAATCTTCATTTAGCTACTGCGTGCAAATCCCTAAATATCGTAATTTTGATTGCCTCCCTGGCAGTTTAAAGGATTATATCTGGGTTATTTTTAGCCCAGATCATTTCCTTGATCTGATTTACGGGCTATGCCCAGAAGGAGTTGTAGGCAGGTGGGCTGCAGGGAGAAGCCGTGGGGGCTGAGCATCCCAGGCCAAGGCTGCAGCCCACGCTGGGGGGTGAAGGAAGGACCTCGCAGGGCATAGGCACAATATTTGCATCTCGTGAAGAAGGATGAGTTGCATCCCTGCAGCACAGCTGGGCCTGCGGAAGCGAACTTAGTGCTTCAGAGTGGTTGCTCGTTTTTTGGTGGGTTTGGGGAAAAAAACTGATTTTCTTCACGTCTCTCTCAGAGCAGGTTTAGGACAGACAAGAGGTGCAGGGCACCATTTCGCAGCTCTATCTGCCTCTTTAGCACCTGTCCTCTCTCCTTCACCTCCAGCGAGCCGGCACAAGGTCCCTGGGCTGCCTCCTCCCTCCCAGCCCGAGGAGGAGCGTTATCTCCCGTGCTTCAAAGGCAGCATCAGCGGCACAGCAAGCCCCCTTGCTCCTTTCGCCGGGGGATTTAGCTAATGCTCTCTCCAATCCATTTTGCTTCCCTGCAGCTTAGCATGGATTTCATCCCCATCTCATCAGCCCACTTAGGGTGTGCAGCCCTCTGCCAGCCTGGAGGCATTTCAACCCTGCCGGCAGCCTGCCCGCGCTGAGGGCTCCTGAGGGTGCTGAGCACCAGGCGAGCATGTTGTGGTGCAACTCCAGAGCCAAGAGAAGGAGTTTAAAAAAAAAAAAAAAAAAGCCTGTTATGGCACATTTAGGCTCCAGTGACCCTGCTGTCCCTCCCTTGTGTGTCCCGGGGGGAGCCCTGGGTGGAGAGCCCACACAGGAGCGGCAGCGTGGACGCACCAGCTGCGCCATCGGTCCGAGCAATGGCTCTCAGGCTGGTGAGGCTTCCCTGGTGATGGAGCAGGAGGTCTGGATTCATCAGTCATGTCACATTACATTATGTGATGCAACGCAACATGGCATGACTGATGCAACCCAACGTTAAATGTCATAGAGCAATGGATCAGCTCAAGGCTACGGTAATTTTATGTGCCCATTTAATCTGGTATTTAAAAACAAACACTCATAGCAATCTGCATCACACGCTACATTTTGCAAAATTGAGCAGCAAATCTGTACCAAGCAAATTATATAATTCTGTCATCTCTCAGCCTTATGTACGTGTGTGTAAATACTGTAGTGGGGTTTAAAATTGGTGCTCTGACTTTCCTCTCACACCACGAGCATCGCCGGGGAGGTCCTCGTGGAGCTGTTGCAGGTTACCCAGTGATGGGATGGCTGCTCTTCAGCCAGTGCTGGAGGCAGATACCAGGGGCACGTCCCACTCTGGTGTTCCCCATCGCCGGCTGGGGCTGCCACTCTCGCTGTCTGCAGACGGAGCAGCCCCTGCCACCGTCCGCTCCAGGGAAATCAGCTGGGCTGGTTTAGATCAGCCATTTACACTCTTAAGCTGAAGACGAAGAGTTTTGCCTGAAACTCGTTTTGGGCACGCTTGCCTGCGCTACGGCAGTCGCAGGCGCTGGGACCGAGGTTCTGCCACCCCCCCCCGCCAGCACCACTGCACCCACAGCTGTCTGCAGCTGCTCAGAAATTTGGTGTTCGCTCTGCCTCGTGGCCTGCAAACGCATCTGCCGCCCGTCCTCTCCTCTCTGTGGCGCGGGCTCTCCTGCAGACAGCCTTGCCGTGACTTTCAAAGCATCGTGGTATTTTGAAAGGGAAAAGCCTCCCCTGTTGTTCTTCCTCCCAGCCCTGTGTCTGTGTGGCCTTGGTCTGGCTCTGCTTGGAGAAAAAAAAAAAACAATCCCTTGAGCCCTTGCTTACTCCAGCCCAATGAGGGTAGCACTTGGACGTGAGCTGCATTTTAAGCAGGTGCGTACGGGCTGTCCTGGGATGCTTTCCCAGATCAGACCGGGGCAGACCTCTCCAGAGCAGAGACCATTCCTCCTTTTAATGGCTGGAGCAACAATAACGGTAATTAATGTTTCCCCAGCCTGCCATAGCACTGTCAAATTTTATGACCAAAAGAAGTGCTTCAATCCTTTCGCCTTGTCGGGCTCCTCGCCGGTGTCCCCGCGCTCGGACAGGAGGGCAGCGGCTCTGCGTGTGGGTTCCCAGCCCGCTGCCCAACCTGCCGGGCAGTGATCCAGGGGCAGGGAATGACGCTTTTCCTTAAAGAAGCAAAAAGAGAAATCCAACCTAACCAAAGGAGCAGAGCCCACACCGCGCCATGGCCAGGTTTCCCCGCACTCGTGGGTGTTCTCTGGTGGTGGGTGCCGAGGAGCTGCTGTCGGCATCGATCCACATGGATCTCTGCTCACCCCATCCCCGACAGCTCTCACCTTTTTGGTGTTTGCTGTGCTTTGCTGGGCTCATGTGCCCGCATTTGCAAAACACACTCATGTCAGAGCATCCCCTTCCCGACCAAAAATGCCCTGTTGAAGTCTGAAGGGGAGCAGACCTGGGAGAGCGTGAACTTTCCCATCAATAAATCTCCTCTCCGAGGCTGGGTGTTGCCAAAGCGCTGTGGCTTGGTCGGGATTGCTCACTGCAACGCAAACCAGAGCAACCGGCAGAGTCTGTGGCCAGGCTGGGTACAGATGCTGCGCCGCACGCTGGCTGCTGAGCTGGGATTCTGTGTTTACACACACGGTTGTTGTTGCACAGACCTTTCCAAAGGGGTCTGCGTTTTGCAGCACTTGCTAATGTTGCCGTGTTGAGCCGGGATTTTTTCCCTTTAATTTCTAGAGCTGACTGGCAGCGTGCAACTAGGTACGGATCCGGAGCCGGACTGGAGCAAGCCGTTTCGGAGAGGCTTTGCAGCAGCCGGCAGCACAGTCAGACAACGTAGCTGTCTGCAGGGTATGTGCTCAGCAAACCCATCTCCAGGGCTCTGGAGGTGGGTGAAAACAGGTAGATGCTTTCAGCCTCAGAAGTCTGTTTTTACATCTTGAATCAGAAACATGCAATGAAAAATTCATATTTTGGTTCAGATCTTATTTTTGGCTCAAGATCAGAAAAAAATGTTAAGTGGGGAATCTAATGTGCATTTATATTTGCGTAACTCGCTAGCAGTGGAACTGCTTTGTGTCTTATACAGCTCATGCCAAAGTGAAGGATTTGCTCTTTCATTTTCAGCCTGGGGTGAAATTTTACAGTTGAGATTATAGGATCCTGAAAATAATTGTTGCCCCAACCTTAACTCTTACATTATAAATGAGGATGCATCATACTCAGCATGACTGGGAATTACAGAAATTAAGGATGAAAAAGACCTCATCTTCCAGCGTAGGATTATTTTGCACAGTGTATTTGATTTTTTAAAGTATTTTCTCCTTCACAGACAATGACCGTTTTCTTTACGGAGCAGTGCTGCTAATGAACGGCTCCATTTCAAGCAAGACGCAACGGCCGTGTCCTCATGCCGCTCTTCTCCAAAAAGGAGAAAAGCTGGTTCTTTACCCCACCCTGATATTCTTCTGGCCCAGGGAGCTCAAATATATTGAGGTCTGAGATGGAGGCTGAGGTTTGTATTTCAAGGGATAGCTGGACACCAGGGCTGGTGGCACGCGGCTGGCTGGCATGTCGCTGCCAGTGCCCTGGAAGCGGGAGGTGCTGGCACCTGGAGAGGCACCGTGTGAGCCTGGGAGCAGGGAGGCTCTGGATCCATCCCCACCACTGGTCCCCCCCTCCTGGACCTCCTCCTCCCCGCGCCCTGGGTCGGGGTGGCAGCGCTGGGGCCATCCCCAGTGGGTCCCTGCCATCCTGGTCCCCACCATCCTGCTGGGACAGCACCAGGGGAGAGGACAAATGCAGAGTCACAGCTCTAAGGACATTGTTTTTCCCCCTAAGCCCATCAGGCCAGATTTCTGTGGTGGAACGGATGACTGAAAGATGTAAAAGGGAAGTTTTCTTTCTGTGCTTTCTTTTTCTCCCTCTTTGCCCATCCAGGCTGGCTCCTTTCCACCCTCCTTCCACTTCTCTTTGTTGTCGCTAAAAAGATTAAACTTGTTTGACCAGGTTCTGAGTCAGCACAGTTGTAAGAGGAAGATGAATGAGGCTCTTTAACCCTGCTTATCCCGCCAAATGCCCTCCTCATGGAAAGAAACACACACACGTATGCTCTGGGAAACATTGGTTTTAATGTTCCTTTTATTTTTAAGTCATCCTTTCCCCCAGTCTTATTTCTACTTCTGTGAGATAATGGGGCTGCTCTCACTCCTGCTGCTCTCTGTGTTGAACCTTTCTCTGCTTTCCCACTCTGAAAGGGCTCTCCCTTTCTTCTGGATCTTCTGCAGTAAGCCAGAGCAGGATGCGTGATCCTGAAAGGGCAAAGCGGCTCTGTTCTCTTTTGTCCCCAAAACCTTTCCCCTCTCAGCCCGACTCTCACATCTTTTTTCCTCAGTCCTCAGAGGAGACTGCTTTCAAAACCCTTTTATCCCAATAGTAAAAATCAGAAGCGTGAAGAGAAATGTGAAAGATGATGCAGAGAGATGGGGCTTATACCTGGGGAGAGAAGGTTCGGGATGGGATGCTGCTGAGCAGCGAGGGGAACCCATTGGGGTACACATTGACCTCGGCACTTGCATCTCCTCGTGAGCCACTCTCAGACTTGCCGTGTCCCATCTCTGCATTCCCTGTGGCCAGCTGTGTGGCACGGCACCGAGCCCCATGCACCCGCATTGCACAGTTCCTGGCCGCGGTGAGCACCGACAGCGCCCGCCGGCACACCGACATCCCGGCGCTTGCAGCCCTTTGCGCTGCAGGCACCATCCCGCTTTGCCAGCACCTAGACCCAACTGAAAAGCATCTTGATGCCCACTGAGATGGATCCCAAGGCAGAATGAAACTTCGGGGCAGGATTCCAGTCCCCAGCCATTCTAATTGCTCCCAGTGTTTCTCTTTTGTTTGACAGCCTGCCCCCAAAGCCCGCAGAGCTCCAGGAAATTTCTTAAGCTGAAGGCTCGGGAGAGGCAAATATTTTCCAGTTTTCTGTTTGGGGGATAAACAGAAGTAAATGGTGCATCCATAATCCTGGATTCTGCTTTACAAATGCCTTGTGGTGGTACTGTGTGTCATTCATGTAGGTGACTTTTACAATGAAAAATCCCATTTAAGCCTGACCTTTCACGTTCTGGAACATAATAGACTGTGCAACCAAATTGCATCCTCCTGGCAGGGACACCAGTGAACTGGAATATTAGTTTTGTAAGGGACATTTGAATTCTGAAAATTCATTTGTCAGAAGTTGTGTTTCTAACTATGGGTCTATTACGGGGAGCGGGCAGGGGGAGATTTGCGGGCAGTGCGGGGCAGGGAGGGTACCCCCAGCCTGCCAGCGTCACAGTCTGGTGCAGGTGAGCATCTGCCTGGGGGGATGGTGATTTGAATTTGGGAACAGGTCTCCTGAGAGCCCTCTCTGCGGGGACGTCTGCTTGTCTCCCAGGGAGCAGGAGGAAGAAGGGACAATGATGGCAAACGAGGTAGGAACAAGATCTGCTCTCCACAGCAAGCACTGGGCAATGATGGAGTATTTTGCCTAGAACAGGTGAGATAGGGTGGGATGGAGTGAGGTGGGATGAGATAAGATGGGATGAGATGGGGTGAGGTGGGATGAGATGGAATGGATGGGACAACGTCTTGTTCTCGCTCTCCAGCACCTGCCCCTGGTCCGGTTCCTGCCCGGGCTGCAGGGCAGGAGAGGCAGCTCCTGCAGGTGGGCCTGTTTCCAGCCCAGCAATTAATTATCGCTGCCGCTTCCCTCGCAGGGCTCTTTGTGCAGCAGCTCCCCACGTCAGCTCACGAGGCTGCTAATTCCTCCTGTTCCTGCTGACTCGCGAGGCCGCTGCGGCTGCTACTTGAAGCATTTATGTTAATACGCTATCAGGCAGCCACATCCCATGGCTTATCATTTTCATCAAGTCTTGGTTTTATGGTTGAAAGGAATTACTTTCAAAAGACCATTACCACCTCCCTGTTTCTCATGGCCTTATGCCTACCTGCTGTTAAGCTTTTATAAAGGCATAATTTTTTTGTGTAAAGCTCATAAAAGCTGCTACTCAAGTCCCATGGACTCGAGTCCACTTCCCTCACTCGCTGCCTGGGACTCTGACTCGGGCAGGAGTGATCCTGGCTGATGCTGCTGAGAAGCTGGGCAGCAGAGGAGAGAGCAACGGCTTCTTCCCTGGTGAACCTGCGGCTCCGTGGGGCTGCGTGATGGTGCCAGCGCAGAGTTAGACCACGTACATTTCTGATGAGGGTGCCCCAGGCACTTTTCAGGGAGGACCAGGGGACGTGGGTACACTTGGCCATCTCCAGGCACAGTGTCAGGCAGGGAGAGGGCAGGATGCTGGTGGCCCTGAGCCCCTGCGGTCCTCTTCATCCCAAGCACAAGTTCCGGCACCTCCTTTACCTGGGGGGTACTGTCTTTGCTTTGCAACCGAAGTCCTCCCTGCTGTTGCAGCAGACGGTTTCTGCCCCTCGGGCTGCACAGCAAGCCCTGGGCTGGGGCAGGCACCACTCTCCAGCGCCTACCATCAGGACAAGTTTCTCCTTTAGCACTCCTGCCGCATTCACTGCTGCTTCATTTTTTATTTTTTTGCTGGCAAGTTGAAAAGGGGCATACAGCTAGTCACACCGCCTGATAGTCACTTGCCAGTAACATAAAAACTCTTATGCGCCAATATATCAATCAGCGTTATGTGTCAGCCTTGACTACTGCATTCAGCTTCCATCACCCAAACAAAATCACGCTGTAGCAGTCAAGGAAGAGGCTAATACCGATGACTGGAGGCATGGCTGGGCATACAAAGCATGGGTGGGTAGCTGAGTGGCCAAGCCGATTGCTGGAGCTGGGGAGAAGAGCCGGGGGAGACGCGGGGTGCAGGCAGTGATGGGGTTTGCTGAGCCCGTGGTGCTCCCTGCTCCACAGGGGCTGATGTGGTGGCTGGGGAAGGTGCAAGGGTGGCCCTGCCTGCCCGCTCGCTGCCCCTCGAAGGGCCGTGGCACCCTGCAGCGTCGCTCCACTCGGCAGCTAAAAGGTGCCTGCGGCCCCAGGCAGGCACAGCCGGGGGGGTGTCAGTACCCGTCAGTACCTGGTGTCAGTACCCCAGCCTCATGCTGCTAGCCTCCATGCCTGCTCTTCCTTTTTGCATCCAGTTAGAATAATTGCAGCTAATTAAAAGGAGGTAACAGGTTTCAAGAAGGGCACTGTGTGTTATCCCAATCTTTCTTTCCACCAAGGCTGCTGGAGCTTCCATGAGGCAGTTGCTCCTTGTTAGCACCGTGTGCAAGCCCAGGTGCCTGTGTTTGCTCCTGGCCAGTGACCGTGGCCGTGCCCTGGCCCCGGCAAAGGCAAACGCTGCCCGGCGTGGGGCTGAGTGCCTGGGCTGCCCGTGCAGCCTGTGCTGGGCCAGGCAGGCATGACTGGCAGCCAATGCTAAGGTCCAAGGTATGTTTTGGATTAAATGTGCATGAAAACTTAAATGTGACTGGGCGGCGGTCCCCAGGCCCTCGGCAACCTTCTAATGCAATGCTTGGTGTCTGCATCCCTCTGCCTTTTGGAGAGGAGAAGAAATGTGGTGGGGAGGTCCCTCGGGACGCCCTTGCAGACCACCTGTGGGCCCAGGCTGCTGCAAAGCAGAGCCGTGCTGCGGAGGGGCCGGCGCTGCCCCTTGGCTCCAGCAGCACCAGAGCTCCTGCTCGGGCTGTACCTGTGCAGGGTTTGCTGGATGCGGCCATCGGGGCAGGGCCAGTGTCATCCTCACGGCACTTCTCCTGGCTGGACGGTGCTGGCATCGGCTCTCTGTGGCCTGGCCACGCCGGGGATGGAGAGGCTGCAGTGTGGGTGGTCTCACAACAGCAGAAAGCTCTGGGCTTTGTGTTTCTTCGTATTAAATATGTGAGTGGCCACTGTATCTCCTGATTATTTAATTTGACATGGAATAAGAGAAATTTGTATTCATTTCCAGAGATGATGTACAAGCCTGATCTTAAACTGATTTAGACAGTATTGTACATCAAGAAAAATGAGAATGGGAAAATCTAATGTATGGTGTTTTTTTAAAATAGGGCACTTCACAAACCTGCACGGAATTACAAGTGATAGGCAAATGCTGTCACAAAAGTCTCTCTTAAATGACAAAAGGACATGAAGAATAGCGCTGCTCAGCAGCACAATACAAGCTCCAATAATACGATCACATGCTTCCTCTCGAGTAGTTTGTAGTACGAGGGCTTTGACAGATGTCCTCTGTCAAATCTTCTCCTGGTAGCTGGAGATGTTACCTGTGTCTCCCGTGCCCTCTGCCAGCAGCCACCGACCTCTCAGGCAGGGAGACGGTTTCTTCGGGTGCCTGCGGGTCTGCGGGCATGTTCACCCCTCCACGTCCCTGCTTCAGGTCTGGAGGCATCACCAGGGCTCGTTTCGTGTTTGCATTTTGGCTGGGCCAGGTACAAGCCCACATCATCTCCTCTGTCTGTGCAGGGGATGGACCGTGAGCCTGGGGTTTCTGCAGCCTGGAGCTCCCTTTGGGATGGCTCTGTCAGGGACAGCCCAGGTTCAGGAGGGTGAGGGGGAGAAGTAAGCGAGCAGCAGGCAGAGCCCGGTGAGAAAAGCCGTTCCGCACATGGGTAGGCAGCGTGCCTTCTCTTTGCACGTACAGATATATGGAGATATAGGTGCTGCTCAGTTGCGCCCAGCCGCTGGAGCGGAACGCGCTCGGTGCTTGGGTGGGCTGCAAGCCATCCGCTGTGAGAGGTGACATTGGTGGCTTAATTACAGCGCTCCGGATCAGAATTAAAGCCCTGGCTGTGGCTTAGTGGGTGCTGCGATCACTGCAAGGTCCAGATTTTAAACAATCATTAAAGCTGATGTGATAAAGGGGGAAAGGCTCGAGGGATGTCCTGGCTGGGTCAGAGCGCTCGCGCGCACCTTGCAGTTTGGTTATTGTAACATTCGCTCATCTTCCTTCCAAAATCATCGCAGAGCAATGCTGGGAGCTGCTAGGAAACAGCTGTATTATCGGAGGTGGCTGTGTGCCTGTGGGAGGGATAGTGAACTGATCTTTTCTGGGAATCTCTTAGGATCAATGCAAACCTTTCCATGGAAGTAAATATGCATTGGATGGGGGCCATATTTTGACCTTGGCTGGATGTGGGGTTTTAATTGTCAGAGCTGGCTGAATAACACACAGCATTTTGCCATGAGCATTGCAATTTCTAGGAATTTATTTCAGCATTGCTTACTCCTTTTGGGCTTCGTGTTTATGAATGTACAAATAAACCCACTCCAAAGCAGGTATTTTCACCTAAGCAGCGTGCTGAGGGGGCTGTGATTTTATTTACATGCTCTTTTTGCTGCTTCTTTACTGTGGATATAAATATAACTTACACATTACAAAATTCTTTTTCTCTGAAAAAAATGTGTGAGATCCCAGCTCAAAGGAGTCGCAAACCTTCGGTAAGTGCTGCGGGGTGGTTTGGGGGTCAGACCTGAATTCACAGCTCTCCGACGCCTGCTCCTGCGTGGTGGGGAAAGAGGAACCATTGCAGGCAGCGTGGCTGTGCTGGGTCACAGCCTCTCCCACCCAACCTCATCGCGGCAAGGTGCCTTCAAAGGTGTCGTGCTTCCCCTGCAAAGCATCCCAAAGTACTGCTCAAACCCCAGGCAGGGTGTTTCCTGGGCTGGCCCTCCAGAAGACCAGGGGAGCATTGGCAGGGATGTAACTTTGAGCTTTAAGTGACGCTTGTTGCTGTTTAAATATATAATAATCAAATGAAACTGGTCTTTTGCCGACTCATGGGAGCATTCCATCTTCGGAGTGGCATGAAGTGATTTAGCCATTAAGGTTAATGCTCGTCTTCCTGCTGTCTGTTGAAACTCTGGGCTAGGCAATGCAAATAGCTTAGCCAGTACTTTTAAAGGTCATTGTGCATGAAAAAAATAAAGATCATACACCGCTCATGGAAATGTCCTTAGTAATCACTGCCTGCTCAGGGGAGGAGGGACCAGGCACTCCTGGAGCGTTTATCTCGTCCCACTGGTAGTTTGGTGACAGGCCTTGAATTTGTGGCAGCTTTAGTTGCAAATTGGCATCTCCTTCAGTACCCGTGGCTTCCCACGCAGTTTGTTTGCTGGGTGCTGGCTGTTACCGAATACCGGGACGCCAGCTCCAGGCGGGCTCCCCCTCGCCAAGGCACGCACTCC
This sequence comes from Balearica regulorum gibbericeps, assembly GCF_011004875.1. Taxonomy (NCBI): domain Eukaryota; kingdom Metazoa; phylum Chordata; class Aves; order Gruiformes; family Gruidae; genus Balearica; species Balearica regulorum. The sequence continues at coordinate 7,229,519 of NC_046194.1, read as the reverse complement.
CGTGGTGGGCACGCGGGGCAGGTTTCACCTCCAGTATCTTCTTTGAATTTCCTGTGGGACTCCTTTGGGTTCAGATCTTCCCTTTTTTGCCTTCCCCACAGGACGTCTTGCTCCTAATTTATCTAGGAGGTAATTTGAATCCTTCTCTCCTCAGACAACTGGCTACCCCAGTGCATAATTAATTTATTAACACACTAACCTACTTTAAGGTGATAATCACTGTAGGGTCAGAGCAGATCTCAACCTGGCCTCGCGACAGGGGTTTGCAGAGAACCTAAACTCCCCGGCGTCAGGAGGCATCCGGCCGGATACCGACCGCAGCATCCTCTTCCCGTCGGCCCCGTTCCAGCTCCTGGGGCTGACCCCGTCCTCAGCCCCGCTGCCCACAGCGAAACCTTGGCGTGAAGGGGATCTGCTTGTGCGTGGGACCGGGAGGAGTTAATCCTTTCGGCAGTGTCCTTCAGTAGTGCCTTCCTCTTTGTCTTTCCTGAGTGGAGCTGCCGAATTGTGACTTCCCAGAGGAGGAGAGGAGGGAGCCGCTGCTTTGCAGCCGCTCTGATGTGGGTGTTTAGCACCAGCTCTAATAGCCTCCTCTCTCTGAGAAGTGGACTATATCCTCCGCTCATTACTGCAGCCCTTCAGAGGAAGAGGAGAGAAAAAGAAAAGATCCTATTCAGTCTCACTGGTTCCAAACAATACAAAGAGGATGAGGACTCCTGTGTTTGTAGTGAGCTTATATAAGAAATAAGCAATAAATGAGGAAATCCTGGTGACCTGCAGTGTGCCCCGAGCCCTAACGTTTCTGGTGCTTGACTGTCCGTCTACAGAGCTGCAAAGTGAAATGAAAGCAGCTTTTAAAGTCTCTATTCTTCTCTTCTGCTGTGAAATTCCTGCCTCTCTTTGTTGAGTATGATCTTTGTTGGTGTTTTCTTTGTGCCTGGAGTAATTTCTGTGTTGAGAGTCTGTTGTGCCGCTTCCCAGCGCAGCCGTGCAGCCATTGTTCGTCCTGACACCGACCCTTCCCGGGAAGCGCCTGCTCCGCGGCTGCCGTGCCGGCTGCCAAGCGGCTGCACCGGGGAAGCGGCAGCGGCACCTCGAGTGCCAGCACAGGGGGACATCAGAAGGGCTCCCCGTTCCCCCTGGAGTAAGCGCCCACCAACTCCTGGGCTCCTCGGAGGCTTCGTGCAGCCAAAGGGAGCCGTAAATCTTACAGAGATGGTCCCTGTCCCGGCAGATTCGGAGGCGGTTGTGCTTCAGGTGAAGGTGGGAGGGTGAGCGGGAGATCGCACAGCCCACCCCGTGGTTCTCCTGGTGCTGGGCTGGAGAGATGGAGTCCTGCAAAGTGTGCTGGAAAAAGCAATCCTGCCTTCTGAGAGAGAGCTCCTCAGGTTCCTGAGACTTCATTCTACACAGTATAGAATGGATATTAATGAATATTAATAAATATTGACATTAATTATCTCAACCTGCTTGAAGCTCTGGAAAAGTACGTGTTTGGGGCTCTGCGAGGTGTGAGCTGACCTTAATTCTGCTTGCACTGAGCCATGTGCGGTGACAGGCTGGCACACGTGCCGATGTCTCTGCAGTATTGGTTGTCCACGGGGACAGCTGAGATTACACTCCATGTGAGAAGTTAAACGTGCCTCGTATGTCTGCACAAGAGCAGGTCTTGCACGTTGTATTTTATAACTTTTTCCTGCTTCTCATCTGTAAACTTCACAGTGAGGGTAACAGATGGGGACAGCTTGGATGTTGCAGATACAGTTTGATGTATATGGGCTTGAGCCAATAGCCTATTGAAGCTGAGGGTTGTCTTCCAGTCTCTGGATCACAGTAAATGAATTAATGCAGGCTCTGGGGTCATCATAAATACTCACGCTGTCCAAGCAGTGATGGTGTCTGCTGTGTGGCTGGAATACTACACCTTGCGAAAGCAGGCGCTAGTCCAAAGCTATGCTGAGCTGTTTTATCCCTGATGCAATGCTTGTTCTTGTCGGGAATTTTTCAGGCCTGACTCAAGGAAGCACACCCAGAAATACGATGAAGTGGTGGAGCTGAGAAGGCCTATTCCTGGAGAAGTCTGCGTGGCTGCCATGAGACCAAAGCCAGGGTCTGGGCAGGGCACTTTGCTGACCAGCTCCTCTGCAGAGAGCGCTCTGAGCAGAGCAGTGGGTGCACGTCGAGGGCTGGTCACACCTGCCAGCGGCGCTGGCCGGATCCTGCTCCTCAGCTGGTGGTGTAGGGAGGCGAGGAGGCACCCAACTCCTGCTTTGGCTGACCCTCCAGAAGGGTCCCTGGGGCCCCAGTGCAGATCCTCCTCCTGGTTTAGCCCGGCTGGGTGACGAATTCGCCCTCCTGGACATCCACAAGTTGCTCCACGCCGTCGCAGACGTGGGACGTTTCCTTCTTTCTGTCACTCGCCTGTGTGCTTTAGTGTCTTGGCGTCACTCCGAGGTATTACAGCCTGGGTAGGCAACATGATTTATTCTTTTTTGTCCCTCTGTTAAGGGATGTCTCGTGGGTGTTTGCAGAGCCAAACCCAAGCTTGCACACAACTTGTCTGTGTGACTGTGAGCTGGTAAGTCATGCAGAGAAACACGTCACCCTGGCTCGGGATGACATGGTGGTCCCCAGCTTGGCTGACGATGCCCTCGCCGTCCCCACTGGCTCCGGGGATGTGGTGCCATGCCCAAAGTAAAACCTGGCTGTAAAACTGGGGGTGTCTCTGCCTGGAAGCAGAAATGGGGGACTCAGCCCTCCCATCCTCCCCTCCCTCTCCATTACATTTCCTTGGAAAAAGCTGCTTTAAACTTCTTCCCTGGCTCGTCCTGCCAAGGCAGAGCTCAGCGAGTTGCATCTGCCTGTCACGTCACGTTAGTGTTTGCTGTGAGCCACGCCATGACATCCCAAGCAGACTGGCGTACCATGGAAATAAAGTTGCTCTATGTGAAAATGGAAAAGTTGTTGCTTTCCAGAGAACAGGCTGGAGAACATCAGCTGCAAATGGGAAGGAAAAAAAAAAAAAAAGCTTGTCTGAGCGGATGAAGGGATAGCTTTTAAAAGGCAGACCCTGCTTCCACTGATGCCAATGGAAAGCCTTACACAAACGTTAATGGCTATGGAGTCATGCCCTAAAGCATTATATTTTTTGGATGATGTCAAATCGTAGTATCTCAAACGAAGCTTTTGTGTTACTATAATAAGGTCTTTTTTGATTCAGCTACTTAGGTTAGCTCTTTAGTGAAGTCACTTCACCTCTCCCTGCCCCTGAAAAATAGCTCTCATGAAACCTGTGAAACTTTGTCGAGTGCTTTGAGATCTATAGGTGGAGTTAGACTATCAGGGATGCATTGTTACCACTCTCACTAGAGAATGATTTGAGGGAGGAAAAATATTTGTGATTCTTTGGGCAGATCTGCAGAGGGTGGGGAAAAAAAAAAAAAAAAGAGTAATTTGTCCCCTATTAAAACACTGTGAAATACTCTGACTCTGGAAGAATTTCCCTTGTGCTTTTAGAAACCCCCTGAGTTCAAAGCATCCACCCCCTGATGCTCCAGCCTAAGCTGTATCTTGTAATCTCTGCCGTACCCTTTGGGAAATTTCCCCACGGCTTTGTGTACACAAGAGAGACTCTTCTAAGGAAATTTTATTAAAAAAGACATTTTTTTTAAAGTGGGATTTAAATAGTAAGCCACATTCTGTCTGTCAGCAGTTCTCTGCTTTCATGCATAGTGGATCCTGTTCTCGAATAGATACCCATCTCTTGTCTGGCACGTACGCATCTGTGACAATGAGGGCAAGTATCTGGCTGAAGCGGTTGAAGGTAATAGTGGGCTTGCTCCTCCCCAGCTGGTTTGTGAATGTCTGGAGTCGTCATTCGGTGCAGTTAGCCGCTGTCGCTCACACTGTCTTTGCTGGCGCTGGATGCCGGGAGAGGTGACTTTGCACTGAAGCAGAAGCGGAGCACTCACAGAACAGCTCCACCAGCTCTGCTGCGGGACGTCACCTCCAGCCGGCCGCGGGGACATCACCTGCAGGCGCTGGCGGTGCTCGCTGTTTGCAAAGCGGGTGTCTCTAAGTTACGTCTCCATTCAAGGAAGCATCTTGAAGCAGTCTGATATTCTTTTTTTTAATTGTCTCTGGTGGTCGTTATGTGCGGTCCCTATGGAGAGGACACTGAAACTTGTTCAAGTGTTTCCCTGAACTGCCATCATAATCTTATGGAGGTGGCAACAGACGGCTGAATATTATGGATTCTTTTTGCGTTCCTCTGATAAATACTGTCTACAGGGTATGTTGCAACAAATGATACAAGTCCCAAATACAGCACTTTCAGAGGCAGTATACAACCTGATAATCTCATTATTTGCTACTCCTACACAATATAAGAGCAACATCAGATCAGCCTTAGGTGTTGCTGTGATAGAAATAATTAATAAAAATCAATCTGCCACCTATAACGTCTTTAAAAAGCAATAGAGAACATGCAAAAGGTACTCTGAACAGCTCTGCCTCCCGGGACTGGAGCTGGGGTAAAATCTTCTGCAGCTTCTCACCTGAAAAAGGAAAGAATTGGTTTGCATTCAGATTCACTTTGAATGTTGTGAATATTTTATAGTAGTTTACTGGCAGAAAATGGTGAATTTTTAAGGGTTTATTTGTAAAACATGAATTTTGAGCTTTTAGGAAGATCTGTTTACACCAGATGCTCATTCTCAGGGTTACGGGTAGCTAAGCAAGACTCAGCGCTGGTGCTGGACAAGCTTACCCCTGTGGAGCCTCAATCACGCATGTTCACAACCATCTTCCCACAGCAATCTGCAGACCACAGATTTTAACACAGGTTAACGATCACATCAGACTAACAAATCTAACTGACCACACATTGGTTCTGAACTGCTCACTTGGTTTTCCCAAGAGTGGAGGAATCCACTCAACGAAGCAGGTAGGGCAGATGAGGGAGGACTTTCAGGGAATGCTTCATGGGAAGTGTTTCTCAAGGTGCCCTCACACGGGCTACAGCTCAACCGGGGAAGAGAAATTACGGGATGATGTTGTGGGTTGCAGTGCTGTGCAGTGTTTGGCAGCGTGAATACCAGTTGTCCCTGGAGGCCATCACCTCTGTGTTTGGGCTACAGTTTGGGCTAGCCTAACCCAAGTAGGAGTGTCTCCATCACAGCTTTCCCTGTATGATGGCTCTGGGATTACTCCCCATCCCGACCAAAGCGTGGCCACGCTTTGACCTCCCTCCCATTACCAACCAGCCCTCCACGCCGGGGTTGGAAGTGCCCAAGCAGTGAGCCGGAGGCTCTGGCTGTGTCTGCGGCATACCCCGAGGGTTTAGCATTACTAAGCACCATTTAAAAGCAGTAGCAGCAGCAGGAGCTCTGTATTCATAAGGAAAAATTCTTCAGCAAGCAAAGCAGTATAAGGAGATACAAGGGAGCCTGCCCAGTTGGGAGTCATTTGCAGATGGTTCTGGTTCATTTGTTGACTGCTTTTTCTCTGTCTTCATCAGCCACCACTTCCCTTGGCTTAGCAGCACACTCTGAGCACATTCTTCGCTTTAAGCACCTTAGAAGTCCCATTGACTTCAATGGGGCGACTAATGTGCTTGATTAAAGGTAAGTACCTGCTTCAGTGCTTTGCTAAATCTGAGGTCTGGGAATAGAAATAAATGGAAGGATCCTGCCTGCCGAGGGGGGACCTTCTGCGGAAATATTTACTCTGGAGGTAGAAGAAACTGGTCCTAGGGCAAATTTCCTATTTACATCCCAGTGCCTCTGGTGATCTTTATTTCGGAAGTTATCCACACTGAACGCGTGGCTCCAAACTGAACTTGGACCATTTACTCTGATGGTTGCAGGAGGAGAAAATTTATTTCACTGCTGTGGCCATTCCTACATGTAAATGTAAGAAAACTATGAAAGTGAGTAACTCCTCTCTCGGGAGGAGGTGGAGAAGGCACTAGTCACCCTTTAAATCTTATATTAGGATTAATTTAAAGCTGGAAAATATGAACGCTGCAGAAAATCTGGGTTACATTCCTGGCTTGCTGCCTGGCCTTGGTCAAGCCCCATCATATGTCTTCCTGCATGTCCTGCATGCCTCAGTTTGCCCATCTGCAAGATGAGGATGATGATACAGGTCTCACTAGTAAAGGGCTTCACAACCTGTTGACAGCAAATCTCTATTTACAGCAGTGAGAGTGGATGGGACAAATTTTTGCTGGTGCAAAGCGCCCCAGCAGCAGTGCCCTGAGGTCCTGCAGCTGCTGCCCGGTCGTGGGAGTCACGGCTGGAGATCCCTCGCTGCACCCATGCTAATATGCACAACAGATGCTGAGCCTGATGGATTAACAGCCTGATGTAGTTTGGTAATCTTTTGTCCCTAACAGTTATACCTGCTAATTATTAGTATTAATTATGTACAGAGCCATGTTTTATAGGCAAACAGAAGATGAGTTTCCTGTCCCATGGGATCCATAGTGTAAAGTCAACGATGAGAGAATCAGAGTGGACCTAAAATGTTTTGGAGGAGGAAGAGGAAGGTGAGGAAGCCTATCTCGCCTTTCAGAGCACAAAGAACATGGCAGGATGATCCCGCTCGCCACCAAACTGGGGTGGCAGAGGTAAAACCAGCACTCCCTGAGCACTTTGTTTGAGGCTGGCTTTGTAACGCTCCTGGCCCAGTCACAGAAACCTGGGCTGGTCGCCTGCAAGGGCTCCTGGTTGGGGATACCAGGTGGGAACCAGGTTGGCTAGAAACGCTGTGCCCGGTGGCGGGAGCGAGTCTCTTTGAGAGCGTTAAGTGCTGGCGAGGACCAGGACAGAACTAATGGGCTACTAGCCTCGAGGGACTATTGGGCTGGCTAATAAGGACATGGATTTTGACATTGCAGAGCAAATAAGAATTGGCAGGCATTAACCTCAGACATGTCTGCTACCTAGAGAAATCCAAGCCCCTCTCTCACTCTTCGTTCTGTTTAGCATATTAATGTTTAATTCCATTAGCATCAGCAGCGGTGGCTGCCGCTCAGCCCGGGAGCTGCTTGGGTGAGCCTTGGGAGGTGCCGCTCTTGGAAGGGGGACCCCGCGGCTGGCCAGGAGCCAGGATCAGGCCCTGCCCCGGCTCATCAGCCGGCAGCAGTTGCTAATGCCACGGCGGCTCCCAGCATCTGCCTCTTGTTTGCGCTCCCCTGCTAATCCAGCATCAACCGCTGCTGCCTGCTCCACAGACTCTCCTTCCCGACACATGGCTTGTGTGTTTCATTTCCCTTCACCAGAGGGATTTTCCATCTTTTTTTTCCTCTCTCTCCTCCACTTTCACCCCTTTCCCTTTCACATTTAGGGTGCAATTCCTCCGTGCCTTCCAGGAGAAGCAAGGTTGCTGGGGCTGCTTCCAGGATGGAAATAGGACAGGGCAACAGCTCCTCACAAAGAAATGAACCATGTTGATTCATCTTCTCCAGCCTCCCTGCTCTCCTCTCCTTGCTAAGTGGCAGTGGCAGCAGCAGCATGGTGTTCAGTGGTGCATTTCCCTGCGTTCGACCCAGCAGCCCTGCACCTCTGGAGAAAGGATTGATCACAGGAGGACAGGAAAGAAGCAGACCCGATGTCTGGTGCGATTCCTTACAGAGCTTAGAAATCTAATCAATGTGGTGGTGTTCTATTTTTCTCTCCTTTTCCCCCTTAATGTTTCCCTTTAAACGAGATATTAAAAATAGGAATATTAATTTGGCAGATGGTGCAATTGGGCTTTTGGCAGGAGTCTGCACACTGTGCTGCAGAGTCACAGACCTCCGTCTCCATGCTGGAGCACCGAGAGATGCTCTGGCTCTTCTCCAGGCACTGCCTTCCTCCAGCTCCCGCTCCCTCCTCCTGTTCCCAGTGCTGGGAGAGCCGTCTGGGGTGGAGGGAGCTCCTGCGGGTTCTTCCTCCAGCTGCAGCCAAGTAGCTTTGATTTCTGACAGTTCTGAGCCATCACCAAAGGGTGGAGAGCTCGTTTTTGCTTTAATTGCAGCCAGGTTTGATGGCAGTGGGAGCAGCACATGTGTAGGGCATTACTTCTATAGGGGGGTGGCTGAGCCTCAGTCCTGAGTTTATAGGGGGTTGCTGGGTGCCTTGGGCTTTCTGCAGCGTGGGGAGGCACCTCTCCTCAGGAGGGTCTGCAGGAGCTGGGTGTGATGGGGCTTGTTTCAGATGTGGCAGGTAGAGTATTTCCAACCAGAGTGATTTTACAGACTTTTTTGGGCACTGTAAGCTTTTTTTTTTTTTTTTTTCTTTCTTCTTTTTGCTGGTGTTCTGGTTGGCCTCAGGTCCATCCAAGAGGAGGGTTCTAGTCTTTTACTGCTTTTCATTGTCTGAATTTTCAGAACTACTAGAGAGTCAAATTTCCCCTAAATTTTCTCTGCTGGAGCTTTGGCCCAATGTTGCAATTTCACCAAGGGCAAAATGAACCCTAATTAATCCCTGCATCTATGTTGCATCCCTCTTGCCCATCTGTAGTATCCTGTTATTTACTATGTCTCTCCCCATGCTGTGTCTGAGACCAGCCTCAGACCAACCTCAGTGTCTCGGGGCTGTAACTCCTCTGGCCTCAGCAGGGTCCTGGGAACCGTAGGGAACAAAAGCAGAGTCGTGTCTCGCACTTGCGGTTCATTTTTCACATGCATACAAAGGTTTTTGTTTTCCAAATCTTTTGGCATTTTTGTTGTTCTTTGAACTCCTTATGGCTTGTCTGTCTTTGTTACAACGCGATGCCCAGATCTAGGCGTGCTGCTTCAAACAGCAGCCTGACGAGTGCTGGGAAGAGCAGAATAATTACCTTGCTGGGTTGCAGCAGCCTGATGTTATTGACTTCTGTTCAATCGATCATTCCCCCAGACCACTCTCTGTTACATAGCTGTTTGGCAAGATATCTCCATATAGCCTCTGTCCTTTTGTTTATTCCTTCCTATGTGTTAATCTTTTGCATTTGTCCTGCTGAATCTTTTTGTATTGATTGCAGGCCACTTCTTTAATTTATCAAGCTTGTGTTGTATTTTATTTCTGTCCTGCAAATTATTTTCTACCCTCCCATCCTGGTAAAATGTTCAGATTTGATTAGCATACCCCTGGTCCGGTTTCCAAGTTGTTAATAAAACTATTGAATCATATTGACCTCACAGGGCACACAGTGGGACCCCAGTTAACATTTCTGCCCACTGGACTCTGAACTGTTGAGGTACGTGCACATGTATTTTTTATCAGCACATCTTTGTTCTTGTAGTTCATCTTATTTACACTATGTAAAGATCGGTATGATGTTTTCATAATAAAAATGATGGTCTTTGTAGCTCCAGCCACCCACCTGAGGATCTTCCTAGTGACAGATATAGTATCTGACATGATGGTCTCTGAGCCCTTGTCTGTTGATGAGCTGCCAATACTAATGGGCAGGATTTGTGTAAAGTCTGAAGTTAAAATATCATATTGCATTGCCAGAAAACCCTCCAAGGCCTTGATCATATAACGAGACTTCCCCATTCCCCAGAGCTTTCCCACCCAGCACCCTGGGCAAGCTGAGGGCTTGGAGTTGTAAAATCACAGTTGTGTTCAGCAGCTCTCTGGTCCTGCTTTGGGAAGGCGCATCAGCAAGCAACTTGCTCGGAGCGCTGTGGACTCTGATTAATCATGAGCATAAAGGTGGGCAGTTTGTAGAGGCAGGGGCTGTGCAAAGCTGGTGTCAGGCGATGAGGATGGTCCCTAGAGCGAGGGGAGAACCCAAAGGGTCAAGTCCCTGGTGCTGGGTGGGTGGCAGCATCTCACACCTCCTCTGGCTGTTCCAGCCCCTGGGTAGTCTCGCCTTGCAGCCGGATGCTCTGCCCCTCAAAAGAGCTGATCTTCAGCAGGTTTTCCTTGCTCTGTTGGGGACAGAAGTTGCCTTTAAGAAAAAGGAGAGGTGACAGAGGAAAAAAAATCTCACTAATTCAGTTACATGCTTCTGGCTGCCAGAACCAGCTTGTGTTTCACACGCCTGCTTTAGGTGATTGCTGCTTGCCAGCGCTGGGTACTGCTTCATTTGCCATAGCGAGAGAAGTCTCCAAGGCAGTGCTTTCTGGGGAGCATCCCCTTGGGTTTGGTCCTGGCTGACACCACAGATCCCTGGCTAGTGAACACCAACTTGTCCCTTGACTGCTGATGGAAAATATGTTCCCAGCACATGAAAAAAATCAAGCCTTAAAAAAAAAAAAATGAATCCTGCTGATCTTGAGGCCATTTTAGAAAAGTTGGGGTTAAATTCTCTGGCAAACTTTGCCTTAAATGGGGCTTGTCTGACTTTCAACATCAAAATTTTTGTTTTTCAGTGGGTGCTTCCCCTGCATGCTTCATTAAATGCCCTTTCATTTTATTTAGCTTTAATAGTAAAGGGAAGCTGATCTGTGATTATCCTGATTTCCCCTTGCTCTCCTGAGAAACAGGATGTTTGCCCCCTTGCCCTCCCTCATCCTCCCCGAGGTCCTGGGGACAGGCCATGGGGTCACCTCTCCCAGCGCTGGTACCCCCAGTCCCGAGAGTGAGCGTGGCTGCGCCCCACTGCTCCGCTCCTCTGCGGGGTATCTGCGTGCTGGGGCTCCTGCCTCCGCCTGTGACAGCTCCTTTTTCTGCTAACTGTTATTGAATTACACAGCCTCTTAATTGTCTCCTTTTCCTTGAAGACTAAATCAAAGCAACTCTTTAGTTTATTAGTCTCCTTGCTGTCTGTCAGAATTGACTTTTTTGACTGAGCGTGTCTCAGGTGATGTTCCTCCTCCCCTCTCTCCCAGCGACTCTGAAAGAATTCATCCTCCAGTGCTATTTTTATGCCTCAAAGTTGCATTTTGGGGACCCCAGCAAGAACCGCTCCCAGCTGCATGAGTGGATCTGCCGAAGTGAGGGGAAAGGGTGGCCTGTCCTGTTCTGCATCCTTGTGGAGAACTGAGCTTCTAGAAGTGCTTGGTCTGAAGCTGAAAATCTGGCTGAGAGTGATATGCCCAAAGTCTCTGGTCTATTGGGCAGGAATATCTCTTCCTACCACCTCCACTTCCAGACAGAGCTCCTCCTGGCTAACACCATCACCCACATCTCCCCGCGTCCCTCTTACTCCCGCTGCTCGCTTGTCCGAACTGCTCTGCGTCTCCCTGGGTGTTGCACATAACCTCCCGTCCACCTCCCTCTGTGTCACCGGCGCGTGGTCCCACACTGACGGGTGCTGGTGGCCGCCTGGGTGGAGCAGCCGCCTTCCTTCTCTGTGCAAGGAGCGATGGCCGTGCCTGGCTCAGTGCTTGGGTTCAGCTTTCCTTACAGATAAGCGGTTGGTGGGACTCCCAGCCCAGAAGCAGCAACTCGGTGGAGATGGCCATGTACCCTCATAGGCTGCCTGTGCCAAGCCCAGCTCCTCTGTGCAGTCAAACTTCAGGAAACCAACAGCTTCTGCCAGCAAAACAGTGAAGGGCCTTAAGGCCAAGGGGATTGAGATTCATTTACCGAGGGCTAAATACTACTCAAGAGCCAAATGCTGTTGTTTTTATATCATTTAAGAGCTGTCTCTCCAAACAGTCTGATCTTTGTGGCTCCCTACAGAATACAGCAGTGACCTCACAGGCTGCAGAGATGCCCTGGATCCAGCTATGTCAGACCTCAGCTGCCAGGATCAGTCCCGAGCAACAGGGAGACCAGAGGCATGAAGGTAAGAAACACAGCTCCTCCCTGACACCCTGCCTTGCTTCTCAAGTAGCTCTGGCACTTCTGGTGACTGATCTCTGGAAGCCCCTAGAGGAGGGTTCCCTGCCTTGCCAGCATCAGCCCTGCCACCTCCTTTCTCCCCATCTCAGGCAGTTTGTACCATCTGTCCACTTGTCAGCTCTGGAGCTCCAGGACCCTCTTGAGAAAATGTGCTCTACAGCATAATTCTCTGTGCTGTAGCAAGAGCCCAGCCCCGGTGACAGTTGCACAGGTGTGAACTTATCTCCTCGCTCCCACCACAATAGATCATCCCATCCCTCTGTGAGGCAGAACCCAAGTCTGTAGGCTTCCCCTTTGCCTACCTGATTTGGCCAGCCCTATATAAAATGAGTCATTGCTACTTGGGTGTTCCCACAGAAATCGGTGGGACTAGTCTTGTGTGAGAGTACAGCTGCACTTGAGGAAGAGTGGCAGAATCTGGCCCATGGAGGCTGACATATGGTAAGGCAGTATATGTTTCCTAGCATGTGGATCCAAAAATTATTTCTACAAGGTGCAGAGTTGCATTGATTGTATTACTGGATTATCAAATGATTAAAGCCATTAACAATCCACTCTTGAGCAATCAACGTAACAATGTTTAGTTGCCTTGCAGTAACAATTAAAAGATGAAGCAATTTGCAATAATTAGGTAGTATCTGGAAAAAGTAGTCCTCATTAAGAGAAGTTAAAAAGACTTTTTCTTATGGTTGAGATGAACCTAGCAGGCCAATTTCACTTCTCCTTGCCCTCATTCCTTCCCCCTCCTGCATTCTATAGAAAACAATCTGTTCTTTTTTAGCCTTTTATTCTGGAAAAGATCAAAGGGGATCTAATGACTGGATGGCTCCCTCCACACTCAGGAGGCGGTGGGAATCGTGGGACCACAATGCTGGGGTTGGGAGCTCCTTTTCTTGGGGAGGCCATCCTGAGCTGGTGCCGAGTTGTCGGGCTGTTTTGCTGCCCAGTGGGATTTCAGACAACAAAGTCTCAGTAGTTTGTCTACAGGGGAGGTTCTTGGCAGTGAGCACTTGCTCAGGCACATGATTGACTCTTCCCCTCCCTCCACCCCTCACAGAGGACCATGCATTGCTCCCAGGCTTGTGTTGTCTTGGCAGCCCATCAGGTGTCAATGAGCAAAACATGAGGCAGACCAGGCTTGGGCACCTGCGGGTGGCCCCGGCTGCTGGAGAAGATGATGTTGTGTTCTCATGGCGCTGAAGCAGCTGCTTGCAGGGGTGTTGGAGCTGCTGGGACCTGCAGCCCCATCCATGGGGTGCTGCTGCACACCCAGCTCCTGCACCGGGGGATGGCATGGTTACAACAAATACTTGTAGATGGGCTTGTGTGAGACATGTCTTTTACATGAGAAAGAAATGTATCCTCAGGCTCAGGAATAGGAAAGTGAATAAGAGGCCAAAGATTATTTTCTTTGTACTTATTTAGCTGAACTCAAGCATTTTGTGGTCATGAGTCAGGATTTTGGAATACTTGATGCTGGTCATACCCCTGTTCTCCTCCTGCAGTGGTCACTGTGCTGGTGACCACTGGTATTTGCTTTAAAGGAAAGCCCATCTGTGTATGTACACTATTAATAGGCTTTCCTGTGTACCGGTGACTCAGTATACACTCCATTTCCTCATGCAGAAAAAAAGTAGACATGTTCCTCTTCTGAGTCCAGCCTCCAAATATTCCTTTGTGTTTAGTGCCATCACCTGCAGGGAGGCGGAGGAAGAGGGATGTGGGACATGCCTTGAGCACAGGGTCTGTAACAAACCTGGGTGTAAGTCTCGATTTTTGTGTACAAAAGTCAAATCTAATCCAGTGCTGGTGTGTGGAAGTGAGTAACCATTGTGGAAGTGTTCTGAGGACCTTCCAGTCACAGGTTTGTCAGATCCATAGCTCATGCAGGGATGATTATGTTACTTAAAAATAATCTCCTTGGTGACAGTCCAATCATCCTGTCTGGATGATTCTGCTCCAGAATGTCAAGCAGATTTTCCACCTGAAGGTACGAGTGAAGACGTTCAGGTCAATAAGTAATTACAGAAATTGGGATCTGGCTAGTGCCCTGGGATTCCCTCTTCTGTGCTGGCAGAACGAGCAGTGGTGGGGATATCTTCTGACCGGCAACAGGCAAGGCTTTGATTTTTCTGCACCACCCAAATGGCAGCCAGTCTGTGGTCTCCAAACCATACTGGGACATGTGTGTCCCTGGATAAATGCTGTCTATCTCCACGTGGACTTTATAACTATAGTGATGCTGTGCAGGAGCTCACAGGCAAAGTGGAAACAGCGCAAGTTCAGCAAACCAGCTTGGGCAGAATGCACACAAATAGGGTTGCCACACTTGTCAACTCCTTAAAATAGAAAAATGCGCCAGGTGAAGTGGCCTCCACCACATTTTGAGTCTATGTAGCATACAGAAATGAATGGAGAACTTGGGCTATGTGATTCCCAACACCACGTACAGCCTTTAGAGAGAGTATGGTGAGGGGGAAGGGCCTGGATTGCCACTGGTGATGCAGCACCAGTATGTCCTCCTCTGCTGTGTCCATATGGAGTACCATCTGGTGCCAGGATGCAGACTGTGCCTTCGCACTTCCCTGGAACACGCAGCTGCTGGGATGCGCATTGCCATTCGAGGCACAAAAATTAGAAATTATATCAGATACTGTAAAGTTGTCATGAACGATATGAACTGGTAGGAGCCAATGTTCTTTAGCAAACTACTGTTGTCACGAATAGAAAATGAGAATGGATTGAGCTACATTAGGTCTGTGAGAGTAAATCATCTGCAGTTTCCAGAATATTTAGAAATACGAGGATACCCTGAAGATATCCTTTGCTGATGGGAAAACTGGAGTGAAAAAGGCATTTAAGTAGTGGGTAGACAGGAAAGATGCAGTCACTGTGATTATTTATATAGTCCTCAGAACCAGAGTGGCATTTCATCACAAATACCTCAGACAATAGGACTTGGGTTCTTTAAACCCAGGCAGCACTCTTGTGCATGCTGCCCCTAGCTTTTTTTGACCTTCTCTATCATGGCTGGAACAGGGCTGACACCAAAGGGAGATTGTTCCACATTCACCATTGGGCGTGATAGATGTAGATCAGACAGGTTTGCTCTCATGTTCAATGAAAGATGAACGTGGATTACAATGCAGGTGTAGCAGCGAGGACCCGATTCCATACATCATTGTCACTCGTCGACATTGTTGGGCGCTGCTTGGATACATCATTCATTTCGTGCCCAAAGCTTATTCAAACCAGGCACCCCCAACAGCAATCAAAGCTGGGGGGTCCCTGGCATACGTGCGGCTGGAAGGAGCTGTTGGGTCAGCTGTGGTCAATGTGGCTACACCAAATCTCAGGGAAAGAGCTGGAGGCAGGCTGGGCAGCCTGGCCAGAGCTGCAGCCCTGGGTCTGAACAGCTGCTGTTGGGGTCTGCGGTGCTCTTGGGCCAGCCGGGAGCTTGCACAGGAGGGTGGCAGAGCCATGCAGGCAGCACGACTTCTTTGGTGGGACCCCTGACTTGAGCAAGGGAATGTAATGTAAAAGCAGAGGGATTGAAGGATGTTGTGGTGCTTCTCTTGACTGTTATTTGGTATTATTTAAAGAATATTTCTGGTTGCATATTTAGATGAAAAACTTACTTTCCAGTGCTGTCCTCCTTAACTCGTTCCCATGTTTTCTTCAAAAATACCAATGTTCTCCCTCGCCCCCAGGGAAGTCTCTGCTATTTAGTCCTGCCTCTTTGGGAACCCTAAGGGATCCCAGCCTTTCCTAGTGCTCCTTGTCAGAGGTGTCCATGGGGCTGTGTGTGCCCAGGCGTGCAACGAGGTTGCTGGCACTGGGTCTGCTGGGTGTTGGCGCAACTCAGCTCGTAGCAGCAACCATCTTATGGTGATGGTTGGTGGGTTGAAACCCAAATGTGAGGCTGCTTCTTAGCATGTGGCAGCAGATTAAGTCCCTCAGTGCTGGACCCAGGACCTGCGGGCAGCAATGGGAGGACTTGCACTGATGGTGCTTTGGCTGGGGCTTGGCAGAGGTAACTTGTGAGTCTGGGACAAATATTGCAAATGCTGGTGATGGAATAGCATTAGTCTTGGTCTGTATTTATGTCACAGACTTGGTATTCAGACTGTTTCCCAGAGTAATGGACTCTGCCGAAATAATTTATTCCTGATTCCAGCAGTGTGCGTGCATCTTTCTGCCTTTTATTCACAAATAAAAGTTATGTGGAATGCTGTCTTACAAGAACAGAAATATATTTAGTGATTCAGGCGGTGTTATAAAGCATGAAAATGAAGCTCATGTTGTCAGTCAGTAGTATGCTGAGATGTATTTACACCTTTGGTCATAATTTCCTTGCTTTAAAATACCTGGTTCTGGGTTTGAAGTTGTACAGGAAAAGCAATACTTAAAGAAGAAATGTAACAGAGAGGGTTTAAAGAAAAACTCTGTGTGTGGGTATATATATGTATATATAATGTACACTTTGTAATATCTATTTATCTGTCTATAATAGGTTTTAAACCAAATATACTGTCAGTGCACGACAGAGCTGTGTACTTTGCTGAATTTGTTAGGAATTTTCAAAGTCTGAGCATGTCATACAACTCCTGCATTGACAACACTTAGTAATGCTGAGGTTTTTATTCTAATGGGGCCAGACACCCTGTTGTACTGGGCCACGTACGGCTGCCTCCAGCAGCTTACGGTGCTGCTGCAAATTAATAGAAATAGGTTATTCCCATTTTGGAAATGGGGATAAATGATATAGTTGATACCATCCAGGAAAACTGCAGCAGAGGTTAAAATTGAGCCTCTGTCACAAAGTACCCTCCAAGCGCTGCGGATGTGAGCCCATCCCACCTCTTGTCTGTATCAAAGGTTTCCAAGTGTTTTTAAGTCCGGAGCTCAGTTTGGCATGGTTCTATGGTACTTTTATGCCAATCTTGAAAGCAGTAATTATATAATTGCTTGCAAAATCACCTATAGGGAAAGATTATATAGTTCCTTACTCTGATTGCTATTACAGTTAGATCTCCTGGAATGCCTTTCAGACTGCTGCCCAAGCCCCTGGCCGTACCCAGGTAGACCTGAGGTGCTCCATGCAGGTCCTTCCCTGCCATCATGAAGACCATCATACTTCTGGCTTCATCCCTGCGTGGGTTCCCTTGTACAGCAAGCAGGAGAAGAAATCTAAGCCCAGGGGTTCACAGCAACGGGTGCTGACCCACAGCAACAGGAGCTGTTGGGAGCCAGTCAGGGTAGTGTCGTCCATCATCCCCCCCCCCCCCCCCATCCTATTTGGCCACAGCTGTTGGGGACAAAGTGTTTTGGGTGCATGAAGCAGACTGAGCGCTTCAACGCTCTGATTTATGCTAGCACCATTTCTCCATTTCCTCTGGAGAAGCAAAACGCATGCCTGCCCTCGCAGCAAAGGAAAAGCCCTGGTCCCCGTGCGTGACCCGTCCTCCAGCCCAGGTGAGCTTCCCTGGCTGGTGGCTTGCCATAAATTCTCATTAGGGCTGGTGTTGCCACAGTGATGGGTGGCCGGGGGTTGGCAAAAGATAAGTCAGCTCCTGACTACTCAGTCATATTCACACTTGGACTAATTTCTGGTTGCAACGGCGGCTGCTCAGCAGCACATACAGAGCACAGTACGTGGGGAATTAATTAGCTGCGTACTTCTCCAAGGGAGTTATTCTGCTGATGCCCTGGGCACCGCAGTGATAGTGTGCCTTCTCGAAACATCAGGGTCAGCCCTGCCTTTCTGCTGCTGTAGGAGCTCTAGAGCTTCTGGGGCAGAGTTTTGCCTCCGTTTCTGCATTTTCGCCTGCTGAGTAGGCAAAGGCACCTCCCGGGCCATCCCTCCACAGGCAGGGGGTGGCAGCCCCGGCTCCTGCAAGTGTGCTGCTCATCCTGCTGCGCTGGCGAGGAAGCTTGACCTGCCTGAGAGCTCTCTGCATCCGCAGTAGGAGATTT
The DNA here is from genome assembly GCF_011004875.1 of Balearica regulorum gibbericeps. Classification (NCBI taxonomy): domain Eukaryota; kingdom Metazoa; phylum Chordata; class Aves; order Gruiformes; family Gruidae; genus Balearica; species Balearica regulorum. The sequence continues at coordinate 7,211,778 of NC_046194.1, read as the reverse complement.
TTTTTTCCCCCCACTTGATCTTGTATTTTCACCTTGGGCTGCCATGCAAATAAACTGGGAGATGGGCTGCGTGGTGGAGTTGGACCAGAAGCTGGCCAGAGGCCCTTTGCATATGCAGTTGTTTGATGTCTGCTCCCCCATCCTGATCTATATATAGCTGAGATCTTTCTGCAAATTTGAAATTTGTTTTATGAAAACTTACTGAAACTTTCTTTAAATGCTCCCTTGTCCCTGCAGTTCTTGTGGAAAGGTCAAGTTGTTCTCATCAATGTATCGATTATGCATTTCTCCTTCTATTGATCCTGGTTAAAGACTGTCATGATAGGTGCCCTGGATACTAATCCCTAAATGCATGTTTTGAGGCTACAGGAAAAGAGGAAGGATCTCCTAAAATTATTTTAAGGTTTGCTGGCTTTCTACACGTCAGCCAGTGATTTACTCCCATAGAACAGCCCTGAAAGCTTGGGGAAATGATAATGCCTCTGATTTCTGAATTTTTGATGTTAGGTATTTAAGGGCACAACAAAGCTTCAGTGACTATGTGCAGCTTGAAAGGAGGAAGCATTTCTTCCCATTCCAGCTTTGTAAAAGAGTGTCTCTTTTGTACCAAAATACAGAAGGAAAAATATAATCCCAGTTGAGACCCATCCACATGTAATTTCGCAGAAGCCTTTACGGTTCAGCTTCAGCAGCCCCTTACAGCCAGGAGGAGCTGTATTTCTTGTTACCAATGCAAGGCTGCCACTTATCACTAAATCTTCATTTCTTTTACTATGGGGCAAAGGACTCGCCGTGGCAGATGTGTTTGGCTGAATTATGTCCTGTGGTGTTGTCACGGCTCTGCTGACAGTCAAGTTTCACTTTCTTACTTGGTGTTCAGTCCAATTCTGTCAGCTTCATTGCGAATTCCTTTCAAACTGCAGGATGTAACGCAGTAATTAGCACCGTTCCCTGCATAAGTGCTGGAAAAGAGGCACCAGGGGATTGAACTAATATCCCCTCTGTAGGGGCTCCTTGTGAAGCAGTGGACAGGAGCGGAGGAGAAGGAGCAAGCCTCAACCAAAACCTGCAGCTGAACATGCTCTGAAGGCTTGGCATGGCAGGAGGAAGGAAACCCCCGGGGTTGGGAGGCCAGGCCAAGCGGGGTAATCCTGTCGGGGGGTGTGATGGAGTTGTTCACCCTCACTGTGTGAGGCGGATAATTTAGCAAGAGCCTGTGGCTGATTATGTTTGAGCACAAGGATAGTTCCCAGCAGTGCACCTGGCAGATTTCTGCCATGCCCTATAAAGCAGGGCTGGACCCACACTGTGCCAGCTCGGCACGCAGAGCTCCCAGGACGAGGAGGAGGAGTGGAGTGGCCAAGGCAAAGCTGCTCCTGCAACGTGCGGTGGTTCAGGTGATGTGGACAGCAAGCACGATACGGGTCGTCTGACCGCACCGCACCAAGATGAAGGGGATCTAGATGCCAACCACCCACAGACCCAACCAAGCTACCCTAAGACTGTTTGGCTCTAGTTAATCAGTTGCCAAGAAGATGGTAATTGGAGCCGTCTTTGATGTTGCCAGTAGAAGAATTGAATGTGCAAAGACCTCGTGCCACCCAAGACATCTGCGACCTTGAAGGTTGCAAGCAGAATTAACACAACAAGCTCTGGAGGACGCTGTCGATAGCAGCCTGTATCGGAGAGGTGCCAGCTCCAGCACTGGCCTGGCACAGCCCCTCGCTGCCACTGTGTGGGTTTGCTCAGCCGTGTTTCAAGACAGAGCAGTTCTGCAAAGACAACATTGATCTGCAATTTAAATCCGATGTAGTAACTTAAGCATTTTAAAATGCCTCTGAATCAATGAAAATGATTGAAGGCAAAATCCAGATGGCCACATAGCTGTATCATATAATACTGGCCAAAGGTTGTCTTTTTCTGAGCAGGGGTATCTTTTAACACAGACTTAGTCTTCAAAGAATTTTAAATGCTGCAAAACACTTATCCTAGCAAAAGTCTTTAATACGAGCCTTTTTTCTGCCCCCCTTAGTAATCGTCAGTGCTGTCACTGGGATTGTGATCTAATCCTTTATGGATGTTTTTCTGCTTCATGCTTCCTAACGTTCCGGGAGTGAGTCATGTGCATTGGTGAGCCCAGTCCCCAGGAGCAGATCTGATTGAAAAATGCATGGAGATTGACTGAGAATACTCTTATGGTCTCCCAGTATCTTTGCTGCAGAAGACCATCACAGCAGCTCTGGCTGGATAAGCCAGAAGATACTAGATGTGATTGGGAATTTAGGATTTGTTTTCAGAGCATAATCATACTAATTCTTTGCTCTCCATTTGTGGATGTCCTGCCTGGTGCAAACATCACTGGAGCAGGCTGGCCAAAGCCTGCGGGATGATTAGGTGAAAGTCATTGCCTTGGATCAGACACAGGGCCTTGGAGAGACAAGGAGTGAGGGGCCGGGGCGTCTTATGGTACCTCGGAGGTCCTTGCACTGCTGACACTGTGAATGTATGGGATTTGCTCAGGGTATTGGACTTGGTGGAGGGGCTATCATGGACGTGCTGTCTTCTGAAGGCTTGACTAAGCCCACATGTGGCTGGGGAATATTCTCTGACACGTTTCTATTTAACTTAAAAAAGAACTTCCCCCCTCTTTGGGCTTCAGTGACTGACAACACTGTCTGCCAGCAGAAGGCATTTTGGGTGCAGTTGTGCTTTAGTTTAACTATGCAGCATGGGAAAAAGTGCTTTCTTCAGTTTCTTTTGAACCTGCTGCTAATCATTTCCAGACAGTGATGTCTCCTAGTTCTTGTACTGTGGGAAATAATTGTCCCCTTTATTTATCCTACATGACATTCCTGATTTCATAGCTGCTTTGTGTATCTCTTTCCCAGGGGTAGGGAATCCCAGCCCAGGTAATGGCTTCTTGGATGGGAGCCCTTTCACAGCTATGGTCACATCTGTACTCTTTCTGTACTGTTTCCAGTTGAACACGTCCAGAAGCTGCAGACTGAAACAGCACGTTTCCCATTTCAAATACAAACACGCTGGGCAGCACTGAGCAGTGCAGATCCCCGCAGATAACCTCCTCCACTGCGAATACTGACCATTTATTCCCTTTTTTAGTTTTGTTTCTAGTGAACAGTTGTTATTTCAAGAGAAGTTCTTTTACTTTTGCACCAGGGCTCCTCAGTTTCTTCAAAGCCCTTTGATGAGAAGCATTGCCAGCAGCGCTTTGAGCACTCCCATACGTTACATCAGCTGGATCCCCTTATTCCCACACCTGTGACCCTGAGGAGTGTCTGTCCTGGGAGATGACCTGTGGAGAGCAGCCTGCTATTGAAACCAACTAGACAGGGTGCTTACAAATGGGTGGCATCAATGCCTGTGTCTTAATCTCTGCCTCACACCCCAAAATTTCCAGCTTTACGTGGGCCGTACAAGGACAAGGATTCAAGCGTGAGGCACTCAGCTATTCCGGTGGTGAAGACTATGCATGCACATATGTATACATAAAGATTATTTCCACCTTTAGATTGGAATAAAAATTCCACACGAGCCATTTGGGACTACCCAATCTATAGATATTATTGAGCTAGAATCCTGTCTTCTGAAAATTCCCTGTTGTAAGGTTTTGATTGCATCTCAGAAACTGCTAGAGGAATTGTATTTTAATGTGGTTTATTTTCCTCTCATGGCTCTCAGTAGGCACACACCCACATGAGGCTATACTAAATGATAGTGTCATTACATTTGAACCCATAGTAAAAGGGTGTTTTTCAGCAATTGAATTCATATGTTTAATTTTTGTTGTTTGTTTTTGTATACAAATTAAGGTCTCTGCCGGTACAAATACAGCTTTCTAGTAAGCCTGGAGGTGTAAAGCAAATGTTGAAATGAAAATGAGGTCTGTGCAAAGCTTTTTTTTAATGAGCTCTGGTAAGGCATGGGCTTGAGTTGCTACAACCTGAAAGCTCAGTCCAGTCTCGTAGCAAAACCCTAATTACAGCGGGGTTCCCAGGCCTTGGCAGCGTGGGATGCTCACGAGCAGTGTGTGGGATGCTCACGAGTGGTATATGCCACGGGCAAGAGGAGGAGCCAGCTCTCAGTGACAGCAGATTCACTCTCGAATGCCAACTGCCCTTTCACGTGCCATGCAGTCAGATGGGACGGTGAAGTTGGGGGTTTAGCAAAAGTAAAAGTGAATTTGTGGTAGTTGTTGTGTCCTTTTGCAGGTACTGGGGATGTCTGGGTTAGGATATGCTCTCTGGGACGCACCTAAGGGCTGACCATTGTCCTGGTGTCATGAAGCAAGTCACCAGGATGCATCTTTGTCCCTCGGCACACAAAAGCAATGTTTAAGTGTCTTTCCTCTGGTGATGGGATTTTGCCCTCCCTGCTCCATCACAGCAGGGCGGTATGATACAGACCCTGATCGCTCTGCTGGCATTAAATTGTGATGTGGAAAAGAAGCAAGTCCTGCTTTACTTCCCACATCTGGGTATGGTAATGAGATATCCATGTCTTGAATGATAATGTTTTAATACAGACACATAAAACTTCCTGCCTTAAGACGCAGAATGTTCTGTAGCTATTAGGGATTACAGTTGAATGTCGCTGTTGGGGGAGTTTGAATCCTAAGGCTGCTCATGGGATTTTAATACTCTTGTCCAGCACAGCTGGTGCCAGTGGAAGCGTGCTGGATGAGACAGGCAATGGGTCTTGTCTTATCCCCCATTCCTCCTTTCATATATTTTGATGACCGTCTGAGTGAGATGTGCCTGTGTTTCAAGAGATGAGCAGAGAGTGAGCATCATGCACTATCAGTGGAAAGACTGAAGAGGGAGGTAGGAGAGCCCAGGGAAGTGGGAAAGCAGCAGGGAGGCAAAGCAGGACCGGAGACCAGGAAATGGCATAAACAAGTGGGGCTCTTGGTGAGCCATGAGGGATGGGAGCAAGGGGTAAAAAGGCAGATGGACAAAAACTCCAGAGGGAGACAAAAAACTGGGGACAGGTGAAAATAAAGAAGGGAAGAAGGTTAAAATGGAGGATGGGCACTGGACAAGAAACAGGCAGGGGCTGAACAGGAGGAGAAGCCAGCAGAAGACATCTGGGAGAGATGCCATACCTGCACTGCCTGGGAAACTGCACCCGAAAGGGGTAGAGGCAATTTTGCTATTACTACTATATAGCATCAGCCACAGATTCTAGGTGTGGAGCAGGACCATGATGTGCATGTTGCTGTACAAAAAGATTGTCTCCAAACCTTTTAACTTAAGAGAGAAACACAAATGCAGACAATGTGATGGAAAAGAAGAGGATAAAGAGACCATGGACCAGACGTGCTAGTCACCTTTTTAGATGCTGTTTACAACACATCAGTGGTCTAATCAATGCCTATCTTTTTGTAGCACACACTGGCATCTCTGCTGGCATGTTTGGGGAGAATAACAAAGTGAATGTTTGCAAAGACTCCGTATAATCATGAGGTGTAAGGAGACAAAGTAAGAAAGTGTTTCCTGGGGAATAGGACAGCCATAGGCTGACAACATTGGGCTAAAAAAAGTGTCAACTTGGATTGGCAATGATGATTAGTCGTGCGGAGAACACGCGCAGAGATGTATGGGCTATGTTTGGTGCAACAGGGATTGGGGCTATGGGAAGGCTGTACAGAGTGGTGATGTGGTCAGGGAAGATGCTGATTTTTGGGAGCAGTGCTCACCGTGAGCTTTAATTCCTCAAGATCAGGGAAGAAATTATGTTAATGAAGGTCTGAGATAATGAGGGCACAGACAACAGCTCTGGTTGTGTAGCAGAATACAAAATGCAAGGAGACATAATGCAGAACTTTTAAAAATTCAGACATGCTCTGGATAAGAGGTTGTAAAGGCTCCAAGTGGAAGCTGGTGTCTGAGTAAGGTGCCTCAATGACCAGCAGCACAGTGACAGCATGAGGAGAAAGGAATGATCGTATGAAGGAAAGGGATGCCCTTCCCATAGGGGCAAGGCTGCTACAGAGTTGCACATGCCTTTCCACTGCATCCCTGCATACAAGCACATGAGCTCTCAATCTTCGGAGCTCGTGACTTATGCACAGTTGAAGTTCTCCTTGTGAAGGTTTTTGGGTGCCCCACAGCAGGTGGGAACCAGGTTTTGAGTGTGTGAAGAGATACATCCTTCCCAGTGTTGGCATTGACTCTAGTTCGAGTCGGTCTCACCAGTGTGCACAATGGAGTTTCCACCTGCTCCTGGGGAGGGTTTGTAACACACGGTTGGTTGATCTGGGGCCTGGTGGGAAAGGACACCCGACGTGGCTCTGGTGCGCAGCGGCAGTGTTGAAGATGCCCTAGCTCCGGCTGCTGGCCTGGCAGGCCTCGCTGCGCTCCCAGGGAAGCGGGAATTGGGAAAAATGAGAGTATCAACTCTGTTCGGGCATGGTCCTTGGGACCTCGTGGGACTGAAGCGTCTGAACAAAGCCATTGCTTTGAGGGGAGAGGCTGCATCCACTGAGCGTGGGGAAAAATGAGGACAGCATACAATGGAAAGAATAAGTTATCTGCCTGTGTGTGAGAAACATTCTTTTAGCACAGGAAAGGTTCACCCCGGGGCAAGAGAAGAAATAACTCTAATCACCACCCACCTGCTCCTCTCAGGCATCTTTACTAATGCCTTGCTTCGGCATGGTGCTTCACCAGCTGCGACAGACCGAGATGAAGAACTGCAGTGCACAGCTCCTCCATTTACCCTCCTTTCATCCTCCCAGAAACCTCACAAACAACCAAGCAGAGGAATGTTGCAGGGGTTACTGTTTATCTGTGGATGCAGAGTGCAGGTGTGCAGTGCAGACTCACAACTGCTGAGACAACCTGTGCTCATCCCCAGCTGGGCAAACATCTGCTTAGATACCTGAAGATGATGATTCTGTTGGTCATTTATGTTTAACTCATCCTACGTATCCCAGGATAGAGCCATGGTTGTAGGGGAAGGGGAGAGAATCCTAAATCCTTAACTATGAGCATCAGAACCACAGCACTGGGTTTTTATTCAGCATCTACATCCTCACTTTGGCAGTGATAAGTCCATACTTATTGCTAGGGCAAAAGCCCACTTGCCAGCGGCTGTGTTTGCACCATAGGCTCGCAATGCCTTTAAAGAGCGCTGTTCAGCAGTGCGCTTTTTGGGGCTCGGAAATGGTTAACTTCTCACGTATTTCTCTGCATACTTCCCATACTGCTCTACTTTATGCAGTGTCATTCATCACAGCACGAGAGGTGCTTAGCTCCGGCGTTTGGCGATCACCCACGCCAGCCTGGGGATCACCGTAATGCCGCGGTCCAGCTCTGTCAGTGCCTCGCCATCCTTCTCACACCCACCCTCTGGGCTGCTCTGGGAAAAGGCATCTCAGCCTGCCTCAGGAGCACCATTAAGGGAGAAAACAAGCTGGCAGGTATCAGTTTTGAGCCATTCTTATCTGATTTATTGTGAAAGTCACCTCTTTTGATTTAGGCGGCGCTGATAGTGAATGAGAAAACATGTGTTTCTAAAACAATGGCAATGAAAACATTTCTTGTCAGGGACTGTAGTTTATTGTCTTACTGCTTGAAAGGTAAAATATCCAGCAGGGAAGACACTGTGTCATCATAAAGCAAATGTGGATTATACAATACGACACTAAATTCCCGGGTAATGCTCAGAGCCACTTCTCAGCACAAGTTATATGGAGTTGTTTGTGCCTCAGCGATGGTACCGAACCCCCTTCATCACCCAGAGTTTTTCCAGACTGGGGTTCTTAGACCTGAAAATTTGGAGACTCTGGCTGTGGCTCTTATTCTTTGTTTCATATTAGCTCTTGCCCTGGGGCTTTTCTCCAGGGAAGGATGCCCACAGTTTTGTTCAACAGCTCCTTCCTTTCCTGCGGTAGGTGCCTCTCACAAACATCCTCTCCACTGTAACATGTCTCAGGGTACCCGAGCAGAAAAGCCTTTTTAGAATCAGCACTTGTGTTCATATTTACTGCTGAGATGGAGCGTAACTTTGGCCTCGCTTCTCGGGAGGAGCTACCGGTCCCGGCCAGGCGCTCAGCAGCGCATCCCACATCTCGCCGCCATCTCGTTTCGCTGCCTGGCCTCCTCTCCCTGATTCTGTTTGACAATGTTTTCTTTCTCCATTTGGCAAGTCAGCTCACCTCTAAGCCTTATCATATTTAAATGTTTAACTGCTCTCAGACCTTAATTAAGAGTAGTAGTAGCAGCAATAGCTGTAGCTGTAGGAATAGCAGTGATTTCTCCTATCTTAAATTTTAATGGCTTTTGTACAAGGCTTTGCAGAAAGGGTGATTAATGGCACCCAGAGAGGCTGAGGTAAACGTTTCTCCATGCTGATTTTTGCCCTTTCTATTCATGACCCCCTTTCTTGACTTACGAAAAACTAAAAAGTCCATTTAGAAATAATTCTGTGATTATATTTTTTTTCTGGGGTTCAGTAGGTGCTTAATACAGCACTTAATATATGTGTTGAATAGGAGCTGATCTCTTAAAGAGCCAGCTCTTGGTGGTCTCCATGCCAACTCAGCTTTGCTTTGAGCAGTAATTACTAATATTGTTGGTAGTCTCCAAGGATTCGGTGGTTTTGGAGACTAAGCTCCCCTAGGCTAACCTGTATTTTTTTCATCTTTTGTACTAGGCTGAAAGGAGTAGATGGACTTTTCATTTGATAGAAACATCAGTGCCTGAAGTTTTATTGTTTTAGGTTTGTGGAATGGGTCATTGAGTCATAAGATGTGAAACATCTGTTTGCATTTGCAGTGAGACAGCTAACAGAGTCTTAAGACCAAAAAAGAAAAGACCCAAAAAAACCCCCCAACCATCAAAAGATGTGAAAACCCTCAGGTCAAGTGGCGGCATCATGATTATTCTCTGGTATAGAAAATATTTATTGTGGCTTGTAACCGTGTCCACCAGGCGGTTAATTAGGAAAGCATAGATATTGTTACAGTGGAAGTAAGTGAATGGAATTCATAGAAAATCCTCCAAGATAAGCAGCAGACATAAAGGTGATTAAGCTGTCAATAAAGAAGAAACACAGAGAGTGGGGAAAAGCAGGTGCATTTCAGTACATGACCACAAACTAAACCTATGCCACAAAGTAGAGCAACCATTTACATTGATAATATTTGTACTCCTTCAACGCCTCTGAGTTTTAGCCATGAACTGGGATCCCACACTGCACTGATCCCAAGCAAGAAATGCCTCTGCATTAACAAGCTTATGATTTAAACATTAGTCAAGAGACAGTAGATGGGCAGGAGCAGACAGACAAGCGTGTACGTGGTACTGGTGAAGACTGTTTAGCACAGCGCAGGCTGGCCCAGCACGACCACAACCTACCTGCTGTCATTTTCTTATCTTGTAAGCAACGTGGCAAAGGCATTGGCATTTTGACAGCGTGTGTACCATGCAGAGATCTTCCCAAACGTTAATTAAGCATTGTAGAGTCACAGCAGTATTATTACAATCCTCGTTTTACAATCAGGAGATCTGAGACAGCTTTGCAATCCTGGGCTGGGTAGCCCAAGGCTACTCAGCTGCGCAGTGGCAGAGTCAGGGGATGAACCTCGCCATCGTCACTGGCACTGCCCTGCTCGCATCTCCCAGCTGACTATACAGAGAGATGATTATAAGAGGTATTTACTTGTATTTCAAAGAACGTGAACAAAGGCAGTAGCAAAAGCAAAACTTTAGCTGAGTGTGTGAAGAAAAATTATAATACATTTTTGATTTTTTACAATTACAGTATTGTCATCCTGTGTTGGAAAGAGCTCAGATTTCAGCTCCCAGGTTTTCTTGAGCTATATAGGACCATCTCTGCTGCTTCTTAGCTTGACACAGTCTAAGTCTCTGGCTTGCAGAGCCTAGCTGTACACATGCCTTCTTTCTAGATTATCAGAGTACCGGGTCCAGGTTCTAACAAGTTGTTTCAATTTATTGGGGCATTCATGCAGTGATGGACCTCTGCAGAACCAGTGCCCATCCTCATGGTATTTCCCTCCCTAATAACAGGTATATGGTGGTAAATCTAAAATACTTCAAACAGATGTTTTTAGGCTGTATCTAGGAAAGAGAGTAACCTTTGATGATTTTTATTTTGTCTTTCTGGAAACCTAATGTGTTTCCTATGGCTTATGACCACAATTCATTTTCGAAGTGATTTTCCCTTGGCCAATTTCCATTTATCATTTAAATAATCTAGCAACAAAGAGGATGAGGTATTCTGCAAGAAGGTATATGACTCCGTAATCATTCTACCTTTATATCCCCTTTGGGGGGAATTATTAGAGATGAAATGACCTTCCTGGCTATCAAGCATTACCATTGTAACATGGATGGATAATATGACACCCCTGACACAGAGCCAAAGGCAGGTCAAGCTGAGTGTGCTGTACCCGAACCTGAAAATGACAGAGACTTGATTAAAATGAATGTGAGAAAGAAGACCAAGAGTGATGGGAGCCCTCTGTGAGCTTATGGGAGAGTGGAGAATCTAGCTGTGATGTATCACCTTTACTGTACTTCTCATTTGGACCATGATGAGGGAAATTTACCGTCTTTACTGTCCTCTCTAGGGACCTTGTTCTGTTCTCTTCATGGTCTTTAGTAGGAAGTATCCATGGCCTAGTGGATAAAGTCCTGCCACTGACATCCTGTACAACAGCATTGCATGCCTGTGAAACTCACTTTCCCCATTTCTCTGATGATGAATCTTGTACATAATAATAGTAATAATACATTATAATAGCTGCTGAGAACTTTGGTTGGTGAACGTTAAGCATGCTTCATTATACAAAACTATGCGGAAAAGTCAATGTTATACATTAGCGTGACTATTTATTTTTCCTCCAGGGAGTCCTAGAGCAGTCAACAGGATACTTCAGCACTTATTTGCTCAACTTTTGGGCTGAGAAACTTACATAAGATTTTTGCTTTTTGTATTCCCAAGAGCTCTCCACATTTCTTGGGTAGGTAGCCATCTGTGGCATGTAACACTGAAGAACAATGTCTAACGGAACTGAAATTACAGAGGAAAGTCAGGAAAAGACCATGTAGACCCTCAGACTTGAATTTGGCCAAAGCAAATCCATCCTCCTAGTATTATCAAGATTTTTGCCCTTAAGCAACATGTGATGAGACATCAGAAGTGATATGGGAGCCTTAATGGCCCCCAAGACGATATATTGCCCCATTGTAAACTTCCTTACAGACTAATTTAGAGTGTTGATAAATATGGATAGCACCAAGGAGTCCTACCTGATCTCCAGTGACGAGAACTTTGGCTTGAGTCATGGCTGGCATGACTGTACAGTTATTAATATTCTTTAAAAAGTGTTCTATTCAACATGGGGGTTTGCAGAGGGAATAGCGTAAGGAGCTGTTTTCTTTAGATGTCATCTTCCTTTAAATAAGAAACACTGAACCCAGGCTTTCAGGAAGAAAAAAAAAAGACAGAAGGGATGACCAAGAATTAACTTCCTGAGATGCAGGAAAGCAAGGTCAGAGGCACAGCTCTTGACAAGAGCCATGCTAGCCCATGACTCTGAGGGGAGATGAGTGGTTCCACTCATCATGTCGTGTTCATGCCATCGGGATGCACTTGCTGCTAAGTGTCCTGCTGACAGAGCAGAGAGGTTCTGAAGTCCTCTAACTTCATTTTCTAGTTCATCCTCGGGAACAGTTGTGCAAAGAACATGATTTATCATGACTGTTATGGTGATCTACCTTGATTTAGTGGTGAAATTACAATGATGGATCATACTTAATTATGATCATTAAAAGACATCAAAAATGTAATCGGCTGTTCATCATATACCTTATAAAGGGAAAAAAATACTTCAGGTTTTTAAAGACCAGGACTCTGGGTGTTGATAAAATTAGAATATGTTTTATTCATGCTGTGACACAGCGTTCTTTCTTCACTGATCTCCTCATCCAGGCGTTTCACTTCAGAGGCATTGGGGAAGGATTTGAATGAGACTTTAATGAAGTATAAACAACCATGGGTCTTGTTTTTTCCACGGGCCCTGTGGGGCACAGGTCATGCCCCATGTTAAGGAAATCTGTGGGGCTCCATCCGCAGGGAGAGCTCATGCAACAACACAAGCTGCAGATCAGCACCCTGGCAAAAGCTGTTTGGATTCTGGAAACGCAAATTTGCCCCCATTTGACCTTGATTAAAGTCTAGCACAGTTTAATGAGGCAACATAAAATACCAGTCAAATGCTCAATAGGGAAAACCTTGTCAGACATAAGGAACAATTGGGATCAAGTCAGTCAGGGCTTCCTTGGGCTTTTAATGACCTGTTAGATTCAGCTTTATTGTAGGTTTTTATATAAAAAAAAAAGTGATAATGACTGAAGGGAGCATCATTAGTATTGGAGTGAAATGGCTAATGGCTCCCAATTGCTCACAGGTGCCAGAGAAGAAAAGTTTCTCCCTAGGCAGTGAGCTCTGTGATCACCACGAGCATTATTATTTGCACTGCAGGAGTGCCTATCAAGGTTAATGGAGACGCGGCCCCCTTTTTGCCAGGGAGCCGTCGGGATGTGCGTGGAGGAGAGGAAATGGGAAGAGCGAGCTCAGCGCTGGCATCCCCGCCTTGGTGTGCAATCCATTGAGTGGAGCTTGGCAAGATCCGGGGTGGAACCATATGGTCGAAGGCAGGGACTGGAATGTTTGATAAATATTACTATTATAACACGTTAACATAATTCAGTGCCCTAACAGGAAAGGTAAGGTGTGATTTGATCATGGGCTGGATCGGTCTAAGGAGCAAACCTTTTTGTTGGACTCTTCTGCTCAGCAAAGTGCAGGAGGCCATGCAGGGAGCCGAACACAGACATATCTATCTATGGTGGTAATTAATGTTGGTACCATTTACCACATTTCCTTTGGATCCTCAGAGTCTAGCTATGAGCAATTCAGAGCAGGATACGTTTTCTAAGAAGTTTGCTTTGATTCAAAAGAGAATTCAGGAAAGTCCAGTGGCCTCTATTATACAGCACTCCAACTCAGATTATTGCTTATCCTATTTGGCTTTAAAACCTGTAACACATTATTATGCCCCAGTTAACAGATGGCAAACTGAGGACCAAAGAAGATGTGCCCAAGGTCATACAAGGCTGGGAGACTCATAGGGTAGGGAAAACATCTGGTAGTCGCATGTTGTAGTGAAGCAATGCCACAGAGAGTCTCTGACAGTGGTCAGCCGGAGAAGCAGAGAAGGTCCTTGTCAGGTCTTCACTCTTACGGAGGTGCTTGCTCCTGCAGGAGACGCTGGGTAGCACATGCTGGCATTTACAGTGCTGCGTTCGTTGAGCAACAAATACAAATCAAACACAGTGGGACATCACCGGCTCACTTTTCATCCTTCTTCAGGGTAAGGCTGTGGCTCCCTTCATTGCGTGGGGCATGAAGGCAACTGCTCTTCTCACCTAGTTGAGACATGTCTAATTCGCGGTTTGGGGGCTCAGGTAGGGTGTTCCTGGGGCAGCTGGCGTGAAGGAAGGACCATCGCAGTGTGGTGGGTCTGACTCAGATTTCTTCTTTCTGGAGTTGAGAGCATTTGGTCCCTGATCTGGTCAGAGCCGTGTCATGCCCTGTGCAATAATCCGGGTCCCAGCCAGTTGCTACAAAGCAAGATTTCGACCTTCTTGTTTAGAATAGTTTCTCTTCTTGACAAAAGGAGAAATACAAGTGTGTTCTCTTCCCTCCTGTGGGCCCGGTATGCACGTAACACACTTTTCATCTTAAGAGCAAAGTGTTTTTGTGGAGACAATTGAAAGAAATTAAGAATGGCACATCATGATCATTTATATCATGTGTATCTCAGAAAGTTCATCAATTCATATTACATTAGGGAATATGTAAACTAAATGTGCACTCATCTGGCATAGTCCTCAGAGCAATTATTCTTCAGTTGATTTAGTACACTTGATAAAAATAAAGGTTAAGGAGGATGTTAATTTGGGATATTTTTTTTTACTGGTTTTTATAAAGTGTTAGAATGCAGATTAATGCCAGACTTTATAATACTGCATCCAATTCGCTATCATATAAAAATAACTTGCATAAATCAGAGGAGCAAGCCTGATCCTCGTGCTCCAATACTCGCAGGGAATTTTGACATTGACTTCTATAGGAGCAGGCCCAATGTCAAAACCTAGATATAACATGAATCCGTGCCAGACACGTTAGAGCTCTGCTAGGAACATCCTCATTGGAGCATAATAATTTGTGAAAGAGAGAGACACACTGTGAGCACTCCTGGGGTTGGGGGCCCTGGGCAAAATGTTGGTGGCAGAACTAATTCTAGTCTGAGGAAATGAGAAAGCCAGTGTCGTGAAATGTTGTTGCTTCCAAATCTCAGCCCATCAGACTACTGAAGACCTACATTTTTCTGTCCAATTTTGGAGGTGGGGGAGTGTTGGCAGGACATCCTCAGGAGACAGTGAAAAGAGATAAAACCAGTGCAGCTTTTTTTCCCCCGAGTTCAAGAGAGGGGAGTGAAAAACCTGCCAGTGCTGCCCTAAAATTGCTAATGAAAGAGAGTGAGAGAGGCATTTGCTTCAATATGCTCAGCCAAAATGGGATTTTCAAAGGAGTCTGGATAAAGACATCAGACACAAAGAAATCAGTACCTAATAAAAGAACTTACCTGAGTCAATCCTGCTGATTGGCTTCAATAGCAGACATGTGGGTGTTGAAGCAGAATTCACTGCAGAAGTTTAAAAAAAAAGAAGAGAGAATGAAGAGGAAAAAGAAAAATGACATGCAAGTAGTAGGGAATGTTAATAACACGACTAGGAAAGGGTCCTTCCTCTGCAGGGTTAAGGGACTGCTTCACAGCAGCTGGGAGGAGTGCTAGCTGTCTTTTTCCCTTGGGAATAAATCAGGCTTATATCCCAATGTGGATCTGGAGGCAGATGGAGTAAAGGAAATCTTTCCAGAAGAAAAACGGGATTATAAAAGTGAATAAGGAATTACATGGGAGTTATATACAGGAGATTTCATTGCGGAGAAACGGGGTTACATATATAAACCCGTAGCTTAGTTCAGAAGACTCTTATCGATGGCTTTCTGACTGAGGAATCGCGTGTCTTCTTCCTTCCTTTCTTTATCGCCTGTCCCTGTCACCAGTGCCGTGAGGACAACCCTTCTGTCCCTAGAGCGGCCTCAACCCATCGCAGCCATGGTAAAGGGCTTTCTCTCCGGCTTTGCCCCCACGCCCCATGTGCTGCCCCCTCCTCCCTGGTGCATTTGGGGTTTGCGGAGAGCCCATCCTGCCTGGCAAATCTGAGCAGCCACCACACAGCACCGGGAGCCACCAGGAACCTGCACGCAGGGAGCAAGAGTCGCTCACGGTCCTTTCCCCGTCCTCAGCATTGCCACCCCCGGGAAATCTGCTCCCGAGGGTGTTCTTAGCAACTGCATCTGCAGAGGGATGGGAATTTAGCTCTTCATTCCATCCTTTCTGCGTTGCCCTTCTGTTCTGTGCCCAGGTGGGTCCTGGGTCTTGCAGACGTGCATGCATAAGCAGGGAAAATTTTATTTTGCTCCTTTCACATAGAGTTTATTTGGATTTGTATATGTAGGAGACTGCTGGATTCATGAGACATGCCAAGTTTCAGACTTCCCTGGTCCAAATCCTATTGAACCATGTGCATCCAATTCTCCTCCCTCCCCCGCATCTATAAGAGTGGGGGAAGCGCTGGAACGCCCCGTGCGTGCATCGCTGCGGAAAACAGCCTTGCCTTGGCTCAGGAAATGGGCACTATAATTAGGCACAGATCTTCTGTCCTAAACACAATGATCTGAGGATTTATTTCTATCATTTGCACATCCTTGGGTGTTTTTTGGTAGTGCTCTCCAAGTGTAAGCCTAAGGATTTCCAATGCGGATGGTTGGTAGCTCTAGTCTGCAAAGGGGCTTTTCTTCATATTATCAGAAAGCACAGGCAGACCCATGGTGCCTTACTTCCATTAAGTTCATTTTTTTGGACCGACGAGTAAAACTACACATTTGTACATTTTTGTAATAAGAGGAGCATGCTGAGCTGGAGTTCCTGAGATGCCAAATGTGATTTCACAGCCACTACCCGGATAGGATTGCCCTTTACCATCATCCAAGAAGTTCTTATACACCAAAATAGTTCTGTCATACATAAGTAACTTGGAGTGAGTTATTTAATAAACTTTGCCTTGCTGTAATCCACGAACAATTTATGATGTTCTTGAATTTCCTCATAATTCAGTTATTTCTTGCGAGATAAGTTGGATGAATACGTTGTGGCCTGTCAACTGCATGCAAGTGATTAATTAATTGCACATTTCTTGATGCTGGATTTTAAGTGTATTGGTCAGTTTAATTGGATCAGTAGGCCACATGGCATACTTCTGTTCTCAGGTTGGATGGATGCTTCTCCTTGAAAGAATCCTCCAAGAATAAAAATTCCTGATCAAGCATTTAAAGCAGGCATCCTGGCTGAAACACCAGGATGCAGGCAACCACAAACTCAATCAATTACGTAAGTGCTATTGGCATCCCCAACAGTGAAGTGCTGCATTGTGCTAGTCTTTTTCCAAAAGAGAATTTTTTTTAGCTCGAGAAAATATTCATAGAAGTATTACCTAATATTCACTTTGCCAAGCTCACTTCTGCCAGTAAGTTCAGTTGTTAAAACACATGTAAAGTACAAGCCTAACTGAAGCAAATTTCTATGAAAATTATGTACAGAACATGCTTTCATCCACTCTTCCTACATCTTGCAGTACTGATATTAAAGGGATCAGCAACATCTCTCTTTGCACCATGTTTATTTCGGTTTTATATAACCTGAATGCCATGTGCATTCTGGCTCTGTCATTAATTTTAAGCTAGGTCAAATTCATACATATTAGATAATAAGCATTTTTAGTCCCCAAATGTGTGCGTTAATTAATTTTATTTCATTCATTGTAATTGTCCTTATAGCTCTGTGCTCATTAAAAGAAGAGGTTGAGAATCCTCCTTTGTGCTAGGCTTAATTTGTGTAGAAATCACAGAAGCTGCCTTACAACTTCTCTGTCAATGCAGATGAGTTCTGGCTTGCCAGCAACCCCCCCCCACCCTCCTCCCCACCACTATTACTGACTCAGGAGTCATTTCCAATTCCTCGGTGTAAGCACACATCACTCTAAAGAGACAGAAATTACATCCAAAGGAGTAGAAATAGCCAGGAAGACCTAGTTTCATATATTTTCCTTTTGAAAGGTGTGAGCATATTGTACTGCATGGAAATACCTACATTGAAGCAGGTTCTGGAGGTCCACCTGCTCATCTTCCTGTCATCCAATTAGTTTGTCCAGGATCTAAACACTGACAAAAGTGCCTGTCCTCACCGGTGGGTACTGCTGCTGCTGAGTGTCTCTTCCAGCATGTGTGCCCCGCGCAGTAGGTTTCTAATGCGTGGCTGACAGCACATATAGGTGGTATGCTATAGTTTATAAGCAGGTCATGAGTGATCAGGTAGACCTTGCTGTAGTTGTTATGGATTCTGCAACTATTTATGCATTTTTTTGTTATCTAGTGTTTATTAGCAGGGCTTGTGTGGCCCAGACTTGTCTTTTTCCTTCTGCAGTGTCAATCACTCAAGCCTTGAGACCGCTGCATCTGCATCACTGCTACAGTTGCTGTTTGTTAAAACACCTATTTGTCATTTATTAGCAATTTGTAAATGAATCCTGAAGAGGCCATTCGTTCTCTCAATACATCTTTCAGCACTGTTAGTACTGGGCATCTTTGCATCCTCTTGTGTTCGTGACTCATTTTTGCTATGAGAGAAGGGATCTTTAGGGTTTTGGATGTGGAGCCAGTATTTGAGATGTTTGAGATGTGGATCACTCTCAGTTCTCACAGATCACAGCAGAAGATGAAGATGCTCAGCACCTGTTCGGTTTGTGAATGTCCCCTGGTGGAAGGCTAACCACAGCTTCTGCCTCCCGTGCCCCCAGTTCTCACTTGCAGTTGACATCTTTCCTGAGTTGACTAGGCATGTAATACTGAATAACACATTTTAGCTTTGAGTTAGCTACTTTGAGGTGTGTCTAAAAAATGTATGAAGCACTGGCCCGGGTCTTGGCTTCTTTGGTGAACTTCTGAAGATGCGATCAGTGAGGAAGAGTTGGAGGAGGATGCAGTCCCAAAAGGAACGTCCGCCTCCCAGAAGGTGATCATAAGGGAGTATAACAACTCAACCTCTCATGTAAATACGCTGTTTCTCCTCATCTGAAGAGGGCAATGGGCTCTGTGGTATGCCCTGGTGATCGTCAGACCTGGTGCAATTCCCTGACCAAAGGGGAAAAGGCAGTCTGAAACCGGAGGGGCTTGCAGAGACTTTTCTTCCAGCTAATGGACTTTCTCAGAAAGTGCCTCTGATGGCACTGCGCAGGGGAGGCCGCCTTTCTCTAGCCCTCTTGAGGTTTTGGTTTTTTTTTTTTTTTTGCACCATTTTTGCAATGCTGATCTTCTGAGTTAATGTCTTGAATTCCTCTGCCTGGTAATGCAGTGTGGTCCTTTGAGACCCCTGGGCCTATTTAATTTCATGCATGTGTAAGATACCTTTTCCCTTTTGGCACCATGATACCAGCTGCAGTCACTTTAAACACTGCCAGTCAATCCTAGTTATCAGAATCTGTACAGGGGACAGGAGGAGGGAGAAGATAATGGATTTGCCTTGAGAGCTCATCTAGAAATCCAGCCCTACGCAGCAGACTGCCTATGTAATGTATTACTTTTTAATAATGTAAATATATTAACATTAGAGCAGTCTTCTCAATCTTCAGTACCTAAACATTACATCACTATCAGGAGCAACCGTAATTAGATATCATAAATATGAAAAATATCGGGACATTAACATAAAGAGCACCAATAAGTTGCTTTGCCTGTCATGTAATTGAAAAGCATTAAGGGTGCACTCTGCTGTGTGCTCGCACGGTGAGCGGGGATCAAGCCTAATGCGAAGGGACAGCTCTGGTATGCAGAGCCTCACCCGAAATAACTTCACAGGGACACTGTCAAGCTTTTTTAGGTCTGAAAGTTAACATTTCTGTAAAGTTGATTAGTGCTCGCAAATGTTCTGTGCTATTTTCTAATCAGCGACATGCGCTCTCTAGGTTATTTAATGGTATTAGCGGCAGCAAAAGTGGAACCATTTGTTTCAGGCCAAGCAACCATAATCCTGCTCACTCTGGATGCTGGTATTTAAATATGCGTGGGATGCTGTTTTCATCCTACATTCCTGTTCTGTAAGATTTTTGCTTTGCAAAGTTTTCCAGTCTCTTGGTCTTCTGCTTAGCACCCTCCAGGTAAGCCTAGAATTGAAGAAATGTCAACCATTTTAAATAAGGTACAACGCCAATATGACATATGAAGATTTTAAACTTCTAGAGCAAAAAGGAATTATTTAGCATGGCTCTACTGGGAGTACAGACTCACACTGAGAAATATGGGATGCTTTGAATGACTTTCTGGCAATGAAATCCGTGGAATAGCCCAAGAGGGAAATGTCAGGTCCTTGTTGCTGGCGTAGATTAGATCCGCACTAGAAGATATCTAATCTTGGCTGGAAGACAGGTCAGTGGTGCTTTCCCATCCGGTCGTACAAAGGGCCTCTTAGGCTGGTCACAGGCTCTGAGTGCGCACCTGAGTTCACATTATTGGGGTGCAGAGGGAAGGCTTAGCTCAGTGCTCACGCAGCAAGGACAGGACTCTGAACCGAGAGCGGACATCCTTGTGACACTGGGAGGAAACAGAGTGGTGCAGCACGACTGCGTGCAGCCAGGAAACACATCTGACCTTAGATAAGGTTGTCCCTTCTTTTCCCTGTGTGCTGTGCTGTTTCTTTGAGTGAGGTTTCTGATGCATCCACTGCTTCCCTACCTCCCACGACACACAAACACACAGTGGGGACGTGCTGGGTGTGTGGGTTAAGCCCGGCTTTGCATGGAGCACCCGCCGTGCCGGGCTGAGCAGAGTGGCCCGGGCTTTCCTGATGAGGAACACCCGTGAGCTCAAGCCTTGTCCCGAGCTGCTCATTGCAAGCAAGCCTCAGCCAACAGGGTGTCTGGTGGGCCCACACTTGCTTGGGCTTGTAGAGTTGGTGGTGGTCTGGCACGTGGTGCTCCCTTGGGTGCAGATGGCTGAGCTGGCTGCTTGGAAGCAGTCCGTCCCTGGCATTTTTACATGTTTTGTCTTCAAACCTGCTGCCTCCTGGAATTAGTCTCATTCTAGATTTTGACGCCAAATCCTCGTTCACCTTCTTCTGTTTCTCTTTCTGTATCCCCCTTGTTCTCTAATTAGTAGAATTTCTGTCTCGGCTTTGCTTCTCCCTTTGTCCTTTTCCCAGCTCTGCTCTTAGATCTCACTTGTCTTTACTTTCTGTCTGCCCTCTCATGGCTGGATATTTATTTGCTTATTTTAATTTCTCTGGTGGGAAAGCCTCTCCTGCACCACATCTCGCAGACATCAGAGGATCTTCTCGGCCCCTTTCTGTCCTCCCCATCCCCGTGCTGGCATTTCTGCCTTGCTTTCTCCTCTTCTGCAAGTTGTGCTGCTGCTCTGCTCTCACTGCCATGGTAACTTCAAAAAGATACGGCCATTTGATGTACCAGCCGAAGGAGAAGTCCGCAGGAGTGTGTGCGTGCATGTGTATGTGTCAGGAGAGAGAACGGGACATCCTTTCCCTTTCTCTTTTCATTTTTATGTTCAAAGCATTTCATTACAGCTGCTGGAAAGAGGCACTCAGCTCACAGGTACAGCGTGAGGCCATGGGACAGGACACCCTGTCCTGCTGCCTGTCTTGGGGCAGGGGATGCTCAGCTGCTCCCCAAGCCCGGCTCCTGGCTCTGCAGCAATGGGGGGGAAAAAAAAAAAAAAAAGAAAAAAGAGGTAGCAACATCTTAAAAGTCTAAAGCATAGGAAGAAATAGCTCTGCTCCTGAGGGAAAACATATGGGGCATTAGGAACACTTTCCCCAGCTTGCACATTTATACTTGAAAGTTAACAGTGAAAGCAAACAAACACAACAGCTTCAAACCAAACAAGCCGTAGGGGATCACGGGCTGCAGCAGCTGCTGGGGTGAAACCAGCAGTACATCGTGGCGAGGACCTGCCAGAGAGGCTCGGCGGCACGTGGGCCAGCCCGCATCAGCCTGGGACGAGGTGTTGTGGGGCTTTCGCTCAGCGTTTGGGCTGGACGTGGAAGCAGTGAGGCCAGCCCTGCCCAGGCAGGAGTTCCTCAGGGGTATGGCCCCATGCGAACCTGCTAATCCCACCCATCACGCCGGCCAGGAGCGCGCAGCACCCTGCAGCCAAACCCTGGGGCTGCGGAAGTGGCGGCGGCGGCTATCGCTGCCGCTGTCGTCCCCTTTTCCACGGGGATGGTAGCACCGCTAGCACATCTCTCCCTGCCCTGCAGCCAGCAGCGCTGCCCCGTGCGCTCACCTGCTGTTTGCCCAGAGCCGGCCGTGGACGAGGAGCCGGAGCCGCAGCCAGGCTCTATGTGCGTCTGGCAGCAAAGGGCCCCTCCAGCCCTGGGGTATACAATTACTGTTTTGGACTCGTCGTATATTTTCTCCACAATCTCGTTTTGAAAGGGATAAGGATCTTTTCCCCTCCCCTGCGTGCGGGGAAGCAGCTCGGGCAGTAATTTTCAGAGCGGGGCTGTGGGAACTGCTCCTGCCTGGGAGCACGAGGGTGCCGGCAGCGAGGAGGGGACACCTCTGCTTCTGCCTCCCCTAGTTTGTTACCAAAAAGGTAAGAAAAAATAATAACCGCAGAAGTGTCTCTGTGATGAGGAGATGTTTGTCTGTCTCACCGAGCTGCTGGGCAGGAATCGGTCCCATGTGCTCCAGAGAGAGCGACACGGCCACAAGCTGCCTTCCCCGAGGGGGTGTGGGACCACAGGGAGCCCATGTGCCACCGAAAGCGGGGCTGGGACATGCCCAGGGTGGGGGCAATGCAGGGATGTCCTCCTCCCAGCCCAGGCAGGAGTGGCCTCATCACTGCTGGGGATTGCACAGCTGTCTTTGCACGAGGGAGGTTTGAAAGCAGCTTTTCTGCTGCATGGAGCTGGGGAAGAACAAACCTGGTGCTCCACAGGGACCAAGCAGAGGATTGTCTGCAAAGATTTCCTCACATAAATACCCTCCTGTGGCTTTTAATATGGCTGGGGAGGAGGGAGGAACAATCTGGGCTGGCAAATCTAAAACCTGGTTTTCTCATCTGTGAGAACTGAGCAGGGAAAGAATGAGGGAGGAAAGAGCAAACAGCGGTGGCCCTGCCGTGCACCTTGAAGGAGCAGAAACAGGTCCCTGGAACGATGCTCTGCCCCGCTCCCCTGTCCCTGTCCCCCTCGCACGTCTATAGCTTGGTAGTGCACCTTTAATGATTGCATGAGGAACGAGGAGGCTACTAACGAAGCAAGATGCAGCTGAAGCCTGCTCCCTAATGCAGTGCTACCTCACCCTTGTCTGTTATCTTTGTTGTAACAGCATCGTGACAAAGCTATATTAATGCAGAATACTTTTCATTTGCATGGCATTATTAAGTTTGACCAGACGGACATGTTCCTCCTCCTTGGCTTGTTGGTGATTATTGCTTTACTGTGTCCTCACCAGGAAGATGCAGCTTGAGACATGCTGGAAAACAACGCAGTCCATCTTCTTCATCACCGAGAGAAACGGAGGTGCACCTAGGCAGGTAGGGGCAGGCCGGCCCTAATACTGGCCATGCCATGATGTTTTATGCAGTGTTTGAGTTGAGGTGACGTGGCGCAGGCAGGAACGGGGCCGTGGAAACTCCTTGGACTTGGCTCTGCGACCTTGAGCGGAGCTGCAGAGCAGCCATGTCCTCAGCTCCCTGGAGAGCTGAGAGCTGGTGGGGCAGTCACAGCAGGGATTTTCGATGAAAAGAGAAGTGAAAGAAAAAAAAGCAAATGCCATTCGGGTTAATTTTGGTTTGGTTTTCACCTGAAAGCATTTAAAAATTGGAGGAAACTTCTAAATGAAATGATGTTCTGAGCTGAAAAGACCTGAAAGTCTGCTGTTGAAGGCTTTGACTTTTGTTTTTGTTTTTTATAAGCAAATAGCAGAAATGCACAGATATGTTTTGATGCTTAAGCTCCGTTTATTTTTGTTGGAAAGGGTGTTTGGCTGTTTGGTTTTGTTTTCACCGGCTTTATATTGGAGAGAAAACATCCTGGATGCAAATGTGCGATCCAGGAGGGAATCTGTGAGTCTGCCACCAAACACATCTTTTCAGTACAAAATGTCTCCAGCACCAGAATCCTGGGTTAATTTGCCATTCTTCCAGAGCTCCATACAAACTGTTTAGCTGATTAGAGATGTGCAAACACACCCACCACAGCATACACCAGTGCTCATAAACTGATAAATAACAACAAACCAGAGGCTGGTTTTTTCTCCCCAGAGCCATTTAGTCTTTTTCACCCTTACTCAGCTCCAGTGCCGGCTGTAAAAATCAGCCTGTCTTCCCCAGAACCACCTTTGACTTTTATGACCTCTTGCACTCACTTTCTTTTCTTGTTGCCTTCACCTTCCCCCTCTCGTCTGAAGCCCCGAGCGATGCTCCCTGTGCACGAGCAGCCTTGGGGCTTCTCGCCAGCTGCGGAGCAGCGAGGAGCTGGACCAGATTGGGCACAAGGCTGAGGTGCTATCAGCCCACCTCGGAGGAGGAGACTGGAAAAGATGGATTTGGTGTGCCCGTCGATGTGATTTGGTGGCGGAGCGGGGGAGCTGGTGCATGTGCTCCATCACGAGCAGCCGCGGGAGGATCTGCTCCCTCTGGCAAAGGACAGGCTGGATGCATTTCATTATGCTTCCCTCGTGGGCATGCATATGTATGAACGGCGCACGCTGGTGCATGTGTGTATGCGTGTGCACGGCAGGAGGTGCAGAGACACTTATGCGTTAAGCTGTCTGGAGGACCGACTCACGCCCGTGGTCCCGGGGAAGCAGGAGGACCGGTCGGCCTCTCCAGACGGGACGGTTGTAAGGAGACGCGGGTCCCCGAGCGCTGCGAGGACAGGGCTGCACCCAGCCGTGCTGCAGCACCTGCTGCAAACCCGAGTGCAAGAGGACCGAGGTGCCGACCCTCTCTGCTCCCCGTTTTTTCGGCCACCCCCTTTACCTGTGGCAGTGAGATCCTGGCGGGGTTGTTCCCGCAGGGGAAATCTCGCCAGCCGCTCAAATGAGCTTCTTGTTGCTGGAGCAACGCAGAGCAGTCTGAGCAGCCCTGAGTACCTGGTTCCTAAAATACTGCTCTGTCGTTAAAGCCCTATCGTGTTTATGAGGCAGGGAGACGCAGCCATAGCTCTTCCCCGCCTGCCCCCGGTCCTGCCCATCACTCACGCACCCGCCGTATCTGAAACACGCAGAACCCAAATTCTCCTCCTCGGGAAAACAAAGCCCCACGTCTCTTCTTGTACAGCTGGGGTGAAAAAAAATAAGAAAAAGAAAAAAAAAGAAAAAGAAAAAAAGAAAAAAAAGAAGAAAAAAAAAAGAAGGATGTTTTAAATTGAGCTCATCTTTTTCAAAACTTCGTTTCTCTTTGTCCTTGAAGAAAGTCTCTGTCTGCTCCCTGCGAATGAAATTCCTAGCAGGGACACCTTGTCAGCTTTTTTTCTTGGGCTCGAATACAATGTTTCAAATGAAACGCCTTTTTTAGTCTCATCTACTTCATCTACAAGAAGATGGGTGAAAAAATCTATTTTCTTTCTTCTTTTTAAAAGATTTTTTTTTTTCCTCCAAGTGGCCTTATGGCTCCTTTTAAGAAATTATATAACAAATTGAGGAAATCTGGAATGGAGCTGGTGGTTTGATTTCTTTAAGACTCTCCCTTCTGCCACTAAGACAAAGAAAGGCAGAGTAACGTTCAGTAGGAAAAAAAAAAATAAAAAAAATCAAAGTTACCATTTGGCTTTTGAACAAGGTGCAAATTAGCGAGTATTTGTTAAAATTTGAGACAGCAATTGTCTAAGAAAAATATTTTCAAAGAGGAGAAGGGTTTTTTTCTTCTTAAATAAAAAAGCCCCCGAACCTTCCTTGCTTTTAACTTCAAAAGGGAGCCAGATTGCAGAGGAGGAGAGAAAAAGCTTAAATCTCCTCTGAAGGGAAGCAAGTAACTTACTCAAAGTGATCTTATTTGTGAGGGAATAATTTTCTGTTCACTTTTTTTTTTTTTTTTTAAGCTCGTGATCAAGTGACTCATAAATTTTTAACCGAGCTGGTGAAACCTCTGCTCTACCTATGGCGATGTCGAAAGGCCGTTTATTTGAGGATGACTGGATTGTGCTGAGACCTGCCCGTTTCAGAAAACTTCATCAGCAGGCACCAAGCAGGAGTTTTCTCTCTGCTTCGGATAGCAGTTTTCAGCAGTACAAGAGTGCATGAAAATGCTTCCAGCTCCCTACGATGGCATTTTGCACTTGCCTCTGCGTTGATGCAAGTAGCAGCAACACAAACACGCTTCAGGTTAGGCGTGGATCCAAGTCTTGGTGGAAGATAAGTGGTGCCTGTCCTGCCTGGGGTCTCTCCCAGCTACTGCATTTGCAAATAAATAGTAATGCTAAAGAGGGATTTTCAGATGTGACCCATAGGTATTTCATGTTTATGCAAGTGATAATCTCTGGAAAAAAGATGCCTGCTGAGGGATGTTCGTGCGATTTATCTATGAAAGCTAGTGTCAGCCTTGTCCAGAGTAGTATTAACCCTTCTATGAGCTTATATATGCAGCATCTGCTGAGTCTTTGGCTGGGCTTGTAGATTTGACATTGAACTCCTCATTTCAATCTAAACTTTAATAACGTAAGAGTTGCCACAGCGCAACAGAGCGCCAATTCATCCTGTAGCCGGGTCTGCCAGTGGCCCGTGCCAGATGCTTCAGAGGAGATTGCAGAACATCATCATACAGCTAATTGGTGGGAACACGTCCTCCCGCTGCCAGCTGGTGTTCATCAGCTATGTGTCCTGCAGCACCGGGGTCTGATGAAAATAGCCGTGTGTAGTGCTTCTTGCCTGCCTTCAATCAGAGCAGCACAAACACCAGCGAATGAAACCCCTCATACGTTGGGTATTGTGTTGTTGCTATCTGTTGATTGCCTGATATCAGGGGACTGCGAGCCGGCATCCTTGATGAAGGTTCAGCGGTTACAATCACCGGATAGCATCAACACAGGACCCAGCGCACGAAGGGGTTTGTTCACTGAGGTTTGCGCTCTCCTAGTTCCCCTTATGCTCCAGGAAAAAAGTCAGGCGGCTCCTGCAAGGGGCTGGGACCACGATGTGTGGCAGGGCGGCCAGGGAGATGCTCCTGCACATGTAAGTAGATTAAACAAATAGTAAAATTAAAAACAATAAAAGATCACAAACCTGGGCAAAATGTGTTGTGGGCTGGAGCCTGTGTGGGGACAGAATCACAAACTGTGTAGCCTGGAGCTGGGCTCTGGCTCGACCTGCCTGTCTCTAGAAGATGAACATTTCCCTCTCTTTTGTAGAGCAGCAGCAGCTATTCTTGTAAGCTGTCGAGTCCTTTTTTTGAAAGTTAGTAAGCTTTTTTTTTTTGCCTCAATAACCTACAGCAGAGAGTCCTACAGGCTAATTATATGTTTCATTTTAAATCCTTTAATTTTTTTGTAGTTCAAATAGATAACTATGTTTTTCTCCCACATCTTTGATTCAGACGGATGATTTGCTTCATTAATTGATATGTGGAGGAGGGGGTCTAGAAATGAGCTATATTTATGCTTCAAAAATAATCTTTTCCCAACCGTGGTTTTTTCTTATGTGAATCCTTGTATTTATTTCAAAATTACCCTGAAGTGAATGTCATCAACCTTTGTCCAGGAGTCTTTTGCTGGATTAACTAGTATATAATGAAATCTACTTCTCGTCCTCTTTGATTTCCAACTTTCAGGTTGGCCCGGTGTCAGGCTGCACCCAGAAATCTGCTTGCTGACCCAGAAATCTGCTTTCTGAGCTGTCAGTGCTGGGAGGAGGGCAGGGTGCTGGAGCTGCTTGCAAAAGTGACGGCTTGGCAGAGCTAGGATTTCCATCACTGAGGTGAAAACGCACCCGGGACATGCTTCTTTCCTGGAGGAGCTGTAGGACATGGGTGAGTCCAGGACGGAGCCATCCCAGAGCCCAGTCTGGTCCTGGTCCAGCCACTCCGTTGGGTGGCACAAGCGTCCCTGCACCAAACAGCGATGGAGTCACCTCCCAGAGGGGAAGATTTTGTGCAGCCTTGTCACTTGGTGATGATGATTTCAGCCCTTCCTGGCCAGATGGAGAAACTTGTGAAGGTCCCAGCCCTACAAACCAGGCACCAAAGCAAATCACACTATTACACTGTGGTGCCACCAGCCAGGGTCATCTCCACAGGGAGTTTTCCAGCACTGCTTGCTTGCTGCTTTCTCCTTGGTTTTTTTTTTGCTTTTGCTTTCAACACACTTTGGTGAAAAACGAGTGTGAATAATTTTTCATGAGAAGCTTCCGTTGCAAAAAGCGCTTTTTTTAGGAATGCAGCATCTTTTAAAGTGAAATGCCAGAAATCTCACAAGCTGAAGCTGAAATGTGCTGGTTGCAACATTAGGTGCTAACAGTTGGCAAAGCTTGAGTCCCAGTGGCTAAAATACCAGAGAAAATGGCAGACAGTTCCTTGGCTTTTAAATTTGGGCTGTCTCGCTTGTGCGACAGGAGGAGAGAGGGTAGGACTCGGCTCAGGCTGGTTGGCTGATTGACACATTTCACGGACAGCTTTTTATGGCACTCATCATGGTGATGGTCTGATTGCCTCCTCGGCGCTAATGAAGATCTCCTGTAATGGGCCTGCGAGGTAGGAAAATATTATTATTTCTAATTTCCAGATGAGCCTGATCCACGTGGATCCATTTGCCTGACATCGCTGGCCTGCATGACGGCAGCGATGACGCAGTCCCATGCAGGTGGTGGGGCCTGTGCTCCTGGCCCCGTGGCGCAGCCGCGGCTGCACGGGGATGGGGCTGGCCCCACGGTGGGTCTCAGAGATACTCCCAAAGCCACTGAGAAACCCCTCAAGACCAGCAATGTTGCTGGCTGACAAATATAGAAAAAATGCCATGCCCACAGTTGGCTTTGTCTTGAAATCTTCAAATCAAACCAATTGGTGGGGTCTGGGGAGAACTGTCAGCATTTTTGTTTAGATCTTTGTCCCTGAGATTTTTTTAATACAAATGCCTACAGAAAAGGGTGCATAACATGTTAGTAACAGTCTCAAGAAAACTGGGAGAGAAAAAAAGAATAGAAATGAATGGAATATTTTGTGAGAGTAGAAATGTTTGATGCTGGCACTAGCATGGGGTAAGGTAGGGTGAAACGTTTTGGAAACCATCTTTTGGAATAAAATCTTTCATCTGACAGCTCAGGTCAGCCTTCAGATCACCATAACGGCTGTGACCACTGGCCAGCCAGCCTGACCATCTGCCAAAATGTCAGACCCAGCCACCTCCTTTTCTGCAGTGTGTCGGGGACGTACCCAAGCACCGGGACCTCCAGCTACAGCCTCGCACCAGACACCGTTTGCTTGCTCCCACTTTCTCTGTTGCCTGTAAGTAGCTACAAGCTGACAACAGACACAAGCGGTTTATGGGCAGATTTGTAGAAAGATGTGTTTTGTAGGTCAGTGCCACCATGAGGATGGCTGGGGTGCCAGCTTCCGAGATGAAAGAAGCCTCTGCTCTGATTCCCTTTGACCTGTGCTAAGCAGCAAACTCAGCTTGCCCTCTGGGTGGAGAGGTGGCACAGATGGATTTTGATAACTTTCTTCTGTTTAGAGGTCATTTTCCACTTTAAATATTCATGTTCTAAGGGACATTAAATAAATAATGCTGAACTTGTTAAGCTGAGAGGCTTGCAACTTTTGCATTTTGTGTCTTGTTTGTAATCAAGAAGTGATGCGAGGCTGCTAAATACAACCTGCTCTGTAATTAAGGAAGGTTTTGTTGTTCAGAACCCATTATCTGCTAGCTGGGTTTGCAAAGCTGGACTGAAATGGTTTGCATACAGGTCTTCAAAACAGGTGTCTCTGATGGCTACAAGCTGGTTTCCTCTTTGGGGAGAAAAAAAGAAAAAAAAGAGTGCTGCAAATCAACATTTTTGTTTTGATCAGCTCCAGCCCGGATTACTCTGTGTGTGTGTGTTGGGGGCATTCCCTTCGGCTGCCTCCGATGTGGGGGCAGGCAGCACGGCCCCGCTGCGGTCCTGCCACTCCTCGATGCTCCTGACAGGGGTGCCCGGCGCTCCACGTGGGCTTCTATTATGCGGATTCCAATGCATTGCCTGTAGGATCTGCATTAAATGACAATTTGGAAGAACTCCCCATGGCATAAGATTGAAAATAAATGGCTATCGCCTCTTATTTTATTTTTTTCCTCTATTTGGTTGGTACCAGAATATCCCACTGTGTCTTGGGACTTGCAGTTCAATTCAGACAGGCGTATTTGCAAAAGATGGTTAATGAATATGAGGTTTCAAGGTAGGAGCCTTTCAGTGACATGAGATTTATGTAGAGACAGTTATTATAGGTTTTTTCCCCCCCCCATCTGCTTCAGAAGGAATATGAATCACTAGCTGAAGGCCTCCTGTATTTGTAAATCAGCTGAAACATAACGGTGATGTTGGGAAGTTCTACTGAGTTAACTGAGCTACTTCTCAATCTCAGAGCTTTACATAACCCCTTCTTAACGCACTGTTATTTCCTTTATAGATAGACTCATAAATTACTCCTGGTACACAAAATGCGTGGGAGGCTGCCTGTTTGCACAGCATGGGACCAAGACCTGCACATTCAAATATCGGCAGACAGCTGGAACGCAATCTGTGAAAAGGCACTCAGAGCCTCCAGGTCTATTAAATACAAACTTAGAACATCTACCAAGAATTTTATATCTTGCATTACACGGGTAACGCCAAAAAGAATAGGTGCAATACCCCTGGGACTTTGTCAATAAATGTCGCAGCAGAGTATCCAAAAAATCTTTCTTCTGCGGGTAGGTGGATCGGTGTGCACACAGGGGCTGTGGGGACATATGTGTGGTTATGCATGAACACATTTGTGTATAACTATATAGTTGAGAGAGGAAGATCAGCCTGCGATAGCTATATTTAATTTAGTATCCCATTCTGTGCTGAACTCTAACCACGTTGAGAGAATCGGGAAATGTGTGGCTTTGGGTTCTGCAGTTGTTTTGCCGCAGTCCTATAAAATTACAATGTAAACAGAACCCAAACTGTCCTGTTCTGAAGTTATTTGCTTCCTAACGTTGGGAAAGCTTCCATTAGGGACAAAATTACATCTTTGCTTCCAGCAGCACGTCCAATTTACACCCACAGTTTTTAGCAGACGAGCGAGGGGGTAAGAGGCAGCCCTGAGACTGATGGGCACGAGGGGAGGCAGGGTCAAGTTTAGAGACTGAACAGCCCCTGGTTCAGCTCCCAGGTTATCACTCCTGTGCGTACGGTGCTTGTCGCCTTTTTTTCTTACTGGCTGAATGCTTCAAAAATCAGCATCTCATTTTGAAATGTAATCCAATGGCCAACTCTTACCCCAAACCCTCCAGTGGCGTGTAGTAGCACTTACACTGCTTTTACCTTGTGTAGCTGCGCAGACTGTACTAATATATTTCAGTTTCCTGTTACCCACAGCCAGTAATCAAAATTTGGAAAAATACTTTACTTTGTCTTTAATCTAAAGGCCACCTCTTGATTAAGCTGTTTTTGAATACGAGCCAGACATGTTTCCAGCTGCAACTAAGGCCTAGGTATTCAGGGTAGTCACATGTCAGATTTGATTAGTAGCATAATCCGTTGGGCATGGAAGTGATTCACTAACATTTCAAAGCATGTCTCGGCGCTAACGGGCTGTAGTTGTCTGCCATGGAGGAGCTGGTTGGATATACCTGGTTTTGGAAAGACAGAATATGATTATGAAAGAAATAATGCATTCAGGTTTTACCATAGAACGATAAAATCGTAAAATAGTTTGGGTTGCAAGGGATCCCTAAAAGTCATCTAGTCCAAGCCCTCTGCCATGGGCAGGGACATCTTCAACTAGAACAGGTTGCTCAGAGCCCCATCTAACCTGACCTTGAATGTTTCCAGGGATGGGCCATCTACCACCTCTCTGGGCAACCTGTGCCAGTGCCTCACCACCCTCAGTGTAAAAAATTTCTTCCTACTATCTAGTCTCAGTCTACACTCTTTTATGTTTGTTCTTTCTTTTATTTGTTAGTTATGTTTCTTTTAATTCTTTTAGTTACGTTGTAGTGTTGTCCAGAAGCTGAAGAGGCGGTGACGTGACTGCAGTGATGTGCTCTGGGCTGCACTTACCTGGGTGCTCAGGGAAGGCAAGCGCAGGTAGGATGAGCGACGGCGGCTCCTTCTGAGCACCTTCGCTGTGGAAACGCGGTCCCCAGCTTTTCGGGAGAAGGGACAAGCGATTGAGATACATCAGACTCCCTTCCATGTCCGAGCCAGCACTTAGGTTACACAGAGAGCACCCAACCCGCAGCGTCCTCCCGAGCGCCCGAGGGGCAGCACCACGACCTGCGGTGCCGGGGGGAGGTCAGACCCCAGCCCGCGCCGCTGCTGACATCAGAGCGTGGGAGCATTGCGCTCGCCAGCAGGCACAGGCGTGAAAGCTGTGTTACTGACACCGTCCTCAGGGATTTGGAATATAAACAGCTGAGCAGCAAATCAAATTCTCTGTACTTCTTCCAAGGAGTCGGTCATTTCTGGGATATTTTTGTTTTTTTCAGGAATAAGGTGTGGTCAGAAGAGAGGAGGAGAGATGTAAAAACAAATAACGTGCTCTGCGTGGCTGTTTCAAAGCAAAAAGCCTCTTGTGGGTTAGGTGAGTGCTGGGAGGAAAGCCTGTTCTTTTGCTGGGCTTGCTGCCTGTTCAGGTATGACATTATTTAAGGTGCAGCAAATTTTGTTACCTTGCTGCATCCTTCAGTCTCGTGGGGATAAAAGCTCTTGCCTACACGGCCTACTAGATGCATGGAAAATTCTTTGGGATTTTTGAGTAAGAAATGGATAAAAGTCCAAATAACTATTGCTCATTTCACTGCTAAGGAATTTTAATAAAGTTTGGTTTAAGAGACAGGGATTAGGTACTGTACTGTGTAAAAACGTCAATTAGCAGAAGAAGTACAACGAGCAGTCATACAGTTTGAGTTTGTTAGCAACTCCTGCTAGAAATATTTGGTGAAGTTTTTCAGGGGCATAAGTTGTCATGAGACCCACAATTGTCTTCTTGATTCTACTGGTAGCTTTCTATTTTTATAGCCAGGGGGGAAAAAAAAAAAGAAAAAAGATTAATGTATCTGTTTTATAACAATCTATCCAGGGTGGGAAAAAACCCCCACCTTCTTACACTTTGCCTTTCAGTTCTGCAATAATAAATTAACTATCACCGTTTAAGATGCAATTGTTGTTCTTTTACATCTCTGGACTAATGCATCGTGACACCTCGATTACATGAAACGTTGATGGCTGCTCCTGCCCCTTCTCTTCTAGGTGAAAGCCTGTGACTGCATCAAGGGAACGCTCACCGGCTGCCTGGGCTGGATGTGGCCCATCTGAACCCCAGCAACCGTGTTTGGGGTCCCCGGCTGTCCCCTGCACGGGGTCCCCATCCCCACGCTGGTGTCAGGGCTCCCCGGCGATGTCTCTGAAGGGGCAATATTTCTATTTGTGCTCCTGTGTACCTGCTGCCCTTAACAATTTTAAAAAATAATAGGAAGAGGGAAATTGCAAAGCTACCAGACCAAACCGCGGTGGTGTGCAGTCAGAAGTCGGTGCACCCATGTGCTACTGCCACGGATGCTGCATAAGAGAATGGAAGAATACCATCAACAGCTGTTGTGGGACTAATGAAAAGAGCCTTTCAAAACAAGTGTGGAAGCACACTGGGAAAAATCCCTCTCTGTATTTATATTAATATCCCTAATAAAATTGCTTCCCACCAATGTTTTGTGACTGACACTGCCTTGCTTAGTATCTGCAATAATCAAGTCCTGGAAAGGCAATTTAGCAAGTGGTGGGTTTTTCTTTCCTAGAGAAAACAGTTGCTTGCTCTTTTATTCCACCGGCCTGGCTCTGCGTCCCAGCCGCTGCCGTCCTCTGGCGTGCTCTGCCTTGGCCGGCACGTGCTCTCCCAAGCCGGCTGCTCACCGCAGCCGGGGCCGGACCGTCGGTGAAGCCATCCTGAGCCGCACAGCTACCCCAGTCCAGGTGCCTGAGCAGAACTGCCGAGTTTGGACACTTCAAGACTAGGGCAAAATTCCTCAGCCCATCTCCACGAGAACATGATTATTGTCATTAGATCCATACTGTGATACACAATGTCTCTGCAATACTCCCCGATGAGCCCATGTGCCGAACCTAACGACTCCGACTGTAGCTAAATACTGTACTCGGCTGTTAAGACACCACCGTGTGCTTGGCTGCTGCCGCTGATGAGTGGCCTATGAAGCAGTCTGATGACTTTCTATAGGTCTGAGATCATGGGAACACCATGAGAATCACAAAAAAAAAGATGTCTTCTTTCCCTCCCTCCCACTCCCTGCAAGGCTCATTTTGCAGACTGCAGCTGCCGAAAATGGAAAGCCAGCTAGAGCAGCATCGCTACGATGGTGTCACGGAGCTGGGATGCTGCAACAGAAATCAGCAGGGCGAGGACGAACACGCTGGGCTCCCAAAACACCCTGTTTCGATGGACTTTACTCTCCTGAGTGTGAGACAAGAGACCAAGGAGCCAGTGGCACCGCTGCTACGCGGGTTCGGTGGCAATGCCGTCACCAGCCGGGAACGCGCGTGGCCACGTGCTGCCGGTGCAGGTGAGGGCTGTCACGTTGCGTCCCAGCCGCGTCCGTCCCCAGGCTCGGCTCAGGACCGGGTGAGTCCATTGGGTTGGTGTGCGAATCCCCTCCTGCCCCATCCAACCACCGCCCCCTCCTTTGTTGTTTGGCCCCTTAGGAATCTTAACGGAGCCCATAATATTTAATGGGTTCGCTAGCGATAATGTCATTTTAAGTGACATAGCTGTGATAAATCGCTCCCACACGTCTCTGAATTCTGTTTCTAAATTTTTATGTATTTTTGATAGGCCAATTTATCCCTGCTGCAGCTCCAGCCCGTGCAGTCAATGGCATTCCACTGGGGGTGAATTTTGTCTGCTATTTACAGTGTGTGCTTTTAAGCAGTGATTGGTGTGACAGTGTGATCTGTACAGCTGTCTCCCTGTATTTATTCTTTTGCCTATAAGGTTGATTTATACTAGCTCAAAAAAAAAAAAAAAATGCTCATAGCTTTTCATGTGAATGATTTTAAATAACTGATTAACGATTATTATTAGCATGACTAAAATGGAGCGGGGTTTGTGAAGTTTATGGGCTCGGCTGAGCGATTGCACGTAAAGCTGTTGTGTGCCCCTCTCCAACTCTAAACCTTTTCTGAGGTTTTTCTTTATAATTGGACAGTGCCCCCTGGGCTCAATCCGACTTGACGTGCCTGACATGAGGTTAGCGGTGGAGCTGCCTGCATGGGGGAAGTCTGGTGTTTGCGTGCGCGGGGATGGCATCGCGCGGGTACCTGCTGGGAGCGCGGGGGGCTCTGCGCCTGCCCTCTCCTTGTGGGGAGATGAAAAGTCGTTTTCCCCCCCCCATGACAGTGGCGACTTGCAGGCAGGGAATGTTCAAGTGCTCTGCTTGAACTTGAATGGTACCCGTTGGCTTTATTCGCATGAATTCTATGAGCTTAAAATGGTGGCTCTCCAAGGTGGCATCCTTTCAGGCTCGTGTGATGGGAAGAGCCCCTGAAGCTCTGTTTATGAAGCCAGCTCCCTGGGTCTGTCTCCACGGCTGCAGCGAGTTGTCTCCTGCTCCTCTGGGTGCTGATCTGTGCCTCACTTGTGGCTTTTTCGGTGCCACCCCAGGAGTCTCCTGGAGACTTTTGGAGGGATGCAGTGCTGGGTTGATCCCCTCTGCTCGGCTTTGCGTTTCTGCTCTCCTCCTGGACTGACAGTAACAGGTTCCTGGTGGCCAGAAGCACCTGCAGGCAGCGAAGCTCTGCTCCCATGGGTCTGTGGGTCCTGGGGATGGGCAGGGATGGGCTCCTCGCTGCTGTACCCTGTTGTGGAGAGCAGCACAACCAGCGTCCCCTGCCCACCTTGTGCTAACCCGCCTGGGGGTGTCAATCAATATCATTCAAACAGCAAACACCTCTCTGACAGAGCAGCTCCTGTACGGTTAACATTTTGCAGGACTGAGCCTCCCGAGATGTTTATTCAGCAGCGTTATCCTGCTTGAGCTACCACCTGTGGTACCGAATAGCAGGAAGGATGGCGACGTCAGGAATACATTCACGCCCTGAAAGAAGAAGGAATTTGCAAGCCAGGAAATGTCGTGTGTGTTTTCCTGGAGGTTTAACTCCTGAATGTACTTGTTTTGATGCGTTTGCAAAAGGTAACCAGAAGCAGCCTGCAGCGCAATGCCAGAGGGGTTCAATTTTCCCCAACGCAGCCATCCAGTGAGGAGCACCTTTGCTATTTAATTGTCAGATTTGTCCCTGTAAAAGTCCTAGCAAGGCAATAAAAGGTTGGAGTTTTTTTGTTTGGGTTTTTTTTTTTTTTTAATAAGATGATGGCACTGCTTCAAGAGTAGTACAGGGTAAGACAAAGTCTGGGAGTAGAAAGTAGTATTATTAATCACTGCTCAAGTAAACCTGCCTGAGAATCACTCTTATTATTTGGTCTGCTTTCCTCTGGTTTATGTTCCCTGAGCACAGTTTGATTAAAAACTGTTGCATCTCATTTTGCTCACAAGGGTTGATGCGCTGTCACTTGTCTGCAGCCAAAATAATATGACACATCATGGAAGTGGTTGAATATTTGCTACTGGTTTTGATCTTCTTCAAAATATCGTTTTCACTTTATATAGCTAGAGAATAGCTGGCCTCCTGCTGTTCCCATTCACATCTTATCCTTGAACAATGAGGAGAAAAATCTACCTGCAGTAAATGTTCAGTTTATGTTGGGGAATTTTTCCAATAGAGAAAGGGAAATAAAGCAGCTTTATGAAGTAATGGTGCCATTCTCAGATAAACATGGATATTTTTGCTGTTAGCTTTATGAATAAAGGGGAGTAAGGAGGTCAACTGTAGCTGAACTCATGCCAGAACTGCTTGCCTATTCAAAGGTTTTGAGCTTTTAGGCTTTTTGAGATTGTTTTTTTTTAAAAGAATTCTAACTCACACAGATTTTCCTTCCTATATCTAAAAAGGGCAGATTTATTACAGGTGTAACAGCGTCTCTCTGGTATTTCGGTGAATGTGGGTTCCTCGGCGGCTGATGGATGCAATCTCCCTGTGATTAGCAGCCCGGGAGCGGGCAGTGCCGCGCAGGGTGAGGCGAATGGCAGGGGCAGGACGGAGCCGGGCGAGGGGGAGCTCATTGCTATGGAATTGTTCGCATTTGTCACCACCTCCAGTGGCCCCCAGGGAAACTTGCTGTTGAGCCGTTTGGCTGTTTCCAGCCCTGGGACCCTTTTCTGCTCCCCCGCCTGCCCTGGCAGTGTCGATGTGCCAGCCCCGCAGCGGCTCCGTGGAAATGGGGATGCAGAACAGGTTGCTCGCCAGTACCGCGGTTGTATGAAATGCACCCGTTTGCTAGCATGACTCCGCAACTGAACATCAGCTCAACTACTTTTTATTATTAATTTCAAGCTCCAGCTGCTGCCTCGAAGCATTTTGTTTTGTCATTCTGAAAGTTGCTGCTCAAAACAAACAAAAGGGAAAGAAAAATGAAAGCAAAGCCCCTAAAACTCATTAGTAACATAAAGTCTAGCAAGGATGGCTAACGGTGTCTAATAATCCATCAAGGTGGCTCATCTGTCAGCTATAAAAATGTCATCCCTAGAAGTTTACCAAAGCTTTTTAAGGTCTAAGCAGAGCTTACTGCTCATGGCAGCAGCGCTGTGACAGCAGTCTGCAGGAGGCATCGCACGGCCAAGGAAAACAGAGCGCGGTGCCCACACCGTGCAGGAGCAGCACCGGGAGCACAAGCCAAACGTGTGTCAGCCCAAAGGATGGGGTCTCCTTCGGTCCTGGCTGCAGAGGAGACAAGGCAGTCAGTGCCCAGGTACGTTACTTTGGCCAGAGGAAATCAAACAGCCGGTCGGTGTGGGGGACTGTCAGCTGGCCTAGGAGGTGGGACCTGCCGCGGGTGCGTGCTTGCGTCTGGTGTCACACAGCATGGCTTGTTGTTATTCACTTATTCTGGCAAAGCTTTGCCTGATCGTCTCTACAGCATCAGAGTCATACTGGAGAGGATGAGGTATCTGTTGGGGATGTGGGGAGAGCAGGGACCAGCCTGCTGACTTGCACTGGTCTCACCAAAACGCACTGGAGAAAAGGTCTAACCCTGCATGTCCTCTGCCAGCACAGCCACTTTCCTCCCCAGCCAGGCTCTGCCTGGCCAAAGCAGGGCAGCAAGTTGTGGGGCAGCTCCACGGGAAACAGGGGTGAGCTGGGGGTGCACACACAGAGGGCACGTGGGTCCCGCTGAGCCCAGGAGCTGCTGAGGTTGGTCTATCTGGATTAAACTCATACTAACGGCTTCACGAGCAGTTCATGACTATTTATCACCAGCAGGTACTCTCTCTGTACCTCCTGCAATGTCTCGGTCACCTTCTCCACTCTTCCTTCCTGTGACTTTCCCTTTGCCCTCAACTAATCCATCATCTGGTCCGGCCCCTGGAAACAGCCCGTGGTGCGTCTGCTGCTTTAAACTGCTGACCTTCAGGCTTTGCTCCCGCGACAGCTCCCAGTCTGCGCTGATCCCTTTTCCCTTTGGAGGCTGCTGACATGTTCTGGTTTTGAAACAGCTACATATAAAACTGGCAGGAGAGCTCAAATCCAGATCAAGCTTAACATCTGCCCCCCATGCACCCAGTCTCTCCCCTCCCGCAAGGTTTAAGCCATTCTTTTCACTCTGCTCCGTTGTGGGGCTAACGAATTTACTGCTTCTGTTCCCTCTGATGAGGGGATGGCGATAGTCGCACAATTGCTGCAAAAGGCTTGGAAATATATGTAAGTAAGTGGTTTGGGTTTCTCTGTGAAATCTGAATTCAAATCCCCACTCTCAGTTAAAAAAAAAAAAAATAAAAGGGAGAAACACCAACACTGAAGAGTAACAACTTTAAAAAAAAATCATTCATAGGGAGTCAGAGGTTTCGCTGCCTTTTTCTCCAGACAGGAATGTTGTAGCATTGCCTACAGAGCCTTTCTTCTCTGCATTAGGCGAGCGAGGAGATTTCATTTCATACATCATTTACAATGGAGTGCGTCGAGCAGAGTCGGTGCACATTAACATAGGGATGTGGGGAAAGAGTTGGGTTCTTTGAAAGTTTCAAAGCATTTCCACTGAGGAGGGGAGCCTGGGCTGCTGATTCCCTTTCACTCCATCATAGAAACTGCTTGAACCAAAAGCCCATGAAATGGGAAGAGGAGAACAAAGGCACCGAAAGGCCTGTAATGTGCCAGCATTAGTGGGAGCTGAAGTAGTGCGGGGATGGTGTAGCAGCCAGCCCCGAATGTCTCGAGAAACTGTTCTAGCTCTTCTCTTGCTCTCCTAACTGCCGCCTGCCTCCCTTTATATTCGCACTGGAGTGAGTAGAGGGTCCTCTCTGTACTTGGAAAGAATGGTCATGGGTTGGGAGAACATGAGGAAGACATCCTCCTCCTTCGTCCCCAGCCCGTCTGGCCAGCAGCTGCCCATAATCGTTTTTTTCATTGCCGCATGTTTTACTTTAAGCCAGGTCTTCAGATCACTACAGAATCACAACCCCATCTATTGATTAAAAAGACTTTTAGATAATGATTTGGATTAAGAATCCATGTTCTTCTTTTTTTAATATATTTGGATTGTTTTTGATTTCCTCCTGGAATTTTCAGCCTTAAGATGTATTTCAGAAAAGTGGAAATTGTAACTCACTATGAACTCTAAAACTAAATTTAGGGAATCACAGGACTCCAGGGGCTGGAGCTTTCTGGAACACACCAGGCAGCACAAAACTTGCTACAACAGCTATGGGACTGGCAGTGAAATGGCCACATCTTCTCCCTTCCCTTGTTCCCACGCATTTTCCTGCTTTGCCAGAAGCTGACAGGCCACCTTGCAAGAGGGAAGAGGAAGGTTCCCAATGCCTTGTGACAGCTGTGCCAAGATCTTATCACCCTCCTGTGTCTGGAGAGAGCCATTGGCTGGGGTGCACAGGAGCTTGGGCCTTTGCACGAGAAAAATCCTCTCCAGCCTATCCCTGGCCTCTTCCACGGAAGACCACCTAAGGGGGTCTTGAATTTTGGACAGAAGTGTCTGGCAGAGAGCCTTAGGAATAATGCCAGTATCAAGGGCATCTTCCAGGACTGTTGCACTGGGAACACAATGATTATCTTATCTGCCTGATGCTGCTCTTCCACGTACACAGTTGTAGGTCAAGGGATTGGGAAGAGATTTAAATAGGAGTTCCCACAGCTCCTGAAATTAAGACAAAGTCTTACTTGGCTGATAATAACATAAAGCCTTTCTTGGCTGCTACAAAATTCACCACATCCCATTCTGGTGGGTCACCTTAGTGCTATCATCTGATCTGAGGGAGTGCAGAAACAGCAGCAAAAATGCCCACCACGTCTGGGAATGTCTGCCTGGATTCAAACACTTTGGGTTTGTTCAGTAATTGATGTTGAAGAGAGATGTTTCCCTGGATTTACAAAGTTTATTTTCAATTAAACTGTTGACTGGTACTTGCTCAGCGTCTGTTCCAGAACTGGTGATGGATTTAAGTCACTCAGGAGAGATTCAGCTTGCTCCAGGTGACTTCTACAAGGTTACAGGAGCACAAAAAGCATGTTGAGTTTCTATCAGCTGCAAGTTTTGCCCTGTTAGTGTTAGGAAACGGAAACTTTTCCCATCCCTCCCCCCATCACTGTGCTCAAAACTCCACAATCTATTTTTCTCTCGCTCTTCACCTCTTCTCCTTTATATTGGCTGCTTTGCACCAAAAGCCCCATAGTTACATGCACTTTGACACTTGCATTTCAAAATGCCTGATTGTGGAGTTCTGCCAATACCAGCAATTGATCTGGTGCCACAGACTGGCTTAATTATTCAAGGTCAGTCTCTCTCTGTCTCTTCTTGTCCAGGGAGCAGCAGCTATGGGGAATAAAACTTGAACAGTCTTTAAATTTTAATCATAAACTTTAGTAAGTCACAGATTTGTTTTGCTGTATGTGGGGTTTTTTTCTATTGTACTTCCTGCAACTTTTCCAGCATCGCCACTCAGAGCATGTCTTTATTGCTTAGTACAACAGTGTGCTTTTGTAAAGCACGGTATTTTACACTGCTATTTAAAATGCATAAGTTGTGTGATCTAAGCAGTTTCCAGTTCACTTTTGAGCTCCTGTAAAACGTATCCCTTAAGGCATTTCAGCTGAGCAACTAAGAAGGTGAGGGTATTAGAGGTTGTGAAATGGCTTGTCTGCTAATTCCTTCTATGTGCATCTCTTCAGATAAATCTCCTGTGACCTCCTACTACAAGCAGAACATTAGTTAAGTATCTCCTTGGTAATGGAGTGTCCTGGACCTGATCTTTTATTACATTAAGGACCCTTCATGCTCTCTGGGAACATGTTGGCCTTCAGGAAAGATAGGAAAGGTGTCCCTGAAAGCACACGAGGTGCAAATAACTTCACTGAACAGTGCTGGGCTGATGCAGACTCTGGTCCAGCCCTGCTGCCGCTCACGGGCACCGAGTCAGGCTGGAGGCTTATAGGGCTGCACCGCCTCAGGCATGCTCTCTGCTCATTCACACAAGGGTTAACAAGGAACAAGATTCAGTAGCCTTGGGGATGCTCTGATCTACATCTGCCCCAAGCTGCGGGAAAGCAAAGAAGCCTTTGGACCCCTCAGTCCATTCCTGAAGCTACTCTGAGAGCTGGCAGAGTCTAAGGGCTTTTACTATCATTTTAATAACAACAACAACAACAATACTAATAATAACATCCTGAAAAAGAAGACCCAAATGTTTTTCCAAATGAATAATAATAACAAATCCCAATGGGTTGGGGGGCAATACAGCAAGGCTGCAGGAGGTACAGGTGCTGTCGCCGGGCTCATGGGAAGGAGCATTGCGGGAAAGCCGGGAAACTGGGGCTGTCACACAAGGGACAGGACACACTGGCAGTGGGAAAAGAAACCTCCTGCAGTCCCTGCCACAGCTCCTGTGCTTGGGAAAGAACCCGGGGACTGCGATGGCAGGGGCAACGCCACACCTGCCTGCACAGAGCTCTGCAGAGGCGCGGGGCGGGGGGGCAGGGAGCGAAGGCGCCCGGTGCAGAGAGGCAGCAGTGAGGTGCTGGCCTGGGCTTGGTGTGCTGGGTCTCCCCAGCCTGCCCATCACTCGCCACCGGTGCTGGCAGGGCCCAAGGGGTGGCACTTCTTACACATTTATTTGGGGGGAAATAAAGCCCGGCAATCTTTGCTAATTTTCAAACTCCTGGCATGATTACAGTATCTCTGTTTTACAGCACCCAGCTATTAATGAAAAGCACTATGCAAGTCAATTAATGATAATGTCTCTTTCTTTGAGATAAAATAGTTCGTTCTTACAAACTGGACGGGATGCACAGACAGGCGAGCTGCGTGTTGCCCTTGATGGTGCAGGATGAATAGAAGCGCAGATTTGCTTTCTTCCCGTGCAGTTGCTGGCTTTGTTGCCGATTTAAAGCAGCACTGTTTGAAGCTTTGCCTCTATAGCTGTTTTATGCTGTCCTCCTTTGTAATGAAAACTTCTCCTTTTTCATCATTTTTAATTTCAAAGCCTTCAAGGGTTAGCTTCCTCAAGGCTACATCTCAGTCTATGAAGAACCGAGTGTCTAGCTATTCTCTTCCTTGCCAACCCAATGGCCAAGGCTAGTTGGCTTTCACCTTCTATAACAATAGTTTATAGCGCTTGGCTGGTGTTTACCCAGCGCCTTGTCTTACTTTAAAATGTATTTCTAGATGTGAAGCCATTTGTTCCTCAGCTGAAGCACTCGCTGCTAGTTTGGGGGAGGTTTGTTTACTGCAGTAACCAGCTTGCTCCGTATGTATTCCCATCACTCTCCCTTGCTATAACCTACAAATCTCTCCAACTTATCCAGCTCAATGCTGGAGATGGTTTTTGAAGTCTTCTTTAAAGTATAGTGAGTGCCCTTAAAAATTTTCCCTGCTTTGAAAGATTCTACCTGTTCTAATGCAATTCCCTATTTTAAAGATAGGGAATAAATATCTTGGGGATGGTTGGCTCACATACAGCTCCTATCTCTTAAAACATTAATGGTCCATGCTGTTTGATTCTTTTTTGAAAGTACTCTGTTCCTGCTTTGTTTATTTAAATTCTTTTCTCTGCACTGGGACTTGCCAAATGGAGTTGTGTCCCCCCCCTCCCACCCCCCCCGCCGCCACCCTTTCATTCACAGAAATCAGTGAGATGTAAATACGGCTCATTTAATTTTAGCATTGCCAACTTTTGTTTCAAAAATCAGACATAAGGTCCCTTGAATTTTGAAATGGGTTTCAAAAAGCCGTGTTGAAGAAATAAATTCTGAATAATTTCTGGTTTTGCTTTCTGTATTTTGTGCCTTTGAAGGTTCACACTTCCAAGCCTTCATGTAAAATCATAAGAGATTGAAACTTGTTTTACTGTTAATAACTGCTGCATCCCCTGCAATCACACAGTTCCAAGAGGGAGCCACTGTAGGAAATGAGCCAAGTCAAATACTGCAGCTTAATAAACTCCTAAGACTTGACAACAACAAATTTTGCTCCTGAAAGTTGCCCATCAGTTTGCCTATAGCAGCTACGATCTCTGGAAACACAACATGGGAATAGAGAGCACGGTGACTGCGCTCAGGGCTATGCAATAAGATAAATCATCCCATATTTGCATGCCTCTGTTATATGACCAAGTCTTTGCTAACTCAATCTGAAATCTAAAGACTGGCTTGGACACAACCCGAGATAACTCTGAACGTCCCCATCATCGAGGGACGCGTTGCCTCCCAGGCAGCGTGTTTGGGAGCCCTCCTCCAGCCACTGCTCTCTGCTTCGGGGGTTACAGAAATCAGGTTTGACGATGGTAATGAATTTGTGGCTTAAAGGGTGTATTGACCCTCAAGGGGTTTACCAGAGCTCAGCACTAC
Source organism: Balearica regulorum gibbericeps (assembly GCF_011004875.1). NCBI lineage: Eukaryota > Metazoa > Chordata > Aves > Gruiformes > Gruidae > Balearica > Balearica regulorum. The sequence goes on along the minus strand of NC_046194.1, from coordinate 7,168,399 downwards.
TTTGTGTTAGAGCTGGTCTTTCAGCCCCCAGGGCCGAGCTTGGGCTGTTCGAGCCCCCCCCCCAGCGACACCCCTCTGGTTTGCCCACGACTGCACTGAGCTGCAAATCACGGGGTTGTTAGTTGGAGCTGTCTCTCCTATATTAGTGTCATTTTAGCTTGTCCTGTCCTGTGGCAGGTATCCACGGCTCTTTGGCTGGGTATGACTGATGTCTCCTCTAATTCACATCAAATGTCAAGAAGAGCTGGGGAAGGGGGAGCTGCCCTGGGCCAGCATGGGGGGGCAGGGGCCGGGGACCCCGCTGCCGCCCCGGGATGAGGAGAGCAGGGCTGGGACCGAACCGATACCCCCACACCTCTGAAGTGAGCAGAGGAGCAAAACTTCTGCTGGTCACATATTGCCGCTGTAGTTTTGCTGTGGGTTTTGTTTTTTGCAGCCTCTTGTGCAGAAGGTGAGCGGGGGCTGAACAAGAGATGAAGATGATTCAGTCTGTCAGAACTACGGACTGTTTTTTTCTCTGGTATCGCCGCTGTTGGGATACATTGACGACACCACACAGATGGTCAGGAGATGAAGCTCGGGATGTCTGAGGCTGGTCATCTCTGCCCCACGTCTGGGTGACGTTTACAAGAGCTTGCCCAGTGAAATCTTCCTGCGGTCCATTACTGACACCATCAAGCGAGGAAGACCAAAAGCCTATGTGCAGAGACTTGGCAGTTAGCAGCAGAAGCATGTACAGGAGAGGGCTTAATTAATCAGGCACATTATCTGGGCAGTCCGGGCTGGCAGGCGGGTCACCTAACCCCCCCCCCAGCTTCAGTCAGTGCACGTAAATCCCCTTTTCTTTTCTGCCTTTTAAGTCTTTTATCTTTCCTGGCTGTGAGATGTGAGATAGCAGCATAGGCTTGCTGCTTTTCTCCTTTTATCCTCACACACAAGATATATATAAAAATATATATAATTTATAGATAACATATACATAAAATAATATTCCGTCTAAATACACGCAGACACACACGAAGCATGTTGCAGAGCCTGTGCGAAATTCTGTAATGGAGCTTGCTAATTATAGCAACTCTAATGGCAGCTTCCCCCCACCCTTCCCAACAGCAACAGAGATCAAAACCTTTTTTGTTTAAAATATTTACTGTACAGCTTGCAAAGCTTTAATCAACGTAACATGACGTTTCCTTGCAGCAGCCGAGTAATAAATATGCAATTAATAGGGAACTGAAATACACCCATTAGCTGTTTGCAGAGTCTCCACTTCCCCACCGTAAAAACGGTTTCAGAGCATTTAATGCTCTGCCTACAGTCAGCTGCGCCGCCGAAGCACGGGGAGCGAGGCGATCCCCCTGCCTTTTGGCGGGGAGAGGGACGAAGCGGTTCAGAGAAGCTTTGCAAAGTTTGCAGCGGAAATCAGCCTTGCTCCTGCTTCGGCGGGGCGACAGCTCCACCCACGATTTCTCTCTCTCCCGCCTGGGAATTGGGCTTTTGAGATTGTTGATTTTGCTTCAGCAAGTGTGACTCTGCACAGCTTAACAGGTCCATGCATGCTGATCTCCAGCAGCTTCGTTTTCGCCCAGTGCAGGGCTAGCAGCAGGGAGCTGGGCTGCCGTGGAGCTGGGGTCACAGCGGGGCTGCTCCTGAGCCGGGGCACCCCTGGGCAGCCCAGCGCTGCCTGGCTGGGCTGTAGCCGTGCTGGGGTTGTACTGCAATGGCCCACAGGCCAAGTTAGCACGTCCTTTCTGTAGTTTTTCAGCTGTTTTTTAAAAAAGTTACTTTCCCACCACGGTTGTAGCACCGTCCTGGCTCTGCCTTGGGTAGCAGGAGAGAGCACGGAGGTGGCTTGAAGACCCTTGATAACTAAGTGGTAAAATATATTTGACATAACCATCCACTTCAGAGCGTTCCCCAAACCCTTGTCCCACAAACCGTGTGATAAACTGAAGCCACAACATAGGAAAACAGCCTGAGTCAATGCAACAGCCCCAGCAGCTTGCCCAGCAGCCCATGAGCTCCTCATGGTCGGGGCTGACCATGTCCACTGCGGCCACCCCGCTCAGCACTGCTCAGGATTGGGCTGGATGACGCCCAGGTGGGTGTCGGGGCACTGGAGCTCGTGGAGCCGCCCCGTACGCGGGCAGAGTACCAGCCAGATGCCGCTTCCCAGAAAAGCCTCCCCGTCGCACGAGGAGGAGGCGGCACAGAGCCGTGTGCCTCCCAGCTAAGCATTAGCGAAGCTTTTTAATCTCTCACTGTGGGATTTCTTTTTGCTTCAGCATCGCACCATAAAGTATTTCAGACAAGGTGACATTTTCCATCTGCATAAAGTGCTTGCAAACAGTGTGAATTTAACTTTTATTGGCCTGATTTAGGGGTATGGGACTGTGCATAAGTCTTGGTCTCTCAACCTATAGTCCTGCACTTTAAGTGATGAATTAGTCAGTAAAATAAACAGGGTATTATCTAGCTGTACACACGTCTGCATCTTCCAAAGAAAATTAAACCTTGTTTGAATGTACAAAAGCTAATGATATGAAATCAACTCAGCTATAAATTACCCAAAACTCAAAACTAATCTGGAACTTTCTGAGAGCCTGAAAACACTCTGTGTCTAGAGCAGAAAGCCTAGCACACGGGATGGTGGTATGTGACCACGCTGAACCGCTGCACAGCACTGGCTGTGCCACTTTGTCTGTCCGTCTGTCTGTCTAGGTGCTCACCGCTCCCCGTGAGCTTTGAGCAGTGGATGGGGCAAAATACTGACGTTGCCGCAGTTCCCGTTCCCTTCCCCACGTACCGAGGGAAAGAGCGATCCATCAGTTACCATCTGCAGGGATCGACAAATGTTGACGTCTTAATGGCAACCACCATACCTGCAGCTGGGGTGTGATGGAATACTGATAGAGCCATTAGTACCGAGGCTGGTGATGCGATTTTATATTTCATTTAACCCAGAACACAACATGCTGCAATGTATATATTTGTAACTGCTCCCTTGATGGTCTCTCTGGAGTATTATAAAGATTTATCATGTAGTGTTTGGTCAATACTAAATACCGTGAAATGTCAGTAGAGCAGTTCTTGGGATTGCCTGAGCAGTAAATAACAGAATCTTACAATATCCAAAAAGAAATGAGCAGGTGAACAAGTAACCTTAAAGAAACAACCCAAAACAAACCCAGTCCCTAACCTTTAGAAAAGCACAACAAAGCAGCAAGGATTTTATTATTAAGTCCCTTTGACTTTTAATGAGATGTACGAATACTTGTAATTTAAGAGCTTTGAAAAGGGTAGCCGTTTAGATCTGGAAATGCTGTGTCATGGATTTTCAGGCACCACATCGAGTTTCCTCTCTTTTACCGCCGTGAAACCCTTGCTGCGCCTGCTCCATGACCCTGCGGCAGCAGCCATCCTAGGGTTAGAGAGACAGCGCGAACATCTTCTGCATCCTCTCGGAGAAAGAGCAGCTGCTTTGTGGGAGGGTGGGATGGACACCCCTTCCCAGTGCTGACACATTCCTTCCTAATCACTCCCAGCTAATGGTGGGAGAAAACCCTCCAGTTGTTTTGTTTTTTTTTTTTTTGAACAGGTCAGAAGTTGGCTACTGCTTAAACATATGTTCCTCTTTCCCTGTCTCTGACTCGCAGAATAGCTGCTAACTAACCAAAAGACAACATGGAGAGCCGAGGCTATTAGTGAATAATAATGCCATTTGCAGGCAGCAAAGGCTGAAAGGCTTCCAGAGCAGTTAGCAGTCTGCAGGCATCTCCCAGAAATGCATGAGCAGAGCTCCTGTGCATCAGCCAAAGAGCAATTATTCTTGGAAAGCATGTCTGCCTCACGCTTTAAAATCTTTTCTAGTGTCTTGAGTTAAAAAGTGCTGAAAGAAAGCACAGAAACCGGAGTAAAGGACTTTACATGCTGTGAACGAACATGACTGCAGGTGTGCACACCTCATAGCACCCTCTGGCTCCGAGCTCGGTGCCCCACGGCAGTGAGCGCCGGCTGGGGTGGAACCAGAGCCCAGCCTTGAGCAGGAGGCCAGGGGTAAATCCCCTCTCCGGCCTTCCCCAGAGCAGACATACAGGCAGCGCGCAAAGCTCCTCAGAAATTGCATTTTTAGGATGAGCTTCAGTCAAGCAGTCTTGTTTGGTTTTTTTTCTTTTCTTTTAGCTTTCCTGGTTGTTTGGTTTTTTTGGGTTTTTTTTTTCCCCCAAACATCTCATTTGTAGCAGAAGATTATACTCCTAACGGGGTCATTTTGAGTGCAGTATTGTACACAGTTCTGCTCTTTAAAGAACTAGCACGGATCCTAACAGCTCTCCAGGCAGGAAATCTGGTGGGAACTCTGCTTTCCTGCTCACTGATCTAAGGCTGGATCCTGGGATCCCACTGAGCCCATCAGCGCAGTGTCTTGGTAGCAAATAATGACACAGGCAGCCACCAAAGGACTGTTTTATGGTCCAAACTTGTTAACTTCAGAGAATAGTTATTTTGCAACATTATTATATTTTCTGGCAAATCACTGTGTTGCTTGCTAGTTTATGCCACATCTTTGTTTAACCACTCTGGTGCTATTTTTTTCCCTTTAAATTGCATATATCAGTTCCTACATGGGACTTATTGTCAACAGTTTTTTTGTATGTGCTTTTTCTGTATGCTGTTGCATTTTTTTTTTGGTTCACTTCTTTTAATTGTACATTTCATTTTAAGTACATTGTTTTATGACATCACTTGTTAATTGTTCAATTATGACTCTGTTCCTCCGCTGCTCTGCAGTGTGCAGTAGCCTTGAAGTGCTGTAGGAGTGTGCCACAAACAGGGGGAAAAAAAAAAATAGCCTGAAGACCCAAAGATACATCACAGACAGTTCTGCACTATTTAATTACATGTTGTTTGGCAAATAATTAGTAAGAAATTAGCTTCTTTCTCAGTACTGTAGGAGCTTTTGCAATGTGCCAGCAGCCCCTGCCAGGTGAAGCCTGCTGCTCCCGGCCGGGCCGGGGGCCGAGCTCACGGCACTGCCATTAGCCCGGGAGCGGGTGAAGCTGCGATTTGCACGGGTCAGGGCTGGCGGGACCCGAGGGGTTACGGGCTGACGTGCCGCTCTTACGACTAAGGGCATCTCACGGCACCACAGACATCAGCGTGGGGACTGTGCTAGGCAGTCAGTGGTGCCTGAAAGGGGCAGGTTAAGAGGAGGTGCATTTAGCTGTCACCTCTGAACTCCCTCAGCTCACCTGCTGCTCCAAGCCCACGCTCCTACTCTTTAATTTACTCCCGTACCTACTTACTGATGCAAGTTACTGATGCGTCCCACCTCACCTTCACTTTAGGATGCCAACTGCCTTTGCGTCTTCAAAAAAGGTGAGAGCGCCAGTGGGCTGCCTCTCCTGTCATCAGCCCTGCCTGAATTTCAGTAGAAGTAATTAAAACCAGACCAAAACTCCAAGTGATGCAGCTGCACAATTAGGTATAGGTGTCATGCCGAGTGCTGTATCTGTGCACTTGGTAGCAGTCAGGTACACACATTTCGATAGATGGATGAAAGGAGTGTTGCGGTCTATAGATGCAGATCTATTGAGTGGCTCGCTCTCAGCTTGGGAAGATAAAGGTTTGTGTCCTCTCTGACAGAGCAGGGACTGAGATCGGTCTTGTGCTGCCTGAGCAGTTGGTCCATGTGCAGGTTGGTGTTACAGCAGTAGGGTTTTGAGTAACTCCCACTTGGATCTGGGAGACTAAAAAGACTGATTAAGAAGTGCCCAACTCTTCTCACATGCCCAGCCCACAGTTGTGTCTGACACTCATCCTCCAGGTAGCTGTGGACATTTCCTGTCATCTTTTTTATCATATGAAACCCTAAGACAGCCTGGAAGCTGGTTTATGACACTGAACTCTTCATTACGTAGCTCAGACAAAGCACACCAGGTACTCCATGGCATGTCCAGGTACAAAACAGTTTCATTTGCAAATCCATACTCTATATTAATTTGGAAGGGATGTGTGAGTTGATGGCTCATGTTTCTGTTTGTTAGGTATGCAACAGTTTGTGACCCATTTATAATAAAAACCTGAAAGAGAACTGAAGATGCTGAGATTCCCCATATATCACTGCAGCATCTCACTTGTTTTACAGTAATTTGATGCTGCCTGAACACAGTAGTCGACCTTTTTTTACTCCTGCTTGCAGGGTAGAACAGCAGGGATGATAAACCTTATGCTTTAGTTCAGAAATAGCACACATCAGTGAGAGCGACCAGGGTTGCACCACGGGAGAGAGTGGGTTGTGGCAGCTCAGAGCAATACTGATTACTGAGGTTTATTATATATACAAGAAAACCATATTGCCTGCCAGAGAAATTGCACATTGGCCTAAAAGCCTGTTTAGGGTTTGTTTGCTTTTTAAACCTGGGCTTATATCTAGTTTTATGTCCTTTCTCTCCTGGAAAATGTGTTCATTTTAGAGCCCTGAATGACTCAGAGTCCGGAGAACCTGAAATGGAGACTTTTGCGAGCACCACGATGGTCCTACTCCACCTGGAGCTGGCAGTGGCTGAGTCTGCATCAGCTGAACACACATTCAGGCTGCTCTTCTTTCCTAAAGGCAAAGCTGGCACCTCATAATACCCTGAGTTAAAAGAAACCTGTGAAATAGCTACTCGAGGTAGAAAGAGAAGCATGATGTGCGCATGGAGGGGAAATCTCACTCTGGCCACTTGAAAATTGTATTTGTGCCCTAAATTGGGGAACAAAAAATCGAGAGTAGGAGTAACCTTGTATCCTCCACAGCCTGGCTGCGCTTGGTCTGTGGAGGACCAGCTTTGTTCTTGGGGCAACATAGTCATGGGGAAAGGTAAACCTCAGCACAAAGAGCATGGAAAAAATTATAAAGCAAAACTAGCACAGGATGAAAGCAGCACTCGGGGTCATCTGGGTGCTGGAGAGCATCTGCTTTTGTGTATACAGAAGGAAACATAGCATGAGTAATGGCTCTGAAGCAGCTACGCTGGATGTTTATTGCATAGAGATGACTGGGGCATTTCCACTTTTCAGCAGGCAGTGCACAATGTGCGTGACTCTCACGGTGACCACGGACCTCAAGAACAGTGGGCAAGCGCCTTCCTTCTAGTAAACCGTATAATCTCTTTCCAAAACCGTGAAGCCCAACCTCAGAGATCACAGGGATTTTGCCTGATTAAAGACCAGAATAAATTTTGGGGCCAGGTTGTCTGGCTGTTGTAGCAGCAAATGTGGGAAGAAGGGCCTCGGGCTATTTTCCCTGACATCGAAAACTTACATGACACATCATTTGATGTGTTGATTCTATTTTTTAAACATTGCCTAGCACAGAAATCAGAGCTGGCTGCAGCTCAGCCAGCCGTCAGCTCTGCCCCGCACAGTCCAACATTTCTGCCTTCCAGGGCAGGAGCTGTGCCCGGCCCCCGTGTCTCTGCTGGCAACGAGTGTGCTCCCACATGGGCATAAGCATCTTTTCTCAGGTGTCTTCCCCACCTCCAGCACAAGCTAATCATAATCCCTGTGTTCCTCCATGAACTATTTGCATGATCACAGCCAGCCTTTGGCACAATTTCATGCTAACACTGTAACAGTAATGGCACTTTCATAATGACTGTGCTGCCACCAGCTAAAACTCTACTGGAAATAGTCTCACCTGGCTCAGAGTCTGCAACTTGTCAACATGGGGGTCAGCTGGGTGAACGGTCCTGCAAGATCTGTTGTCCCAGATGAACCCAAACTCTGTGGCATGTTCCAGAAGAAGCGTGGCTTGGGAATTGCATCGCATCCCTTTTCCTAGTCACAGAAGAGGGCAAATTCCACTGGAGCATCACTGGCTCTGGGACTCATCTTCATGGGCGACAACTTGGGAAGAAAGCTTTCATCCTGAGGAACTTGCCGAGCTCTTCTTACATTTCATATGTATGAAAGGAGTCATTTTGAAGAAAGAGTTGCTTGCGAGACTTGAAGTGGCATTTGGCTGGTGGGATCTCTCTTACTGGTGCTAGTGTGCGAGGATGACAAAAATGAGCCTGTCAGGTCCTGGGAAAAAGCATGCAGCTCAGAAGTAGGAAAAAAAAGATAAAACTGTAGTTTCTGCTTTGTTGCTGATTTTTTTATAGTTTTAAAAGCAAAATTGATCCTAAATCTTCAAGGTTGAATCTTTGGTTTTGTCAGATTTGCTTTTCAATACTAGCATTTCAGAGCTTGTGGACAGATCTTTAAAGATTACATGAAAGGATAGTGTTGAAGAGCAGAGACAGCTGAGACTCTTCCAGTTGGAAGAATTCTCCAGCCCGCGCTTCCTGACAGAGGCAATGGGAGATGGCAGATGGTAGGTGGCATCTTGTTTATCAAAACAAAAACTGTGGGATCTCTTGAGGTGCTGGAAAGACTATACAGCTCAAGTGAGAAGTTGTCTGTGTGCACTTACCAGCTATTTCCTCTGCACTAAAAAACTGCTGCTGTTTAGTGCAATTTGCAGAAAAAAAATGAATTTAGCCAAGGAGAATTAATAGGAAGGACATTGGTCCTGTGCTGGGTTGGAAGACAAGGTCACCAGGGCTGCCATACCTCTTATCACAGCCAGGGAGCCCCGAGTTTTGACCCCAGAAACCATCACTGAGGGTTGGAAGGGCATCCACGCCAGCAGGTAACATGAACCTCACTGAGAACCTCAGTTCCAGTCATTTCAGACCACACTTTTCAATGTGCTTTCCTTGTGTTCAGGTCTGCGGCATCCAGAAAATGATTGCTCCAATAGTCTCTCTTTAACATCTAAAATATTCACAGACTATTTGACGAGAGAGGCTGCAGGCCTGCGTTTTTTTGGGGTTTTTTCCACACATGAATATTGCCGAGTTCTATAAGAAATGCAGGCTTTCCAGCATTTCTAAATGCCTAACGCTATATCCCAGTTTTGGCCTAGAAAGGGCAATTAATCCAATTTATTCCCTGTATGCTCCAAACTCCCAAATAACCAGGGCAGCCACAGCAGAAAGATGAGGTGCTCAAGATGCAGCACAACTGTACCATCCTCATGGGAGCTACCCAAAAACCAGAGGTAAATGCCTCCCACAGAGACTAGCGAGAATTAGCAGGGGCTTCCTTTACAGACGTGCAGGTTGTGACTGCTTCCCCCGGTGGAACATGCTGAGGTGGTTAGGTAGGTAGCAGATTACTCCGTGTACCAAAGCAAATGTGTACCCAAACAGATGTGGTCATTCTGCCACTGGGGCAAAGCCAGAGCAGCTTTATGGAGGAGAATAGAGATAAATTGGAATAAAAAAAGGTACGGGAGCAGAATTGGAACCCTAATGTTGCTTTTTCTTTCAAACTGATCTGTACACATGTCACACAGTTGGATGTATGAATAGTAAATTATTCTATTCATTTCTTACTCTTGATGAACAGTAAATTAGTCTAATAACATTTACTGTTCAATTCATTGATTGTCAGAGGGAGATTAGAGGCAAATAGCTTTTAAGTCTTTCCAGCTGCAAACATTAGAGTTGTCTAAAGTTATGATTTTTGACTGTAATTAGCCGCAGCTCTCCAGCATCCCCCCCAGCTCCGTCTCCACTGCACAGGCGCACTCCCCCGACCCCTGCCCAGGCGTGCCTCCGCCAGCCGGTGCTGCTTCGGTGGCAGAAGAGATCTCAAAGCACTTCAGCAAGGTGAGCTCTTGCAGCTCCCTTGACAAAGTGGGAACAAAAATAACTAGTTTTTTTTAAAAAAACAACATTTACCCAAATAGCTTAACAGTGCTGCACAGCAAGAACTCTGGAGAGTGGAGCATAAACCTGAGAGCTGTGAGGCTGGGGGGGTGCAGGGGGGGTGCGTGTGTGTGAAGTCAGGCTCTGTCAGGGCATGAAAAGCCTTTCTGTTCTGTCTCTGGAGGGTCTGAAGTGCTCTTACACAGGAGGACTTCACTGAAGTTGCTGTACCGACACCGGTGGAATACAAGTGTGTGAGCGAGGAGAACAAGGCCCATAAAACAGCAGACGAGTCAAGTGAATTTAAGACGGATGCCTGCCTTGTACCTGGTGTGCCTCCTGTTTGTCATCCTCCTGCCTGTGGCTTCGGCTCTGTGCTGGGATTCGGTTCTATCAGTAGGAAGGCCCTGCTGGCTATTTAACAGACATAAAATTACTTGTAGCCAAAAGAAACCATAAACAGTAGAATCATTTCAAATGCTACCAGAGCTTGGGGTTGTTTATTACCTTTATCTACACCCTCATCCCCCTTTTCTTTTGCAAGACTAAAGAAGTAGCCTTCTCTTGATATGCTAGTCAGGTTTCATCTCTGTTAGAGCCGTGTTGTGCTCACTGCGAGCTGCAGGTGGGTTGGAACGCAGGTGCTTTGGGGAAATCAAGCCTCCTGCCAGCACGGGAGCCCTGCTGAAACCTCACACCAGCTCCGTGAGGCCAGCAGCAGCCACCTCCAGCGCACCACTGCGATGAAAGCAGCGCCTACCAGGGCCGGCACGCTTCTGGCAGCATTTTTCGGGTGACGCCGCTTGCTCTCTGGAGGGAAGGGAGCAGACATGAGACACCCCAGGGCTTTTGCCACGGAGCATCCGGAGCCAAGGGCAGGATCAGCCTGGGTACCCAGCATCGCTGCTGCGATCTGGAGCTGTGCGATGAACTGCTGGGGGAAAACGCAGGCGAGGCTCTTGGCAGAGCGTCTCCTGGCTCCTGGCACGGGCCGGCTGCAGCCTGGTGCCGGCCGACGAGGCCCAGCAGCGACGCAGGGATGGACGGGCGGGCTGAGGGGCACGGGCAGCCGCTGGGACAGATGGGGCTGGTTCAGCTGTTGGAGATGCAGCTTCTGCTTTCTAAGCGGGTGGGCTGTATGCAGCAATAGAATGCCACTCACCATATTTCAGGGAAATTCTTTTCCATCAGAAAATGGAAATCTGTTAAACTCTCTGTGTGCAAATAGTTCATTTTTGGTGGAATATTCCACTGGGAAACCTGAAAAACTATTTCATTGACTTGGAACATGTCTGGTTTGTCTATATTTAGTTTTGCGCTCACCTGGGTTGTTGGTATTTTCTGCGAGCAGTTCTCCATTTCCAGGGGCATGTTGGCCTTACCGAGGCTGACTCATCTCCTGGATTTGGAGCACAAGGGGAGGGAAGGGGGGTACGGGGTGCTGAAGCTGTGGGGAAGAAAAGGACCACAATTCCTGCAAAGGCCAATGATATCTCAGCTGCAGACAAAGATTAATGTCAAAGCAAGATCTTATTAAATAAAAGATGACTAATTTATATTTCTCTGAATATTTGCTCATTTCTTTTTTTTTTTTTTTGCTTTGCTTTCTCTCCTTCCCATATAACAACCCATAGTGATGTCAAAATATCAAAATCTGGGGGGAGGAACTGGAGTTATGATTGTTTGGAGGGGGTTGATTTTAAAAGCCTTACTGTTCATGCCTTATGCTAAGATTTTTCAAATAGAAATATACACACACACCTTAACAACAAAAGGCTATAATGACTGCATTGTCACCAGATAAAACTATACTAAAAATAAATACATGCTGCAGTTTAACATGATTCAGTAGGCAGGGTCCTTATTATTCTTCCACCATTCAAAGGAAGATTCAATTTCAGCATAATACACTCCATATCTCTGAAGCATCCCTCATCCGACTGGTGCTTCTTTCAAAGTTTCTATCCGCTCATGAATGCGGAGGGTTAAGAAGAACCACAGGCGCGAGTGTTGTGGTCACTGATGCATATTTTTAAGTGGTAGGACACAGTGAAGAATCTTGGTTTAAGTGTAATAAAAGTGAGGTCCCGATTTGTTAATGAGGAGCATTGTCTGCTGCAGACACTAATTTCACTACAGGGTGCAGTCTTCAAACTTTTCATTCTAATTAGAATGCATTTCCATATTCTTTATCAATTTCTTCTCTTACTGAAATCTTCTCAAATGACCTTTTTTTCTTCACTTATGACTCATCCAAAGATTTTTATTTTTCCCAAAACAATCATTCAGATGCAACCGCATTTTTCCAGTAAACACGTTCAAAAATAAATGACCTTGCCAGCTCATGCCTACACAGTGGGAGAAGGGCATTAGCAGTGCAGAGGCAGCTACTAATAATACACAGGAAAATTAAGTATGGGAGAAGACCGTCGTCTTCTAATTCCTTGAGCATTTAATTTCCAAATGCCCTGCAGTGGAATGTGTCTTGAGCAGCAGCTTAATGGCTACCAATGGAGTTCCAGCAGTGGGGAAACAAGTCCCGACAGAACAAGGGGCATTTTGTGCACAGAGGAAAATAGGTTATCTGCTAAGGAGACATTTTTTTTCCTTTCCTTCCATCCTCCGCAGCTATGTCCAGCTCCAATTTTCATAATAAAGTAAATTATTAACGCAAGTTGATGGATTGGTTGGTGTTGGTAATAGGCTTTCAACATGATTAGTGATATATACTCATTACCCAAATTAAAAAGCCATATTAAAAATAAGGAGAGGAAATGTAGCAGCATTATCAAAGTAATAATTTCTACTTAGTGCGTATCTTTCCTGAACTTTGGCAAATGTTGAATTATGCAAGACAAACACTAATCTGAAAGCATTCTAATTAATGATGGTATTTCTTTGCTATCAAATTAAAACCAACACATTCATGGCGCATCTGACTTAAATGTTATTGCAAGTTCTTCACCGTTTGAGGAAGATTGTTGACGTGTTTTAAAATATCATACCTATACCAAAGTTACCAGACTTGAGCAATAGTCTTCCTTTGCAGAATAATTATTAATGGGAAGGACTTATATAATTCAAAGTTTACCCAAATATTTGTTTTGTTATTCAGTACTTCAACCACCTCAGAAAAAAAAAAAAAAAAAAAAAAAGCAAAGCAGAGATGAGTATCTTGACATCATTAATCACAGTGCTTTGTTATCCAGGGTTTGCTATAGTTTTCACCAACTAACAGAATCAAAAACAGTTGCTTTCACTTTAAACATGCTTTATAGATGAAAACACATTTACAAAACTTCTTTCAGAATAAAACAATAATCAGGCAGCTAATTAAGCACATTGTAAGTACTGAGCTTTTGAGTTAAAGACCTGTCCAGGCTGTAACATCATTTTTACTTTGTTATTATATGCAGAAAGCTAATAAAAATATAATTTTGAAAAAAATCACATTAGTGATTTGCCAGAGTGAATGTAGATGTCAAAAATGCTAATCTAGAGAAGCTGTCAGGAGTTTAAATAGATTTTTCACTGACTTGCCGTTCTTAATTATAGCTCAGCACCCTGTACAGGTTAAAAATGCCGGGTTCCTTCGAAACAAACTATGAGCTCCTTACCATCTCATCAAATTCTCCTTCTCTTCCTTTCAAGTGGATCAATCAGATGCCAACACATAACATTTTTCATTTACATCTTTTCTTAAGCTTCCTTATCCACCGCAATTATATTTTTACCCAAACCTATCCTGAAGGGGATAGAAGAGATTTCATGGAAGAAGCATAATTGCCAATTGAGCTTGCTTTTTCATGGGCTTCTTTTATGAGAAAAGATAGCGTTTTGTGTTGTAGAAATTCAGCACTTAAATTAGGGGGTATGCTGGCTACTTAGTTAAATAATCTAGAATAATCAGGTCAGGAGGGAATAGCACATAGCTTTCACTTAATGTTTTGTATTAATTTTTCAGATAATGTAATTCTACATACTATCCAAGTATTCAAGAGCACATCAAAAAAGAGCTGCAAACCGGAGGATTGACAACTTGCTAATCCAATCCTCTGACTGTCACAGGGTGCCATGTAAAAAGGATCCTTTGTTCTTTAAGAGCTGATTGAGTTCCATTAGTATCCATATTCAGAGCCCTGGGCACAATATTAATGCTAATACCATTGTTACGGAGATGGAAAGCTGTTAAGAATGAACAATAATCAGCTCACAATATCATTGGACATATTCATGCAGTTTGTAGTGTGGTGAGATCCGATAGCTCTGAACCTTTCTAAAGAGAAAACGAAAATCCAATTAACATCTTCTGTGTAAACCTCCTCGGCTACTTTCACTGGAGATGACCTTGGGCAGCTGTGTTGCAATTTTGCCAAAACCTCAATTATGTCTTTAATTCAGCAGCGTCGTTGGGTTTTGCCCAAACAGAAGGCCTGGCTCCGCAGCCCACCCCTCATGCTGGGTAATGGTTCCTGACACAGGTTGCGTCAGCAGCCATTGGCACGCTCTGCGCCAAGCTGTAAAACAGACGGGCAGCAACCAGGCTTTGGGCTTTACAGGTCCACGGGGATGTTCAAGCCAACTGGCAAGAAAACTCCTTTTCTCTCCATCTCCCACCTCCAGTTGAAATCCCAGCTCTCAGATGTGCCCTTCCATCATGACTAGGGCAGTACTCCCCTTTCTGGGGCAGATGGCTGGTGTGACCTGGTGGGTGGCTAATTGTTTCCTGCTGCTGAAGCACATTGTGCGGGGGGGAGAAGCTCCACGTACTCCCGTGCAAGGCTTCGTGCCAGCCCAAGGGGGATGGCAGACCCAGGCCTTGCAGTCCAGTTCCCTGGACTCAGAGTCGTCCAGCCTACGTTCAAAGGAAAATCTGCTTCTTTAGAACAAAAGTTTCTTGCAATCAGTTTGAATTGGACATAGAAAACCTCTGATTATAAGCGAAATTTAGCCTGATGGAAAAATAAAAGGAGTATTTTTCTTTGGGGCAGGATATGAATTTACCTGCATTAATTGCCCCAGGTAGGGTGAGGAAGTAACTGTCATGAAAAAACTCCCAAAGAAAGAATTTATTTTTGAAATATTTTACTGTACTGTCCACCTGATGTTTTTCATTAAGCCAGAAAGTAAATGTAAGTTTTCACACCCTGCCCTCCACACCTCTTTCTTTTGACAAGCAGCCTGCAGTCAGACCAGCAGATATTGCATGATGGTAAGCACTCATCCTGGTGGCCACATGGCCCAAGATTTTCACTAGGCAGCATCACCTGTAGCGAGGTCTGGTCCTAATCACCACGAGTAGGACTCTTAAAAAGAGTGAGGATCTTGATGGGAAGAAGCGCATTCATTTCCAGCCAGCATGGGCAGCTTCTGGACATAAAGCTTTTCCCCTCTTGTGACTGTACAATTCACGGGAAAAGAGGTAAGAGACTCGTTACTGACTGTGCTGCTGCCACTGAGATGTTCAACATGAATTGTAAGTTGTGTTCAACCTGAAACTTTGTTAGAGCTGCTGTCAACACCACAAGTGAAGGATCCCAAAATATAAAGCATTTTGAACTCTTTCTTTTCATTTCCTTTTCATTATACCGGGACGATACTGCCTTATCTCAAACACACACTTGCATATTTGCACTCTATAATGGAGAAACAGCACTACATACAGGTCCCTAAAAGTAAACACCAAACTCTGCAAATCTTGCGTATAATTAGGAAGATTCTTCTGGATTTATTATTTTTTCCCCAAAGCTGTTACTGCTTGATTTGGCTGTCATCTGTGTCACTTCTATGGAAAGATTTTCTCTGTGCTAGAAAGAGAAAATCAGAACAGCAAGCTAATAACTTGTTACAACACTGAGATTTAAGGAAGAAAATAATGAAGCAGAGCTGCTGACAACACTACAGTGGTTGTACCTCCTCCTTAAATGAAACAGGTCGGGATCACCCTTTGCTTTAGAAGGTCTCTCTTGGGAAGGACCAGCACAGCCCTTGCACCTGATGGACACAAACATCCGTTGAGTACTTGTATCTTTTGCTGGCCAGGCCCATACATTTGAGCTGAATAGTGGCTGCGACTTTAGATTGAAAAGAAAACAGCTTCCCCTTAAATATCCCCAGCCCAAGACCAACAAAATAAATTCAGTCTCAACTTTATCTTTTTTATTTAATTTCCTAGTGTATTAATTTTGGCCATTCAATCTCATTGATCTATTGAGTCCATCTCAGCTGTGACCTTGATTTGATTGCTTAATTGGCTTAGCAAAGCCTGGATGCATTAGCTCTGTAACATGCTTGCTTGATTTCTGTACGTGCTTGCTTATTCTTTCTTATAAAATCTATACAAAGTAAACAGAACTTATTTTACATAAAATGGCAGTCAAGCTTAGAAATTCCAGGGCAAAGATAATCTCAGGCAGATGCATGTCACTTCTCTCCTCCTAGCACAAGCAGGATAGTTTAATCTCACCTTGTTCAGATCTGGAGTTCTTTGAACGCTGACATGTGCCCTTCAGTAAAACTTTCTAGTTTAAAGCTCACTGTCCAGTAACAGCTTGGCTGAGGCATGAGCTCTCATTTTCTTCGGATGACTGCTGTGGGGGTTGTTTCTGCTGGTAGAAGCAGAGTAAGGAACAGCCGATGGCAATATCTTCTGCAGATACAGTAAAACTTTCTCATATGTTTCACTCAGGATCCTATATCATCATTATACCTGTCTGAACCGAATCTCTGCTGCTGCTGTGATTTTAAGCGTGCCGATGCAATGCACTGGCATTTCTGTGTTTGCTTCATTTGCATTTAAACAATCAAGGTTTTTAATTAAAATGCATAAATGAATAATCCACTAAATGCCCTATCTCCCATGTTATTTATTTTTTATATTAAACCTTCAATTTGATGGATAAGCACTGTCATTGGTCATTTCTGCTAAAATGATCCCATCAGCAGTGAAATATTTGACAAATCTGATGTTAAATTTTTCATCCCTAGCTTTCAGCATTTGCGGTCATTAAGATAAATAGTATTTCTCACACTTTTGATCTATTCTTTGAAGCTCTCTGGGACCAACAATCTGTTGAAGAGGGAGAGGTACAAGTCAAAAGGATGGTTTGAGATCCAAACCGTGTTCTCCTTATGGCTTGTTTTATATTGCCCGGCACATCCACAGCAGTAAGAGTGTCCTTCACTTCTTCAGCGTCTTCCATCTGTGACAGCTATCACTCTGTTCTGTACAGTGACAGGATTTGGGGGTTTGGTACCGACCAGCGATGGAACAGAAAGTAACGTGGACTTTCTCCCAAGTGAAACATGTTTTCCTTACGCCTTTTTTTTTTCTCTCCCCCCACTCCGTGACAGTGGTATCTGCAGTCATCACAAAAGTTTCTACTATGTCCAGAAGCACTTTCCATCTGGGCACTGAAATTTAACTCCAAGGAAAGTAATTTGTCCCAAGAACTGCATCCTAATATAGAGAATAAAGTAGAAAACACACTCTGCTGCTAGCTTCTCTCAGAGGATTACTGCAAAACTAAACTAATAACAATGCAGCATTCCTTCAAAAACTGAAATCTTGCTCACATGCTAAGAAGCTGTAAGAGTAACAGCATCATCTGGTGGCTTCTGCCACAAAGAATGGATTAATTGATTTTTTTTGTTCTACTTTCATTTAAATTCCTCATCTCTCAGGTGAGGCCAGGTCCTCAAGGAATGTGTGAGAGGAAAAACAGACAGAAAATGATAAAAATGAGAGAAAGTAGTAATGAAATCCTCAGCTATACTGAAACATTAAACTGCATCTGAATATCTCAGATCTTTTTAAAAGGATTTTTTAAAGAACATTGAAAAACACCATCCTTATTGAAGTCAAGCTTCATTTAAGGCAATGCCAGATGTGGTTGGGATTTCTGAAGCATACATTAAGAACAGGAATGACGCTGCTAAAGGCCCTGAACCTTAGATAAGGACTGATTTAAACCTTAACAGAATCTTAAGACAATTCCTTTCCACCATTTCTTTTGTAAGTGCCAAATCAAATCCTTCCTGCATCTTTCTTTTGGAATTCTTATTATTGATCCTCTTAACTTTTGGAGAGGTGGTATGTACAAATGAGATGAACATATATTAGTTTGCAAAAAGAGTTTCAGCTGTGAATGAGTGCTATTATGATTATGACTGTAAAACAAGCTAATCCACCAAAGCTTACATGTAGGGTTAGTGTAGTAGCAGAGGCTGGATCAGCCTGCCTTAGGTATTAAACCTCCCTGACCTAAATGGGCTGAAGTATTCCCAGAAGCGTCCAAGGTCCCCAGTAAGAAGTTTACAGCAATCCAGATGAAGCAGAAGAGCCACACTAGCCTATAGAACCCAAAGTCTTCAGGATTAGTTGTTGCAAAAGCTTATTAACAAGGCAATAAAATGAAAATTATTCCTCCTGGCTTTATTGGTGCGCAATGTCTGTTTTACATTCATACAGTTTCTGTCCTATCCTTGGCAGTTGTCTTCTTTGTTGTATTCTTACAAAGAGAGAAATATCAAAACATTAATTTAAGCTGTCACAATGCAAAGGGCTGACAGTCATATAAAGAATTATCATTATGGCAGAGAATGGAGACAAGTTAGCGAAGGAAAATTAAAGTGACTAGCTAAACAGAACCAAACTTCCTGAAAAATCTAGGATATTGCCATGACAATTCGAATCGCTCCAACTTTTTCTTTTTGTGTTTTTCAGCACTTTCCTACACAGTCTATTATCAATCTGATGGGGAAAAGAAAGAAAAAGAAATCACTTCATATATGTGCTAGGTTTAGTGAAATATGTATTTCAAAAGAGAAGATTCATCCTGTACAAGTTTGTGCAATAAGATAATTTGCAACTAACATCAATCTTTGTAATTTTCCATAATTGTAGAAGTCAGACTGACCAAGATTACAGCCTGTCTAATCCTTCTCACTAATGCATACAATATAGAAATGTTTCTTTGTCCTCTTAGGGCTTTTTTGGAAAACAAAAATTATTCCTTTCTAGCAAACAATAAGATTTCTGCAGGTGGTGCGTCAGGGTCTCAAAATGCTTTGTATATTCCTAAGAATCATTTTTAATTATTTTACAAATAAGATAAGGAAGAGAGTGGTTAAAAGAAGAAAATAACCACTTCACTCTTGTGTTACACTTTTCAACCATAGCTTTTTGAACATTTTACTATGGCTTTGAAGAAAGTGAGAGCACAAGAGCCTCAAAGTGCACGTCCATGTCCAGCAAGCTAGACCGCTGCAGCCTCAGTAGCTTGCTTTCTCCAGTGAAGTAAACCAACAGATTCTTTGTCATAAGACATGTTTTCAACAGGGAGCATAACGCTTAGTCTTGTGCTCTGTCCTCTCATCACATGCTGTCTGGGTACGAGGAGGATGCTAAGAATTTAATGCAAAGAGTTGGTGAAACTCCGCTTCCCATCTTCTACACAAACGTCCACTGCCTTCTAGCTATAGTATCTGCAGTGCAAATTAAGTCAGTTAGCATTGCAGTGGCTAACTGATCAGACTACTAATGAAGCATCAGTTCACAATATTGCTTTATATAGTCAAAATTTATAATTAATTCTCATACACATAAGCAATCATTGAGTTAGTTCAGCCAGCACATCAAAACCAGATGAAAACACCAAAGGCTGAGCAAATCAGTCTTCCCAAGGTAGATGAATGAGAGGCTTACATGACTAATGCCAACAGGACAGAGGCACAAAACTCCCTGTGGATGTAAGGACATAAGATCCTTTCCACTTGTTCATCATCCTTATGTGCCTTTAAGCACTGTAATCCTGGAATTAGAAAAGCAGATTGTTTAGAAACACCACAGTAGGTAGCCTAGAGGTTGTGTGTATATTCAGTAGCAGTAGGCACTCAATTGAATAAAGCAAGACCAACCTGCCAGCATTGCCAGCCAGAGCTGTCTGTCCGCACAGGGTCGGACCCTCTGCACAGTGAAGCCACACCTAAAACATCTGCACATATCATAAGATAAAAAAAGAACAGGGAAGGACTGCAAATCACTATTATTCTCCAACTAAATCAGACTTGGGAAAGCAGACAGGAAAACAGTTAGAAATGTAATAAATGTGAATTGCTGCAGTCACACCAAACGTAGCTTCAATCCCCTAATTGTATCAATTATTTTTTATGATTGTGATCTCAAAGATGTTAAGTTTTGCTAAGAAGATGTATTTGCAAATCACTTTGATTACTATCTGTGAATAGCATGAATATGTTTAAGAGCTTCTGCATATTCGCTTTGGCCCTCTGACCCCTCTTTGCAGTGTCCTGAATCATCTGGAAGAACATTAGGCGCTTGAGACACTCCTACTTGAAGCATTCAGACAGTCCTGGGATTACTGGGGCTACTCAAATGGAGAGTCTTTGTATAAACTGTCCTTTTACTGATCTCAGGGTTCTTACAACTGACTTTGCTTTTCACATTTCTCTCTCTTTCTCTTTCATTTTTTAATCGGGTATGTTGTACTGCGAGGAAGAATTTGACCATTTACTATTATATTCTAAGAAATAAGCCTACTAGAACAAGCATTCAAGGTAATTTCATTTTTGCAATAGGAGGTATAATTGAAGAATCATATTTTCAATGTAAGACACTATCTAAAACTAGTCCCTGGTATGAACCCTGGTCAACTATATACAATCCTCTTTAATGTGGCCTTTGATAGTATTCATTTAGCACTCTAGTGCAAAGCCTCAAAAAGGGCATTGAATGAAATTAGTTTCCAAAAGAACTGGAATAGTAACAGAAGTCTCTTCCTCTGAATTAATGACAATCTTAAAATCTCAACTGCTTTGAAACAGCACATTAATCCACAATGAAAATGTTTGCATAGCATTTAAAAAATACAAACAGGATTAACAAAGAACTTTCCAAGGACAAGATATATTTGATTTGATTTTAACACTGAAAGGAAGGTTCAGTGCCTTAACTTTTTTTTTTTTTTTTTTTTTTTTAAAGAGGTTTAGAGAGAGAAGCTATAACTAGATGAGGGAAAAAACCAACCTTCCCCTCATCTCCCCCAAACACCAATTTGAATATTGCAAAGTTTATTTAGTAACCTTATATGACCATTGGAAATACAAATCTAACTGCTTGTTGGTGTGGCACGATTGGTTATAGGTCTGTAACGGCATTACTCATGATCACTCTTTCCAGCCACTGCTGTAAGGCAGCCTGTGTCTGCAAGAGCCTCCTGTACCCCAGAGCTCTCCAGTGTTCATACCAAGATCAGTAACAGCAACTTAGCTGGCCTAAGGAGTAGGATCTGTGCGCAAGTACTTTGGGATCTTTTTAGTTACGCAGCTCTACAGCCTGTAAAGGGAAGCACTTAGCTCACCACCTGAACGATGTTGTGCCAAGGCAAGGGGAGCTACTTTCAGGGCAGGAAGCCATCCCTTCTATCTCAGATCCCTGTTTTATGATGGGATGAATCGACTCCTCTCTCCGTTGACTGCAGGAGAAGATTAAGCAACAAGCTTGGACTAGACCATCAAGCTTCAGAAGGCTAAAATTAGATTAGGGGAATCCTACCAAAGACATTTTTGGGTCTGGTCTTCAGCTAATCTACGTACACCTAGACCATTCCCCTTGATGGAGTGCATGCTGGTTTCCCCCAGCAAAGGTTCTGGCCTTTATAATACACAGAGCATTCTGTATCCAGAAAGCAATGAGAGAAAATGTGTAGGACTGAAAAAAAAAAAAAAGGCTGCCAAAAGACAAGTAACAACTGCTTTGACTGCACTTCCATGAGGATGCTGATCCCACCTGGAGAGCATGTTTCTCCCTGAGGCTTTTCACCAGCTTCTCATTTCTCCTTCATGTTGCCTTTTGGGCTGAGCAGAGCTGTAGCACCAGATCTGAACTTACTATCACTGTTCAAAGACAGATTGCAGTGCTGCAAAGAGTGAGTGAAGGACAAAGGCAGACTGGAGTAAAGGTGAGCCTCAGGAAGATGAAACAGAGCATCGTCTACAAATTGTCATGTCTGAAAGATACGGGCTTAAGAAAGCTCATCCTCATACAGAAGAAACAATTTCTTACCCCGCACCAGTCTCTGGCTTCATTTCTGCAGCGCATCAGCACTGGCCTGGTGACCACAGTGCTGAATGTGAGATGAAGTCTTCCCGCTCCCTCTGTCCTGTTCCTCACTTTAAAACTTGCACATCTGCACACACATCTCAGCACCTGCACCGGGGGACCCTGTTTCTTAAAGTGAATTTAGAATGAGATGAACGGGGATTGGTTTGGGAGCAAAGAGCAAACCTCTGCTAAGCCTTAAAACCTATTCTTAGTAGACTTTTTGATTGCTCCAGGGGTGTTTATGCTCCTACGTATGTACTTCTGCAGTAAAAAAAAAGTGCAGCAAAAATGATTAAACACATGAGGAAAGAGGCTTCCATCTAAAAGGTGATTAAAAAGACTAGCATTGTTTAGTTTGCAAAACACAGGAGTAAAAGATGATATAACAGAAGCAGGGAGAAGGGGCTATTTATTCTGTTTTCTCTCTAGAACAAATATGCATGGAAAGGTGAAGGAAAAATTCTGAAAACATTTGTGCAGAGTATAATCAACCCTGCAACTCATTGCTGCAGGATATTAGGGAAATTTTTCAGAAATATTTCTAAATGTGTTAGACGCTACAAATAATAAGCCTGAGCTACCTAGGTGAAGGAAAAGGAAAAACAATCAATCTCCCCAAACTGTAGGGACGGTTAGTCCCTGTCCTCGTGCTTAGATTGGTTAGAGATGGAATTTTTATCTCCAGAGGGACGGCATTATTTATTTATCAAATGCATGATATGGGAGTGCTCGCTTCCTTCAAGCAGGAGGTTCTGTAGAAGGCAATTAAAAGGGTCAGTAAATGCAGCTGTATGAAGTCATTGCCAATAGATTTCTCCCAGAATACATAAACTTAGTAATGGTCAAGTGGCTCAGGTTTAGTTATTTTGTTCTCAGCTGGTTATTTTTCCCAATGAACTTCAACTACAGCTGGGTAACAGTCAAGGCTGCGAATGAAAATGGAATTAAATACATTCATGTCCTTGGAAGGTTCTTTGCTAATCCTGCTTGTTTCTATGCACTTGTAAATGCTAAGTAAACATTTTCACTGGGGATATAGCCTATTTTGAGTATAAAAGAGAAACTGTTGTACCTCCAATATTACTCCAAGTTAGCAGTGAGTAGCATCTGAATTTTAATGGTCCCTTCTGCATCAGCCAGTGCTGAAAGTAGCCTCGGAGAGAGCGGCTCAGGGTGCTGATGCGACATGGCAGTCCTGTGCTGTGCTGCTGGAGGCTGCGCTCCCCGCAGCCTGCGCGTCTTCAGTTTGTGCTGGCAGATCTGGAATGCGCTGGAAAGCAGGGAAGGTGCTGCTGCGAACAGAATTAGTACCTGCTTAAAATGTACACGTATACGGAGAACAAACTGTCTTTCTAAAAGAATTTTAAATACTACTTTTGGCTTATGAATAGTTTTCTTGCAACTGTCAGGCCATCTGCTTGGAGAGGGGTCTGTACAGTCATGAAAAGGATCTTAAAATATACTCTCCTCATAAACAGCTTTTGTTTGGAAAATCCACATGCATCACATAATGCAGTAAATGGCAGCACAGGCTGAACTGAAACATTTTTAAATGCCGAGGATGCAACCTTGGATACAGCTCCCCCCGCCCCCCACCTCCCCTCTATTAATAAGCACGCTTTAAATGCACACTTAGACACGTTCTCTCACAGACTCAGATTGGCAGCACCCACCTGCTGGGAAACATGCTAAGATAACTTCCTTGGGTACATCCAAAATACCAAACTGGGTTGTGGGCAGGAAAGAAACAGGCTTCTGCAAAGCAGCTCGCTCAGAGATTACATCATTCTCCCAGCCAATTTTCTGCCTACACTGCACCATTTTGTATGGTGCGTGGCTGAAAAAAAATAAAAAAATAGCATACGTCCGTGTGTATACAATCAAAAAGGCCAAATTAAGGGTGTGCAAGCACATCTAATTCTAGCATTTGCTAACTTTTGGGAGCTTAGCTTTTCAGAACTGCTTGGTACGTGAATATATACAATACATACATATGCACATAAGCATTTGTTTTGTTTGCATGCTTAGAATATAAAATTGTGGGTATGAGAACAGTGTTGTGCTTTCCTTGTGTTTTTTTTCTGTTTATTTTCATCATTCTTTGGTCATTTTTTGTTTACCTGCTTTTTGTTATTCTAATATAAGTTCAAATATACAAAATGCTAATTTTCTTTTACATAAAAATGTAATAAAACTTTCTGGCTTTCTTTATAAACAAATTTCAGCAGGAATGTTGATGGGATGCCGTATAACAAGTAAAGAAGAAATACTGTTTAATTATCTTCCATATAAAATCCAATAAAACGTTCTGGCTTTTCTTATTTTTCTGTACTGGGGATTAACATCAGCGTCTTTGTGATGAGAAATCTGCATTCATGGCTCCTCTATTTAGATTTAAATAGGAATTATAGTTCTTGGCAGAAAGGGATCTGTCAAATATCACAGCATTTGTGGCAGGTGGTCACTGCATTGCTCAGTACAGACACTGCCTGCTTAACCATAGCCTGAAGTAAACATCAAAAGTCAATTATTCCCTTTGTAAATATTTTATTTATATTTTGGAGGCTAACAAACATCTTTTCAGTGCTTGGCTGAAGCCTTCCTCCATGGATCAAAATCCTACTGAACCTGCATTTGGGTGGTTAAAAATGTGTTTAGCAATTCAGGGATACCAGTGTAGCTACCAGCGTGTATCAGGCTTCATAACACAATCCTCTGCTTGGAAACCTTTAATGACTTGGCTGGGTTGAAGTGGACAGAGCTAAAACTTGTCATGGTTGTTATCATTGCAGCTGCCAATTAGTCCGACAATCATGTATTATTTTGCCAAAATCCCCTTCCTCAGTTAAACTGTATTTTGAATATAAATACTGCAAAAGGAAAGAAAAAAAAAAGTGCCTATTTCCTTGGATTTCGCGTTTTGGGGGTGGGAAAGCAGGAGGTCTGGTTTGATAGCAAGATGGATGTGTGCACAGAGGCCCTACAGAGGTAACTTGAATGCACATTGAGTAGCAAATGTGGAACACGAGCTGAGCTCTGAGGGTCAAATGCCTTGAAGGAGTGTCTTGTTGCAGGGTAAACCTACCGAAATAAAGCGACAGTATCTGGCAACAGTTACGCATACACGGCAGAATCTGTCCCAAAACCACTATTGTGGGGAAAATGTCTAAAGATGCTGCAATGCATTTTAGATCCTTATTTCAACCCCATCTGAATCCTTTGTGCCATTAACTAATAAGATCATCTCATTTAAACAATGTTATAAAAATAATCAAGTACTTCTGCCTACATAAATATATGTTGAATATATTTACCTTAAAGAACCAGGATTTTCTGGGGTATTTACTCCTGACATTCAGGAAACAGGAGGAGTACAAAATGTTAAGGAGAAGCAGAATTCTCTGAGATGGGGCTGTGGGTAATTTTCCCTGCAAGTCTGTTTGGTGGTAAGTTAATTGACTCCCACATTACCGAAACTGCAATGCACTAAAGCGCTGGGTGCTCGTTTTCCTCCGCTATTTGACTGGCAAAGGCCATCTGTTCTACCCCATCCATCCACATGCACAGCGTCTATTGTTGTCAACAGGATTCAAGCACACGTGGATCAAGGCAAGCATGTGCCTCTAACTGTTTTGATCCCTAGAACATGGATTTTTCATTTTCTTTGTTTCTTTGTGCTCACCCAGTAATAATACTTGTCATCTGAGAATTCATATTGATCTTGTCATTGCCTTAAAATTGGATGACAATTACTATCTTTGTCAAAATTCGATCTGATGAAATGGCTCCAATTAGGAAGGAAAAAGAAGGAATCCATCACAGCAGGGAACACTGCATTTGCTTTTAAAGTAGGGAAGCTTCTCTTAAAGAGGTACTGTTGGAACAAGCAAATGGGAACAAGCATAACAGAGATTAGGATGCGAGTCTCAAAATCTGCAGAAATTAGGTATATACATGAAATGAATAGCCATTTAATTTTTGCAGTCCATATCTGTCTGCAGAACTGAGTTGGAGCTCCTCTGACAATAAATGCCAGTAACTGTTGTTTTCATTTTCTGATCCGGTCAGACACACAGTGGCAGTTGATGCCAGCCTTCGTGCACTTTCAAATCTAGTTCTGATCATCAGTATAATTATAATACATTATTGGGAGTAGACTTGCTGAAGTTTATGAAATGGTAACAGCATAAATTGCATCATGTTTCCAGATACTGATCTCACCTTGAAACTAAACGTAAAGAGGCAGTGAAAGAATGAAAACCAAAAGAGCAAATGCACTTCCATTGCTACTAATATCAGCACTAAAGCAAACAACTCATCCGTGCTAATTACAAATAAAATTGTGCTAATTACAGATTTTTTAGTTTCTAAATCAGCCCTAAAAATGAGTGTGTAGGGGTGGGGGTACCTTTTTTTAAAAAAAAAAAAAGTTTGTTTCATGTTGAGTGAATGTTTTGTTCAATAAAAAACTGTCAGTGTTTTGCTTCCAGGCAGGAAATGATGGGCCAGATTGACTGCTGGTCTGTCATTCTGGCGAGGCCTTACCTGGGAGATGCTGGTTGGTGCTCAGCTCTCTCTGAAGGACTGGAAACCTCCACCCACCCAGCAGAATGATCTCGGCTCAAGGCCATTCTGGTGTGGGTTTCTCTGAATCGGGCCAGGAAATGCTGCTTGCTCACAAATAAAAGTGTGGCAGGAACTGGGCTCTTGGAGCTGTACAATTATGTGAGCGCCTGAACATGAGACTGCACAGTTTACCTTGCTGGAAAATCACATTTTCTTAACTCCATGGAGGAGCTCTACAAGAGACTGAGGGAACCCAACCAAGCACACCACACTTTACCAGGTGGTTACTTTCTGAGCTAAAAATGTAGCACTAGTATGATGCAGCGATGAGTCACCACACCTCATACAGCAGCAGGCTCTTTGGTAAAAGGTGGGTGAGCTGGTGCTAACAGGTCTTCTTCTAGCAAGCTGGGTGGACATAATTTCCCTTACCCAAAATCTTTCTCCCCCCTGTTTTCATTAACTAAGCCTACTTACTGACTCTGACCTACATTTGCAATAGTTCCAGAACGCAACAGAACTGTGTTTCTGGGGAATTGGCTATTTGCTAAAAATTTTAATCCAACACATTTGAAAATGTTATATGCTAACTGAGCAAACACAGCAATCAGAAAAGTATACAAAACCCATGCAATTGTCCTGGACTTGTTTGCAACACACTGCTATTAATGAGCATCTGGGATGAGTATGGTATCTTGTACTATGGATCTCATGATCTGTACAATAATGGCTGATTTTAATTGACTTTTGCTTCATATAGCAAATCCCAATTGGAGAAGTTCCAGGATGCCGCTAGTGAAGAACTGTGGGCGGGTGCATGTTTTGAAGTGATGGTAAACATTGTGACATATACTGTGTGTACCACATATTCTCATATGCACATTTTGACTTTTGTTGCCTTGGCTTTCACACAGCATTACTAACATAGACATTCCTATTTGCCAGTTTGAGTGGAAATCTGTTAACATGTGAATACTGCTCGCCAGCATGTACCACCATCACTGGACTTTCAGTACTTCTCTTTGAAACAGCCAGCCCTGCGTGCTCAGAGGGGCCCCACAGGACCACGGCATCTGCGCGAGCAAGACTGGTGGAACTGGGCAAATGAGGCGTGATGAGAGCTGCTATGAGAAACTATAACTTTGAGAACTTGTAACTTACAGCTCAATATGATCTACCAATTTCCAATGAAAGTAACATTGCCAAGAAGGCCTCGCTTTTTTACTGCCATAAATTCTTTTCTCCTTTCAAGAGATGCTGCTAACTAATGCCAAGTTTAGTCAAGCCATTATAGCACTTAAAGTACTATGGGTATTAAAATACCTTTAAAGGTCTAAGACTAACAACCAGATTACCTATATGATGCAATTTAATTATGAAGCCAACCTTCTTGCTTTAACTAAAATTTGTTCTGAATCCACAGTGGCTCTTAGGGAACCTGGACTAGCCAAGATTTGCACAGGTTTTTTAATGTGACACATTAAAAAATCCCCTGCTACATATCCCATCCTGCCTGGCTGCAATATCGTGTGGCCAATATTAGACAAACAATTTGCTTTTAGGCTCTTTCTAGAAAAAAAAAACACATTTGCATCACATACAGCAAAGCTACAAGGTATTTATAGGCATCGAAGCTATGTGCATCCTGTCCCTAGCAATAAGGTGCCCTGAGCACACAGGGAGGGTGCTCTGCTGCTTCCCACAGTTCCCAGAGACGTAGCCAGAGAGCTTCTGATACCATTGCAGCAGATCCTCTGCTTTACTACAGAAATTTAAAAAAAAAAAAAAAGGAAAGAAAAAAAAAAAGGATACATCTTTCCTCACTGCAGCATAACCACTTCTCACAGAGACCAC
The DNA here is from genome assembly GCF_011004875.1 of Balearica regulorum gibbericeps. Lineage (NCBI taxonomy): Eukaryota > Metazoa > Chordata > Aves > Gruiformes > Gruidae > Balearica > Balearica regulorum. The sequence goes on along the minus strand of NC_046194.1, from coordinate 7,140,118 downwards.
CTGGTTGCAGAGGACTGTTAGGCAAGATTCATGCAAGAGAGATTTATATGTGAGCGCAGAGCAAGGAAGCCAGTGCCAGTGCAAAGTAGCTGCTCAAATCTACTACGCTGAACACAATGAAATAAATGCTGGTGACTGGGTGTTTCTGTGAGGTAATGCTTCCATCACATCCAATTCTAACATTATCCAGCCAACTGCCTTGCCAGGAGCCTTCTTTGTATTGCAGGAAGCCATCTGTGGTGGTATCTAAAATGAGAACAGAACAGGATTCACTATGAAACGCTTGTCAGAAGTATTCCCCTCAAGTGCGCACTCTGCAGTTCCCACGTTGCCAGAAGCAGCATCTCTCCGAAGGTGAGGAAGGCATTATCACCACAAGTCCCAGAACTACCCCAAAGGGATGTTGTGCCTTTCACCTTCTGCCTTTCATGAGGGGTCCATACAATCTCCATGGGTTGAATCATACTTTGTCCTTGGTCGGGGATATTAATTGCTATGGAGATGGTGGGTGGGATGATGGATCATTTTGAACACATTATCTAAAGCCTCGGTTTCAGTCTTTTTAACATATCTCCTGGCAGAAAGTGCTGATTGTTTTCATTGATCTCTGCTGCTTCTGGTTTAATTTTTCTTTCTCTATCTCCACGTCTCTATCTTTGGTCCCTTTCTTTGCCAAACTATTCATTTGTTGCTGGATAATCAGGGGTTTGTGTTTCAGATAGCTTCCTATTTTGTCCATCTTTCCGTTCTACTGTCCACATACTTCTCTGCAAATTTAGCCTTACTGTGCGGTGGCAAGTGGCTATCTGCTAATGCCAATATTACTCCTTGAGAATTCTTTTTCCTTGCATCATCAAGGGTTTAAGTGGAAAGCCTTCAGCACAGTGCAAATTTCACTCCTGAGAATATCCATCTTTTGAGGTAGCTGATTTTAATTAAAGAATACTCTCTCTCCCTCTCTCTCTCTCTGGATTATACTTTAATTTCAGTCTCTATCACAACAGTAGATACTTCTAAGATAAAATGTATTTTTGTCTCTTTTCATCCATGATTATCTGTAGTTCTTAAACACTTGGGGTCAGCAGCTGGTCCCCAGTTGATGTAGTTCAGGAATAATTCTATTCAAAGCAATTAATTCAGAATAAAATTGGTGTTAAGTTCAAAACAAGGCAAAATATTCATAATATTTTGCCCTTATTATATATGTGAGAATGAAACTCTCAGAAATAGCAGTAATAACAATTGCGGTAATAAACAACAATCTCTGAAATGTATAGCGCCTTTCGCTTGAGCATTTTAGACATAAATGCATTAAGCTGCTGTCATATGAAGAAATGTCATTATCCTAATTTTACACAAGGGAAAAAAAAGGTGGCAGGAAGTTAAGAAAGCAGCTGAAAGTCATATAACAAGAACTGAACCTGCATCTCATGATCTCCTGTTTCTAATCCCCTCAGCACAGGGCGAATCTGTTCCCAAGGGATATAAAATTGAGGTCTTGAGAGTTAATAGTTATGAAAGAATCAACACTATTCAAACACAAGTACAGTTTTAGTTTCTGCCTCCATCATATTGCCAAATTATGACTGAAATAATATTGGGATCATATCTTAAATTGTTTATGCATGATTAATTTGCACAGTTAAACCATTTCCAGATTTCTCACAGAAGAGCTGAAGTATAGTGCTGGGCAGAGAAAGTCTAGCTACAGATTTAAAGCTTTACTGCTGCAAAGGAAGTTGGAGCTAAACCCTGCCACTTTTGAAGCCAAAGGAAAAACTTCTCATTCTGATAGAACAAGGATCCTGGCCAGGGTCCCTCCGGCCATGAGGACCCCTCGCAACCTATTGGTACTTCTTCATATAAAACAGTAATATAGAGATGCGTATATACACATGTGCATATATGTGTGACAGAGGTATAGATGCATATATACCCACACAGAACTTACGGGATGAGTTCAAGCTGGCAAGATGGAGTTGTTCTATTTTCTGTGTACTAAGTAACATAAAGCAAGTCATTAATCAATCATAGAATCATAGAATGGTTTGGGTTGGAAGAGACCTTAAAGCCCATCTAGTTCCAACCCCCTGCCATGGACACCCTCCACTAGATCAGGTTGCCCAAAGCCCTATCCAACCTGGCCTTGAACACTTCCAGGGATGGGGCATCCACATCATCTCTGGGCAACCTGTTCCAGTGCCTCACCATCCTCACAGTAAAGAATTTCTTCCTAATACCTAACCTAAATCTCCCCTCCTTCAGCGTAAAGCCATTCCCCCTTGTCCTGTCACTCCATGCCCTTGTAAACAGTCCCTCTCCAGCTTTCCTGTAGGCCCCTTTAGGTACTGGAAGGCTGCTATAAGGTCTCCCTGGAGCCTCTTCTTCTCCAGGCTGAACAACCCCAACTCTATCAGCCTGTCTTCATAGGACATGTGCTCCAGCCCTCTGATCATCTTCATGGCCTCCTCTGGACTCGCTCCAACAGGTCTATGTCCTTCGTATGTTGGGGACCCCAGAGCTGGATGCAGTACTCCAAGTGGGGTCTCACCAGAGTGGAGTAGAGGCAGGGAATCACCTCCCTCAACCTGCTGATCATGCTGCTTTTGATGTAGCCCAGGACACGGTTGGCTTTTGGGGCTGAAAGTGCACATTGCTGGGTCACACTGAGCTTCTTGTCCACCAACATCCCCAAGCCCTCCTCCTCAGGGCTGCTCTCAATCCATTCTCTGCCCAGCCTGTAGTAGCGCTTGGGAATGCCTTGATCCACGTGTAGGACCTTGCACTTGGCCTTCTTGAACTTCATGAGGTTTGCACGGGCCCACCTCTCAAGTCTGTCAATATCCCTCTGGATGGCATCCCTTCTCTTCAGTGTGTCAGCCCTACCACACAGCTTGGTGTCATTGGCAAACTTGCTGAGGGTGCACTCGATCCCACCGTCCATATTGCCGACAAAGATGTTAAACAACGCTGGTCCCAATACCAATCCCTGAGGAACGCGACTCATCACTGGTCTCCACTTGAACATCGAGCCATTGGCTGCAACTCTTTGAGTGTGACCATCCAGCCAATTCCTTATCCACTGAGTGGTCCATTAGTGAAATCCGTGTCTCTCCAATCTCCAATTTAGAGACAAGGATGTCGTGCAGGACAGCGTCAAATGCTTTGCACAAGTCTGGGTTGATGACATCAGTTGCTCTTCCCTTATCCACCAGTGCTGTAATTCCATCATAGAAGGCCAACAAATTTGTCAGGCACAATTTGCCCTTAGTGAAGCCATGCTGGCTGTCACCAATCACCTCATTTTCCATATGCCTGAGCATAGTTTCCAGGAGGATCTGCTCCATGATCTTGCCAGGCACAGAGGTGAGACTGACTGTCCTGTAGTTCCCTGGGTCTTCCTTTTTTCCCTTTTTAACAATGAGGGTTATGTTTCCCCTTTTCCAGTCAGCGGGAACTTCACTGCACTGCCACGACTTCTCAAATATGATGGATGTTGGCTTAGCAACTTCATCTGCCAGTTCCCTCAGGACCCACAGATACATCTCATCAGGTCCCATGGACTTGTGCACCTTCAGGTTCCTTGGACGGTCTCAGAGCTGATCTTCTCCTACAATGGGCAGTTCTTCATTCTCCCAGTCCCTGCCTTTGCCTTCTGCCACTTGGGTGGTGTGGCTAGGGCACTTGCTGGTGAAGATTGAGGCAAAAAAAGTCATTGAGTACCTCAGCCTTCTCCATGTCCTGGATAACCAGGTCTCCTGTTTCCTTCTGGAGAGGGGCCACATTTTCTTAGTTGTCCTTTTATCACTGATGTACCTATAGAAGCTTTTCTTGTTGCCCTTGACATCCTTGGCCAGATGTAATTCTATCAGGGCTTTAGCTTTCCTACCCTGATCCCTGGCTGCTCAGCCAATTTCTCTGTATTCCCCCCAGGCCACCCGTCCCTGCTTCCAGCCTCTGTAGGCTTCCTTCTTGTGTTTGAGTTTGTCCAGGAGCTCCTTGTTCATCCATGCAGGCCTCCTGGTGTTTTTGCCTGACTTCCTCTTTGTTGGGATGCATCGCTCCTGAGCTTGGAGGAAGTGATCCTTGAATATTAATGAGCTTTCCTGGGCCCCTCTTCCCCCCAGGACTTTGTCCCATGGTGCTCTACCAAGCAGACCCCTGAAGAGACCAAAGTCTGCTCTCCTGAAGTCCAGGGTAGTGAGCTTGCTGTGCGCCCTCCTCCTTGTTGCTGAGAACAACGTCCAGTATGGCACCTCTCCTTTTTGTCATTTTTAAGTCATTGCACCAGTCATTTTAGATTGTTTTTTCCCATTCTTTTGTCTGCTTTTTGTTTGTTTGTTTTAATGCCCACTCCAGCCTATACACATCTCTGCTTGGTCATGCACTTCTGATCTAAACAGAATTACAGAAAAAAATATGTATGTAGGATAAGTGTGGGAATAAAATGTGCCTTGGCAAAGTGCTTTAAACTGCCTTTCTGCCGGTAATCTATTAATTTGTGCTTTGTTTTCTCCAAGCTCAGAATAATTCCCTTCTGCCTTGACTCATTATCTAGCGCATAAAGGAAGAGGTCCCTTTTCTGAGCATGGATGAAATAGGAAACTTTTTGTATTAATGAAGAATGGGGCTTGGAATTCTGGGGTTTCTACCACTGGGACCTAAAATAACTTGAGGTCCTGCTATTTTAATTAACTTCATTATGACGAGTCTGCCTCTTCTGTTCGTGTATGTTTTTCCAGCTTTTGTGTTCCTGGCCTGCCTGTAACACATATGTATTCCCCTTCTTTCCTCTCGCTGAAGCTGAAGATGCAATCACATCTTTGAACCATCTGTTTTTTAATTTATTATTTTCCCCCATTGCATTGATGGGCTTTCTCGTTTTTCTGTCAGGCTAACAGTTTGGCTCCTGTTTATCTAAGATATGTTAACAGGCTGTTCCTCTTCTGGGCACTCAGTCAGTCTATTGTATTTTCTGAAATTAAACACTAGGGATTTTAAAATATCATTTTCTTCATCAGCTGAGGGAATATCCTCTACCTTTACAGCCTCTCTTCCTCCTTTTGTTGTTCCAGTGCATATTTTATGACTCTTGCTAAACTTAGACTAATGTCTTATTTTCCTGTCCTTTCCAGATCATTCCCAGTCAAAGCCTGTCTGGGAGTGTTCCCGTACCTGGTGAGGAACCTTCTCACGTGAGCCCAGAGACCGGCCAGGATTCCCCAAAGGAGGCAGAGGAATCCCTGCAGAGCTCCTCGTGTGTCCCCACGAGGCAGGACATGAGGTGGCAGGCACCCATGACGAGCACAGTGAGGTGCTTGGCCTATCCCTGTTGCTCATTTCTGTTCCTCACCTTTGAGCTTGGGAAAAACCTTCCAGGTGTTGGTTTGCTCACCCGCGAAATGAGGAGATACATGCAGCGAAGCCCCTTGCACTGCCACAGCCGAGTGAAGCTGTGCTATGGAGGACAGACTTGTAATCCTGAGCCTTAGCAGGGAGCTGTACATCCCCAAGATGGTTAGGAAGTTCCAGGTAATCACAGTATGGAGCATAATGTGGATTTATATTTGTTACCTTACTTTTCTATAGTACCTCCCAAGAGTCTTCCGAGACATTCCATTCTTTAATAAGCAGAAAGCGCTCTGAGATTTTTCTAATGAAAATGATATAGGAGCACACAGTGTTATTATTAAAACCTCTCCCTTTTTCTCTAGGAACTGCTAAAATACATTTACAGTTTATATCCTTTTTGGTGAGCATTAAACTTTCTAATTTAAAATAATAAAGCCTGGTTTGCTTCCTTTCTTTCCCTTCTATTTCAAAAATATAAAAAACTGTCAGTTTTTAAACTATTCTTATTTTGCTGAGTGATTTTTGGATTTCAATAAAAGTAACACTGTGGTTACAACACTTTGTGAGATAAGCAAAGAGATTTTTTTTTACAGCACAATTATGGAAATTTCAAAGAACCTTATAAATATCCTGCTATTTGCATATATGAGATAAGCATATTTTAGTAATGGTTATGACAGGCTAGCAAGGAAAATGTGTGGGACAGCTATATAGCAAATACATGCAAACATAGACACAGAGAGGGTGTGTGTGTGCACTTTTCCAGAGAAGCCCGTACTTGGAGGACACAGGATCCCCGGGAATGCATGGGGCTCCCCAAGGAGAGGGACCACCCCATCCTAAGACTCAGTTTCCCCACTTGCAGATGCAAGATTAGCATTGGTTTTGTAATGTTACAAGACATTTGGGTAGGTCCAGATGGCGTGCACTAGATAAGAATTAGTATGCCAGGCTTTTAGTTTTGTTTCCACTTACCGGAGTACAAAGACTCTGTTTTGCGAGGACCTCGGGGTGCAGCTGTGCCATATCTCTGCTGGCCAGGCTCAGGGCTGGGTGCCGCAGGGACGCCTGCGGCGTGGCTTGCGCTGCCCGTCCCACGTGCTCTGCCTGCCTGCAGCCTTCACGCCTTGTAGTGGCAAGGGTTTAGAGCCTCTTCAAAGCACGTCGCTGCTGCCAGGAGCCTGTCCAGCTGCACAGCTGATGGGCACTCTGGGCTGCATGAAAGACTGACGCAGCACTAAGAGTCCCTGAAAAACCCACCGGGCGGCTAACGCTGGCTTGGTGGGCAGCACAGGCCCAAGTCTCCGCTCAAAATGCAACGGGAATGTAGCCGTAGCTGCCTAAAGTTTTCAAGGGGCTTTCTGAACTGAACCAGTTTGTCGCGCTTTTATTCTTTTGTTTGCCTTTGTATTTTTTAAGTTGGAAATTGCTCTTCTGGTTATGCTTGAGAGCTGCTAGGAAGCTCAGAGAATTAGTGTGGCAATTTCCTCAGTCCTTTGTTGAAAAGGAAGAGTCCACACAAAAAAAATGCACTGGCATTTCAGCTGTATAAATAGCATAAATTGCTGTCAAACAAAAAGACAATTTAACTAAAAGAAACCCCAAACAAACAACCCCCTCCACACACACTTTTCTGTCCCCATTAGAACTGCAGGTTTCCATTCTGTGGATCTCCCAGCCATCTGCTTGGCCCTTGAAAGAGTCCTTGAGAAACCGAAAAATGAAAACCACTTACTTTCTGAAAACTAATCTTGGCTTCCCGGTGCCTTGCTTTCAGGGGAGTTCCACTCGAGGCTTGATTTCTGTAAGTGCAGATACTCAGTATGTCCTGAACAATTAGATGCCTTTGAGGATGTTGAAAGCTAGACATAAAAACCCAAATCAATCAGGAGTCTTGTTTGACAACTGACACTATTTCTAATGCAAAAAACCCCAACCAAAACCCAACTAAAAAACAAACCTCCAACAAAAGGAAACCAACCACCACCAAATAATATATATATTAAAAAAAAACCCCAAAGGCCCAAAACTTAAGAAAAAAAATCTACCAAATAAACCCTTTTCTTTTTAGGTTTTAAACCAGACATTTTTCCTACAAGGTTTTTCATTAGCCCATCTAGAAAAAAATTACAGAGGCACATACCCATCTTTTTCTTCCCCTGCTGAGGGAGACGCCCTTTACCAGAAGCCAAAGTCTCCCTGCTGTTGCAGCAGAGCCAGGGGCCCTCAGGGGGTGCTTGGGGGTTGCTAATGGATTTCCTCTGGACCCTGGTGCCTGCAAAAGCTCCCTTCTGACCACAAAATTGGGAGGAGATGGGGTGACAGCAGCACCCAGCGCCTGCGGGCTGTCGGGAGCCTATCCACACAGCCTCTGGGCAGATGATGAGTGCCGGCATGAGGAGTCTGCAGGCAGCGAGCAGGACTGCGAGCTGCCCAAACTGCAGGCAATTATCCTGTAATCTTTTCCCAAGCTCTCATAGAAACCTGTACTTTCTATAATGGAGACAGGAAGGATTACAAGCAATCGCTGCCTCCCAAGCAGTTGATATTCACAAGAAAAATAGAAGAGCAAGGGAAGGGGCAGTTTTGCCTCGTCAGCTAATGATCCTTGACTCTCTTACTTTGTGGTTTTGGTAGCAACCACAGAGAGGTCACACATGAAACTGTGGAAGTGTGAGGTGTCTTTATTAAATATATCAATGGAGTTTATTAAATGGAACACGCGGTACTGGGTAGTGTAAGCCACCGTTGGACGGGCTCGGGGTCATGCAGGCCTCCTGCCTTGATGTCACCGGCTGTTGGATTAATACTATGAGCTCACAGCATGGGCCTGATTAGAAGGCCGGGTCCCGGTTGGTTTTACCTCTGCCCTCTGCTAAGTCTTTGTTTGCAACGTGAGCAACAAGCTTTTCAGCTCATCACCAAGGCGCCACGTTCAGAGCCGAGGCGGATCACTTAGGTCTTTTACCACCTCTGGCAGACACGGGGTTTAAAATTCCCATCCGGCAGGAGGAGGGCGCAGAGGTGGAATCATTATCTCCTATTGTCCGATTGATTGTTTGGGCTCTGGAAAAGTCTTCCTTTTTGAAGATTTTTGCTTTTCTTTTTTTTTTTTAATCTTTCCCCCCCTTTTCTTCTCATTTCCAACTGGCACCAGGAGGGCAGAACAGAAAAGGCTGCTGAAAGACTTTTTTAAGCTTGCTTTCTCTCAAGGGATTCTAGTTCATGGCAGAAGAAACTAGTGTGTCTGACAGGAAAAAGCAGTGAGTTAGAGACCCTCCACAGTAACGAGGGAGATTCCCTGTTTGGAGCCACTGGATTGCTTGCACAGGCTGGGGAGGGCCAAAGATGGAGAAAGCAAAGGGAAGCTCAGGTTGCATGGAGGGGTGAGGGAGAATTTCATGTAACTCCGAGGAAGGCAGATGGGAGGAAGGGATTTAGTGTGATGGCAATCACTGCATGATTAGAGGTGACAAGAACAATAGTGCATGGGTATGTCTACATCACTTGTTAGCTGCATGGTGGCCTTCCAGGAAAGAAGGATGTCTCTGGTTAAATAATAAATAAATAGTTTTAAAATAAAGTGGATTGGACTCTGTGAAATGGAGGGAGAGCAAAGGAAACAAAACATGGGGACTTTCAAACTTTTGGGTGAGCCTGTGTTGTTCTAACAGCTACAGCAAAGCTTGACTAGCTCCAGAAAAGTGTGACTAATACAGCTTTAAGCCATCCCTGCACACATCCAGTTCGGGATGATCAGGGAACTTGGACATTTCAGAGATACAGGCTAGAGAGCTCAGTCTGCAGGCCGTGCTGCTGCCCAGTATCTAGTGTATCGAGGCGTGTACAATAGTTTTATCTCACTGACCACCTGTACTGACTGCAGAAAGTGCTTTGCTCAGACAGAGAGGGTGCAAACCAGCAAGGAGGTGGATGCAACTTTCTCGGGCAGCATCCCTGACAGCTCTGCTCCTTCCAGTCCTGTTCTCCCTACTGCAAAGCGCAGGCAATACCACGCTGCATGCAGACCCTGCCCTGACAGAGCAGGCAGAACAGAAAGAGCCTGACACTGTTTAACAGTATTCCCAACTTCGGTAACACTGATACCCCAATACAACAGCTGGAAGAGCTATTCTTACATACCACAGCAAATCCATGTTTCTATGCTGATCCAGGTCTGGTGACTGGGTAACACTCACTCCTTTATGTGATCCTGAAAAATGAAGACAACTTTTCATATAGGTTAGTCTTTTCCTCTGAATCTTTGGCTGTGATTGATGAAACTGCCTCACGTTGTCAGAATTTACTTGAACTAATAAACAATGGAAATGACTTCATCTGTACTAGTGCCAGATCCATCCCGCTTGCAGGCCAAGTTGTGCTTCTTTCCAGGAACCCCATGATATACTACCTGATCCTCTACTTGCCATTCTTTATGTTGGTTATTTACCATTTTCTACCTTTTATCTATTCTATGAACATTTTGTCCTAATTGCTCAGCTATTTGTTGATTATCCTGCTTCAGTTGTTTGTCAAATTCTTCTATCCATTAATCTGTGAGACCTTTCAGCTGCTATTCATCTGATATGGAAGTTTTTAACCACTGATGCTGGCGGAGTCACATCTCTCTTCATGTCGTGGTCTTAAAAGGAATATAATCATGACTGACTGTAGTCATTTGTGAAGCCATTTAAATAGGAACATCACATCCTAATTTTTGCCATTCACCTCTATTAACTTCCTTAAAGCTTCCTTTGGAAGCCAAATTCTTCATATTCTGCGGTTTGTGGGTGTTCTGCTATGTGTAGTTGCTGCTTTGTACCTAGCTGGGCAAAGAACTTGTTCAGTAAAATGACATCCTTCACCTTTGTTTGCCCATACTGCTGGGAAGCACACCTGACGATTCAGCTGGGATGTCTGCCACTTGTACTGAGTGAGGCGAGACCTGCCCCACTGCCTCCTGCTCTTCTTTACAGGGACTGGAGCAAATCTTGTGCAAGCCTTATCCCATGAGAACTTGAACCACCTGTAGAGCAGATTTCTGCGAATGGGTTTTGACAGAGGCAATCAAACCTGCACAGGCCACCGCATGTCAGGAGGTTGCACTATCTGACACTCATGTTCAGCCCCCTCCATCATTAAGGTATGGAGGTGCTTGTGTCACGTGTCCTTTTCCAGGTCTGACCCCCCAGGTCATTACCGTGAGGGTCCATTTTGCCAGCCTAGAGCCGGGTACGTACCATCTCGTGCTTTATTGAACACAATGTATTTCAAGGAAGCATGACTGGTGTGTTGTGCCATTGTCCTTCCTCCAATGATATAATCCCATTTTTCTGATTTCCAGACTAAATATACTCATCCTTTTGACAAGCAGTTGTGGTGTCAGGAAGATTTGAGATGCACAGACAACGGTATCTTTCTTTGTGCCAAATTGGCACTTCCTTCCTGGCTAACAGAGGCAAACCACACACGAAGAGGTTTCCTGGGTCCAGATAGTCCACCACTGCAGCTTGGGCTAAGGCTGGCTTCAGCTCGACCAAGCTGCCTGCTTTTCTGCACCCTGTTCCCACTGCCTAGTTTTCTCTAAAAGCTTAGCTGGAGGACGACTCACTTCAGTGAACATCAGAATAAAATCCTGCATATGATTAAATGTGCCTCACAGTGCCCTAAGCTAGGCAGAGTGGTGGGGTTGGGTAGCTTTTGAATTAATTCCACACTGTTTATCAGGAGTCTAGCCTTCAATACCTTGTACTGCTCCTAAATATTTTACCTCTTGTTGCACTAAATGAACCTTTTGTCTGTTGACTTTCAATCCTTCCTCTTGGATTGCAGCCAAAACTTCCTGTCTGCTGACATGCTTGTTCTTCAGAATTCCCCCAATTCAGGTGTGATCTACGTATGATGTTACATGCTTCCTGGACCTGCAGGCTAATTTCTCCCACATTTGAGTGATGTGTATGTGATAGATCGCAGGAGCTTATGAAATCCTTGAGGAACTTGTGTGAGACTTTTTTTTTTTCTCCTGAAATGTAAAAACAAACTTTTACCAACATTCCTCTGCTAAAGGGCTAAAGAAAAATGCATTTGCTAGATCTATGACTAAAACCCACTTAGTGCCTCGTACTATTGCAGCCGTAATTTCTGGCATTTTAACAAGAAGAGGTGATGTTTGTGGAGTTACAGCATTTAATGCTCTGAAATCCACAGTCAGATGCATCCTTCTATCTCCCTTTAATACCAACCACACAGGGGAATTACGCACACTGGGTCATTGCACTGGCACTCCTTGATCCACCAGGCTATTAATAGTGGACAACAATCCTTTCTAGGCTTCGCTTGGGTACTTACATCATTTCTGCAGTCTTGGATCAAGCCCTGTTATTAAAGCAAAGGCATTAATCTTTCCATACTCCAACTTATCTCAAGCTTATATTTGCAGAAAGGTAACTCACCCTCATCCTGAGGTGTTCTGACTATTTCAGGAGCCTTTACAGGAGTACATCATTTTGTAGGTAAGATAATTATGAGTCCTTCTATTTCTGTATTATCCTTCCACAGTTAGTCAGATCTAAAGTAACCTATTTTGTTTAAGGAATAGGTTGCTGAAAAGCCCATTTTTGATCCTGAACATGATGCTGAATACAAGCAAACTCAACTGCACACTCCAGTAAGCAGTTTGCACTGGGAGTGGGTGTTAGAAGCAGATCCGATACGCTCCCTGCACCACAGGAGACCACTGTACACTTCTGCCTGTATGAGGTACCTTACAGGCACTCACACTCTTGCAAAATAGTCATTGCAATAGTCACTGAGGCACCAGAATCTAATAAAAGTTTGGGCTCCCAGTATCTTGTTTTTCATTGCTATTCTACAGTTCTGCCAATTTATGCATTAAGACACTAATGGTTTTTATATTCCACCTAGCCATATATTCTCCCAGGCTCTTTAGTTCCTTCCAAACCCTGTTTCACATCTACTTCAAATGCCATTTCCAGACTTACCCAGTCCAGACAAATTACCTTCCCTTCCTGCGGGCAGAGTGCCACATACTGTAGGACTGTAAAGGTCTCTCCTCCAGACCTTTGGGCTTGTTTGTCCTCAAGACCCTGATTAGTGAAAGTGATTGTTACTGGTACCAATCACTTTGACTAGATTTGTTTGTAGTTCCTTTTCTTTCCAGAGAATCCTCCCGGCATGTCCTTCCACACCTGCCCCTCATTTATGTTAGCAGAGTTCCCAGGTCCCACAGTCATGCCTAACATCTAGCACTGCGATTCTGAATCCCAGTTCATTCTCAATAGGACCTCAGTGTCCCCCAGCAATAACGCAGTAGCTATCCCAAGAGTTGTTTTCTAGCAATACATGACTCCAGTCCCTCATTTGATTTTTTCTTTTTTCTTCCAGCTTCCATGCCAAACCAGTTCAAAATCTTGACACTCATCACAACAATCATAGTCTCTTCTCTTTCCCCACTGCAGGCTTGTGGATCTCAGTGTCATGCAGAGTCCAGTCAATGGGCATGCAACCAGCTTTAGCTCCAGGATTTTTATCAGAATTGGTCTGTGCTGTGCGCCTAAAGCCACAATCCATTCCACACAAATATCTCTATTTAAAGTCCCTGTTCCATACTGAAAGCTCAGCCTTGAGTGGTAACCAACTCCATTTAACAGTGAGTCTTTCAGTGGTCTCTCTCTCATGCTGGTCCCTGTCTACCTGAATTAACTGCATTCTTTACCATGATGGGATCCTCCTTGCCTGGATGCTTGTCGCTCATTATGCAAAGGAGCATAAGTTTCCAGGGTATGGCCTGGGTGAAATGGGATAATTCTAAATGTCTCCATCCTGGTCATCAGGGTCGCTACTCCTTCTCCAGTTTGTACTGCAGTCAATATATCCAGTTTAGCTGACAACTTCTGTTTATTTTTCTCACTTACTTGCTTACTGGAGTCTCAGAATTCAAGTGTTCTTGTTTGCCCTATGTGGCAATGATTTGATTTCTATTCCTGCTCCGCTCAGACTCTCACAGCTTCGCTCTCATGGACTTGACTGCTGGGTTACCACCAATCTGCCACAAGTAAAATGCAGTCTGATGATGCATTCAGACACCCCTTCCCTGCTAGTGCAGAGCAGAATAAAAATGGCTTGGCTAATACCTCTTCTACTAAATAAAATTGGAGAAACTGAGAATTACTAGTGCTGCCCTTGTACCAGACAATTTTGGGGCATTTACATGTGCATTAAATGCCAAAGCCAAGGGAAGACCAAGCCTGACAGTGATGAGTTCAGATCCCTGGATAGTAGGTGGCATCTTCTAGCTACTGGTGAGGACTGCGGTGCCTGTGCACTATTACATCCTTAGGTTTTTCCTTATATACTCTGCTTTCAAAGGAAAACACCCCTCATTTACCAGTTCAAACCACTCTTTTCTAGGGTTAGCTTTGCAAATACGGCAGTTGGTATGTGACTATATTATGTACAACTAAATGATCATTCTGTGAAACAGACCCTGGTTTCCAACAGTTTTCAAGCCTACTCGCTTCAAATCTACCAAATTACTTCAGGCTGGCAAGAGATCCACTGCGTGGTGCAGACAATGTCATTCTCTGTATCATGACCCTTCTTATGAATGACCTCCTCAGCTGGCCTTTCTAACCCTTCCTTGCTCATTCAAGCTGCACAGCTCCTTCAAAAGCGTGCTGCTGAACATGTGAAGCACACAGAAAACAGGTCTTCTCCTCCTGCCCTTCCATGGCATAGCCCAAGGACCACATTGCCCCTTCTTGTCTGTCAGACAGGGTCTGGTGGCTGAAGGACCATGTGGAAGAGCTGCCTGCAAGGGCTTGCCTGCCCCATGGTGGTCGCCTTGCAGTTTGGGGCTCCCTGATGGCACTGGTTCCTCTGTGAGTCTGCATGTGAACGTTGTGATCTGCCATGCTACCCTGTGGCAGCAATGCTGCTTGTACAGCGAAGAACCCTGGGATTTGTGGTGCTCTGAAAGCTGAAAAACTCCATCGTTGCCTTTTATATATAATTGAAAACACAATAATTGACTGCAGTGTCAACTCAAGAAGGCAGGCAGCACCCTTGGAAACACACACACACACACGTTTGCGCGCACACGTGCACACACAGCCTCCTACTGCCAGCCAGGCAGTGCTGCGTGACTTGTCTTAATAGAAGGCTTAAAATAAATCAGAATTATTTCCAGATTAGAGGAAAAAAAAAAAATCCTGTGAAGATGTTTCAGTCTAAGCACAAAGAACACAAAGAGAGCAGTTTCTTTGCCAGTCAGCACAGCATTTTCTTTCCTCTGGTCCTTTGCTCTCTGCTCTCCTGCTCCCACGACGTGGCTTAACCTTTTTGTTCTGTCTGATGTAGGTGAACACATGACATTGTAAAGCTGCTGCATCCACACTGGTGTATCTGTGAGCAAGTTACGTGTCTCCTAGACTTTCGCTTCTCATTTTCTTGACAGAGATCTCAGCCAAGCTTCCCAAACCAATGTGGTTCCTTTCTGAACTCAGTTTAAGCAGCTTAAAATATCCATCTACAGCCACAGTATCCAAGATCATAAACTCCTTTCCTCCTGGTATCACCTGTCCAGCCCCTAACCCTACAGAGTCTTTGACCCATGGCCATGTCATCTGGCAGAGTTCACAGCAGGGGATCAGGAATAACACGGGAGTGCTGTTCATACCTTCACCAGCTCAAGGGTCCCAAACATCTGATGGAGCTGGTGCTCGCACCTCTGTTTGATGCCCACTGCTGGCATTTCAGAGCAATATGAAAGGGTTTCTCCTTTCCAATGGTGGGGGGAGCCTCTGCAGGCAACTCACTAATTTCAATGTCAAAGCACGTGGGGATCTTGCATAATTTCCTTGATGCTTTCACTGGGAGACAAAGCCTGGAAGACGTGCTGCATGGTAGTATCTAGCACAGCGTATGAGTAACACGGCATTGAAGGAGATGGGAAGGATGAGGGAAGAGGGACAAAGGCTGAAAGAGAAGCAAAAAGCCCTCCAAAACCCCACCAACACTCCCCACTTCACATATTTAAATGAGGAGAATTTTTCATTTTTGACTGCACAAGTGTGCCATTTTTTTACATTGGGTGCTTTCAGAGCAAATTATAGAAACAGGCCAGTTTACTTCACTCTCATTTTTATACAGTTTCACTTTCAGCTTCTTCTGCACAAACAACATGCTACAATTTGGGGGTTGCAAAGGCTGAAGGGAAATATTGATTTTCTCACAATAACACTAAAACAGTTCGACCCAACATTTTCTGAAGACTTTTACAAAACATACATTTTGAGGGACAAGTTTGACTTGACAGACTTCTTTTAAAGAGAGCTGCCTTTCTTGTAGCCACAGTAGAGCTGATATTTACTATTTTTTTATCACAGAAAGAGAATTGTTGATGCTAGAAATTTCTTTTACTCAGGTAAATAGCTCTAAAGTTTCAGATTATTTGGCTATGTGAAAAGCTGCACTGTAACGCAAGAAAAATTCTAATTATTCAGCTAATTAAAAAAAGTCTTAATTATAATATAGAATAATTAATTTCTTTTGATACTTACAACTCAGACACTCCCTTGTATACCTCAGGGGTCCAGAAGTCTTAGCGAATGTAACAATGGGAATTGCTTCTTAGAAAAGCCAGCTTTCTCTAAGGCTTTTCTCAGCTTGGCAGTAGTTCTGTATACGAGAATAGGGACTGATGGCCAATAGTATAGCTGGAGATTCCTGAGCCATCAGCTCTCAAATGCAGAAGGTCATATGCCACCTCTACTATCAAAAGCATTCCAAAAAAAGACACCAAAGTATCACGAACTGCGATACTACTAGTGCGCTACTGCACTATGTGAACTGCAGCTCATCTCATCTTGGCATCACAGCCCCAATCACAGCCCCCTGCGGGGTACCACTGGACTAGGAACTCCAGAGCCAGTCTTTCTTTAAACCCCTCTGTTCCCCGGTCTCATCACAGACTTCCAGTCTATTCCTGCCTTGTGAAACTGCTCCATGTCATCCAGCCAACTGACACTCCAGGAGCAGTGCTGCTCCTCTACCACACGTTACCAGCTTTAATGTACCTTCTGCCAGCGCTGCACTCGCAGGGGCACTGGGGATCACAGCTAACCCCTGCAGAGATGAGTAGCTGAGATGGACACACCAGGTCAGGAGATGCCAAGATGGGAAGGAGGCTCATGCTTCCACTCAGAGCCATTGCAGTGACCTTTTTCCTCATTTTATGCCATTTGCCTCAACTACAGAGCCCTAATCAGTTTAATTCAAGGAACGTGATCTGAGCTTCTGTCCTCCCCGTCTCATTTAGCCCAGTGAGATGGGTGGTGACTGCTGTTGCCAGCTGCTCTGACATGCTGGGGCTTAGCTGCTTCTCTTAGGCAGGAAAACTGTTCAGCTATGAAGGGCATGCAATTAATTTGCACCCTCATGTCCAAAAGCATATGGAGTGTCAGTTTTGGGGAAAAAGCTAACAGACACCCTAAAGACAGCTGGGAAATATTAAGTACACTCAGATATTACAAACTTTGAGAGTAAGGGGTAGGAGAAGGCAGTGCGGGGCCTCTGGGTCTGCCAAGAAAGGAGTTATTTCTTGGGACATTTGCATCTTTCCAAAGTTAGCTAATAGAAAGGACTTGATTTGCTGAAGGCCTCCGAACAATTGCTCTGTGAGATCGATATCAGCTAACATATTAACTCCAGCATTCCATACGCTTTCACTCCCTTCGGTGTAAATCAGCCACTGCAAAGTGCAGCATGCCCAGGGAGGGCCTGATGACATGAAGCCAGCAGACACTGAAGGTTCATGCTATGCTCTTTTCTTCCAAAAGGCATTTTAAAAGGATAGATTTCTGAAAGCTTTTGAGGCGCTCAGGTTCAGCATCTTAGCCTTAGACTTTGCAATGCTTTCAGAGCACCTTTATCTTTCTATGTTTCTTACAGCACATCACATAATAGGATCCTTCCCCAACCCTTCATCCTCTTGGAGGCTTCTGGAGGTCAAGGCAGGACAACAATACAACACACAGCCATCCACTCGGTGGGACTGGTAGTTAATATTACTCATAAAGAACAGTACATTTGCCCCATTTCTGCTCCTGGTGGAACACTAATTCCCAGTGAAAGCAATTGTGGCATCTTATTTCTTGCTCCAGGCTCTAAATCTCTTCTCCACCCATTCACGTGTCATAGATAAGAGCTGCATTTACATCCCGTCAGTCACACCCTGCTGCACAAGAAGGTGAAGCCACTTTATGTAAGTTAGTTAGTAATGCAAGACCCTTTCCCAGAACAGTAAACTTCTTTCTGACATCTTTGACGGCAAAATAGGAAGAGGAAAATTCAATTACATTTCAAATCCTAATAAAATTCACTTATCTCTCCCCTTTTCCTATTTTTAAAATACACCTGCATTTGCTACATTTAGTGGATCTTCTCCCTCTTAAAATTCAGTAAACCTTGTGTGCATCCTCACTCATCTCCTTCTCTGTGAAGAATTAGAAAGAATTAATAAGCTGGGATATTTGAATAAAATCCTTTTCATTTCATGGCCTGATTTTACTTCCGTAAACTCTGCATTTATAGCAACCTCATAAATTACCAACATATATGGAAAATAAATACTCCTTGTCTCTCCTACTAAGCCTGCAGACTTAGCAAACAGATCTCTCAGAATCACAAGAAAAAGGAAACGATATTTTCTTTTCGACTCATTCAACTGGAAATACAATTTTGAGAAAAGCAAAGCAGTGTTTCCCTTTCACTGTTTCCATTTCGTTTGGGCTGATAAATGCCTCTGGGACATAGCATTTCTGGTTTTACCTCTTTTCAGCCGTCTGTCTTTCTCTCTTTCCTTCTCTTTTTCTCTTTCTCCCTCTCTCTCTCTTCCCCCTTTTTCAATTGGCCTAAAATTAAGCGGTGCCTGCCAGCCGCAGAGTGTTGGCTGTCATAGGGATTGTTGGTATCTGACCTTCTGTCTGTAGCAGAAGAGGACTGGTTTCCTTTAGACAGGCGTTGAGCAAGCTGAGAAGTGGTTTGACTATCTTCTGTGATGACATTAACCAAAGGATGTTCCAGAGATGTCAAAGTCCTGTGGTTAGGTAGGCAGCCAGATGTGAATGATAGGACTTTATTACAAACAGTCCCATCCAATAAAGGCATGTTAAGACTTTGAAAGAAAAGAAAGCCACTGTGAATTCATGTCCTTCTTTGTGCTTCTGCTGGCAGCAAGGCACTGAATTAGTGTGAAAATTGAGCAAAAATTAATCTTTGCCTCATAATCCATTATTTAAAATGGAACACTCACTCACTATAATTTTCAAGTCACTGCTACAGCAAAGTCATTCTGAAATCTGTAAGTTTGCCATAGGGGAAAAATAGCAACATAAGACTATGTCTTGAGATTTGCCAGAGTGCCAGACTCTTAATCTGCTTACTGCATTTACCATTTGCAATTTTGCGTTGTAGTTAGAGCCTCCCCAAGGTCACCCCAAACATCTCAAAGCTCTTAACCATCTGTCTCTGATTCCTAAAAATTAACATGGAGATGGAGAGAGACAGACTGACTGACTCATTAGGGTCACTCTCATTTACCAGAAAAGAAGCACCTTTGCCAGCCGCACCAGGAGCAGAGCCCTGGGAAGTCACAGCAGCAAACCAAAAGCTTTCCGTCCTCACAGCTACACCCATGGGCACACCACACCCCTGTCACCCGTGTCCAGCTGCACACTCCCTGCTGACACCCGTAAGGAAATGACAGGCAAGCTGGGATCACGCACGCCAGCTTCACCAGCACGCGCTCCTGCTAGCCCCAAGTCCTGTTGCAGGTAGAGCTGTGGGACTCAGGACCTCTTCACGCCTGCCGAAGCTTGAGCGGTCATTGTGTTGGAGAGTCTCAGGCACAGAGTTTGCTTAGTCAGGGTTTACCTTCAGCACAGCTGCCACTTTAACATCAATTTCTTAGTCTATACCATGCTTATAATGAGCAGAGTTGTATAAGAGACAAACTACACAGATGGGTTTCATTTGTCATAGGACTGCCCACTGTCCTCCAGCTTTCCATATGATTTTGGACAGCAGGAATGGCTGAGAGGATAAATCAGAGAAACAGTCTTATGGCTACAGGAACCAATCCCAGATCTTTAGGAAGGCTTGAACCAGGTCACTGAATCTCTCTGTGTTTACTTTCCCATCCTGAAACATGGCAGTAAAACACATTTATTGCTTACATATGTAGACGGTGATGTTGTTCGGACTCCTGCGAGCTGTCTTGCAACCTGGGATGCCAGTCTCTGCCGGGGTCCATAAGATTTAATGTAATATACCAATGCTACTAACAGCGAAATACATATGTTACTGAGCACATACACACAAATCTAGCTCCTGCTATCACACAAGAAAGGACTAGCAGGGAAATTTGTATTTTGTTTCTGCTTTTAGGAAAAAGAAAAGGAAACAAACAAACAATAATGGTAGACTATAAAACAGCAATAAAAAGAATGGAGATTAAACTGCAGCATGCAGGCACTTTAAAAGAAATAAATAGCAAAAAAAAGTCTAAATTTGTTTCCATTGGGTCTGAAAAACAAATCGGGGACAAAAAAAAAGCAAAGCCACAGGCTGCCTCAAAAAAGATATTATGGAAGGAAAAGAGTGATGAATACTTTGAGAATGTGTTAACTTTTAAACAGCTTGAATATTCAAATTGGAATAAAAATATTCCTTCAATTAAAAATTATTAAAATTAGCTCAAAGTATTTTTTGGTGTGCTCACTGCAAGAATTTAATAGGATCTAGTACTCAGCAAAGCTTTGAAGCAAAAATAACGTCTCAGGAGCTCATTACGCATTAAATCCTATCAAAAAGCAGGATCCCACTATGAAATTAACACAATTTGCAAATCATTATTGCAGGCTACTCCTTCCCCTACTCCTTTGGTCACTTTTAACTTGAATCTGTGATGCTGTCAAAACCACCACCACCAAAAAAACACTCGCAGAAAAATGGGCAATGCGTCTTGAAACATCCTGAGCTGTGAACAGCACGGTACAATAGTTACACAGAACAATATACACAGGAGAAGCTGTCAGGGAAGTCGAGAAGTAGAAAGTGAAGGGAACCAAGGGATGTGGATCAAAATCTTGTTTGGGAACTTTTCATACAGCAGGAAATTTTGACCCTTGTGCCTTACCAGGCTTCTGTAAATGTAGTGGTGTAGTTTTCAGTTTTCAGCCTGATTCTTAACATGGCTGAATTAATTGGTTATTTTATAGGACATGTTCACTCACAAGTATTCATGAAATATGAATCACTGGACAAAGTCTCCTTTAAATCAAATGCTGGTTCTTGTTTCCTCTTGTCTGAATCGGAGGAAGAGAAAAAAAGGACAATCAATACAGTCTGAAACAGCTATAGCTCATTAAAATTCTAGGCTGTCAATACAGTATACGTCTATCACTTCGGAGGCTACTGAAGTGTTGGTGTTAATGGCACTTTACTACTGGATTTGTTAAAGTACTTGTGGTCTCTGCTAATATTTAGCAGGTGTTGGCTGCCTTCAGTGTTTCTGGGGGCCAAAAGGAGGTGACAATTAAGGGAGGGGGTCATCAGTCTCCTTAACTGTCCTCAGCTAATGTGAAAACCAATGCAGTTGAGTTAGGGGATTCGTCTCCGCAGAGCCCAGCTGTTATTTTTAATGCAGTATGTGGAATATTAAACTGTTTATCTTGTTATTGAAGCCGTAAGAAGGCTCTTTCATGTCATCATTTCTATTTTATTTTGTTTAGAGTCCTTCATTAACTTTTCATATGAAAGATCTGTAATTTACATCTTCAAAGAACTTTCAAAATGTAAGTTTTAGGGACGACAAGTGCTGTATGTGTGCAGTTCTATTCTGATGGCAAAGTCAAATCGCAAAAATACCATCAAGAATGTTTCTTTCTTTTCTTTTTTATTTATGAATAAAACAGAGGGGATTTCTCTGGGGAAAAAAGAATTATTCTGACTTGATACTAATCAGCACAAACAGAAGGCTAAACCAGCGCTGCCTCTGAAAGGCTAAAGAAGGCTTTATGATCTATGGTCCAGGGCAAAAAGCCCTACATTAATTAGAGGTAGTTTAAGACCAGGAACGTTCTGCATATAAGTATTGGCGTTGCTTTTCAATCCTAATTCTGAGCAATCAAAAACCAAAACCAACCCCCTCAAACCTGCAGGAGGTTTAATTCTTCCCTGTTAGGTCAGGGAACATAGCCTGATTTTTGGACACCTGGGAGCAGAGAAAAACTCTGGCCAGAGCTGTTAAGCTTCATTTCTCTGTTATAGTGTTCAGTCCTGATAAGAAGTGCAGCTTGGAAGACCATTTCATCAGCAACCACAGCAGGGTTCAGAAGCTGTACACCAAATCCTTGCCCCACAGAAGTCAGCACCAACATCCTGACCATCTGAAAAGGTGTATATTACTACATCTACGGGCGATAACCCCTCTCAGGTCAAGTCCCTTATTATAAATCAGTCGATCAATCCCCAAGATTGCTAAAGCATTCAGTTCCACATTGTGATGGTAAAGCAATTAAAAGCTCAGTCCTAAACAAATTAGATTTTGTATGTTTGGTTTTACAAACGCCCAGAAAGGGGTCAGATCTCTTATCACTGTTGTCAAGGAGGAGGGAGAGAATCCATCAAGTCACACAGAACTAATTTACACCACTTAGTGAAAAAAAAATTTCAGCTATAAATGGTTATCTAAGTAGAAAGGTCTCTTTCAGTACAGAAATGCACCATAGAAGCCTGACAGATCATGAGTTGGTACTAGCTGAGGAATCAAAAGAATTAGGGGCACACTGGAGAAAAAGGATCTCTAGCAATGACTGGAAAAACTCTGGAATCTGGAGCTGTCTGGCCATGTTTGTGTATGTAATCTGTTATCTCAAGGTGGTATTTCGTCATCGTGCCCTAGAGTTATACCCCCACGACTGCAGCTCTGGGGATCTCTTTACTGCACTTCTCTGCACGGTGGGGGCAGATGTGTCCATCTGTGCTCACCCAGCATCTCCCTTGGGTGGCCGTGCTCTCCTGGCATTCAGTTCCCCTGTTCGAACCTGTCCTGCTGTCTCTCTTGCCTATCGGGTGCTGAGACAAAAGCAGTATTGCACTGAGATGGGGTGGTACTGGTGGGGAAGGCAGGGCCGGGTAACTCTCACAAGAATTGGAGACTGTATCCAACTCTGGGTGATGCTAATGTGTGTCTGGGTTAAATTTCTGCTTAAATTCTCCCAGCAAGTCCACCTGGGCTTAAGAATGTGAACTGCTCAGAGCAGGGACTATCATTCACTGTGCCTTTACTCGTCAAGGCACATGCCTAATGCCTTATCTTTAATGAAAGTCTCCGCATGTTCCTGTACTATAAATAATAATTTAAATATTGTATGTCTGAGCTCCAGTGGCTGAGGTTGAAGTGATCATTTTGGAAAGATGGAACAGCTCTCATCTAAAAATACGTATCTGAAAAACTATTCTGGAAGAAGCGAGACTTTATAAATTGATAAATGGGTTGAAGCTGGGATGGAGACTGTGATGAGAGGAAAAATTCAGCTCTCAGAAGAAAACTAAAGAAAAGCAAGAATCGTTCCAAAACTTTTATTGTTTAAAATTAAAGATTTGAGGCGTAGTAATAAAACAACTGGGAAACTGGCATTCTGAAAAATGCTGACCTAGATGAGGAGTTTTTGAATCCAAAAAAACATCATTAAGGAGGCTTTCCACTTAACAAAAATAAGCAGGAAAAATGGAAATGTTTTTTATGGAAATGCAACTTTGTAGGAGATTAGAGAAGCGTGACAGAAACCCAAAATGAGGATTCAGAGGAAGCATATCTCAGCCAACTAAGTAGCTTTGATCCTAATTGATAGGAAGCACGGATACAATTGCTCTCTTTCCAGTTCCCTCCCTATGAGCAATATGGTCAGACACTAACCTGCATGTAGGAGTCCGTCCCTCCTCTGCCTCACATGGGATTTATGCTGCCACACGCAGACTGCTGCCACTGGTGGCAGGCCACTGCAAGAACAGTTTCATGAATGAGACTTTGGGGTTGTACAAAACGATATACTTTTTGCAAATAAACAGTGTTTGTTTCCTTAAAATTACTTTTTTTCATGGACAAAGATGAAATATTTCACATGTTCTTCTGAGACTGAATAGCACTGAGTAAAAATAGCCCCCCCAACACATTTCCTTTAATAATCCAGTAAAATTCTAGCCTATTTTTTTCACATTCCATGTAAAGAGCAGAAAACATTTCTCATTTCCGTTTGAATTTTATCACTTCACTAATACAAAAGACATGTACTTCTAAGCATGACCTACCAAAGGTCTTCGCATTTTATAGCACACAGACTAAATTAATTGCTTTATTAATGATTATGATAAAACCAGAGTTTTACTTCCTACTTATGAAAACCTATTTCTCTGAGAGCCTTTAAAATGTAAATACATGAAGGCTCTGAGGTGAATGCACCCAGCAATACTGGCACTCCGGACGGTGAAAACAGAGAAAGGGAGGATGCAGAGACATTCAAAGGAAAAGATGACAAGAACACACCCTGGGCCACAGCAGAACATGGAGCAGAATGCACTTCTGTGGTCATAATGAACGTGCAACTTTTGTTTTCAGGAGCAAAACAACCTCCCCACAGGCTTACTTGAAAGCAATTACATAGATGGAGGAGATATTCATAGCGTGGTGAGTTCTTCGACAGAGATTCATTTGAAGCACACAGAAATCGGTGAGAAGCTATAGCGCTGCAGTAGGTTTTGCTTTAGCTCTAAAAACTTACAGCACTCACCAAAATGTTGATGAAACTTGGAACGTCATTGAGGCGGTGAGCAAAAACTGCAGAAGACCATTTTATTGATTCAGAAATCCCACACTAGCAAATGGAGAGAAAGAGTGAGCAGATGATGGAGAGCTCAAACAGCTTAAGCTGAACTAGGGACATAGAAAATTAATTGCTGCATCGGCAGTAAGGTATAGAGGGCTGGACACTCGTGGGAAGGGTTAAAAGTCTGCGTTTACCCTGGACTGCAGTTCAAGGCGAGAGACTTTTATGCTGACAGAATGCGGGCTGGAGAGGGAAAAGAACCTGATTGATAGGAAAAAATCAAGCTAGTGAAAGTGAATAATAGGGGAGCAGACAGTAATTGTTGAAGGAGATTTGATAAACTGTTTCAGAGTAAGACAAGGAGCAGAGTGTCAAATATTGTGCTGCCACAAAAGCCAAAAGTCAGAAAGAAAGACTAAAAGCAATGCTCTCTTTTCACTCTCAGATAACACCTAACAGGGGCCACATGAGGGAGAAGAATCAATAGGGTGATTTAAGGTGTGTTAAAGTTTACTTTTAAAAAAAATCCAACTTATTTTGCTCAATTTGATTGGTGAATCAGCAAGATCTATCATAGAATATTTGAGGGCAGGGTGGAGGATTATGAAATGAAGCACAGGGAAGAGCAGCATTCCCCTAGGAGTCCTTTTTAAGAAACAAAAGATTGGGAAGGTTTTATGAAGAAGTTTTTAGCATGCTCTAAAACCATGCCCAAATAGTCACCCCTTGAGGAGACCACAAAATGGTGAAGAAAGGGGAGATAAGAAACTAGAGCTAAATGGGCCCAGACTGGACAAGATACCTTTGTTAGCTGGATGCCACCGCAGGAGGAAGCGAGAAGGAGGGGGCTGGTTTGCTGGATGCCATGATGTTCAGGGACCATCCCTGGTTGATGGATGCCATGACAAACACGGCAGCAGGGCTGGAAGGGCAGACAGGCGTACCAGCACTGCCTTCTTGCCATGGAGCTGGTAACTGAAGAGATAAGGAGGACGTGGGCAGTCTAGGTTCTGAAGGATGAAGTCAACGACAGCGCTAGTTTTTTAATAAGCAGTTAAAAAGTTGTTTGATCTATGGCTTTTTCCCCTTCTGCATGTTCTTTTGGGAAAGAACATGAAGCAAAGAGTTTTCTCTGCAGTCTCCAAGGTCTGGGCCCACAGTGCACACATACATGTATTCCCATTGCCAGAGCTTACGTGTTCATGCTCCAAGAGAGCAGACTGGGGTCGAGCTGAAAGTTTGCTGCTATGTGTGACTGCGGGTCCAGTTTGCACTTGCATTTTACCAGTTGCTGGGTCTCAGTCTAGAACTGCAGCCGGCCCGCAGGTCCAGACATCATCCTGGCGGGCTGGCACTGAATGGGGATCACTGAGGCTCCCTTTGAAGGACCACTGTTGGCCTTCCCAACCACGCCGAACTCCCTGTGTCCACAGATTAGACAAGATATTAGAGCTGGAATGAGCTCAAATGTAAAACACTGCAGTTGGCCTCTTCCCAGAGAAAACTGAATCTCTTTAAGGCTGGCTTTAACGCTGAGCAGGGCTGTCCTGCTTTCTCCACCACGCCAAATGTCTACTGCTGGGAAGGCCCAGACATCCACAGCCCGGGATAATCCCATGCCTTGACAAAGGCAGAGCAACACTAGCAAGGAAGACGGGATTAAGCAAGAGTTGTTTTCTGTTTTAGAGTACAGATCAACTTTAAAAGGAGAAAATAACTGCAGAAAGAATTTCAGGAATGTAATGAAGCAGCACACTGGGAGTGCACACGCAGGAGCCTCGCACCTCCCAGCATGTGTGAAACACAAGCAAGCGCAAAAAGCAATCACAGATTAAAGTTTGTCTCTTCTCAGTTTGACTGGCCTAAGGGAGACAATAGCAGGATTAAAAGAGTAATAATAACAATCAGCCTATGGGAGTAATTTTTAATAAAAATACTCCGCTCAGGAGGAAGTTCTGGCCTGTACCTGCCTGTATGGAGGCTCCCAGGAGGGCAGCTGCTGCTGCACTGTCATCAAAAGGAGCTGTGGTAGGGACACAGGAGAGCACGGCATCAGGGCTGTAAGAGCCTAGGACATGCGGGTGGGGGGAAGGTATGGTCTCAGCCACGAATGCTTGCTGTGGGAGTAAAGGCACAGACTACTGATTTCAATGAGGTAACACTTCAAGTGCACGGGGGGACTGATGAAAGCACTGACAGCATACAGACGCTAATGAAGGCATGAACTGTGTGGTAGGGCTTTTTTAAAGGACTGCTTAATGAACTCTGCTTTTAGATACATCAAGTAAAATATGTAAAATACTCACTACAGGGGTGAATCTCTGAGAGATCAGGAATAGATGCCACTGGGAAAACACAGCTGCACCTGAGACTGCAAAACTGCACAAAGGGGCCATCAGACACCCCGCGGTTGCCTTGCTGGGCTGTGCCAGGCTCACACGACAGAAGAGGAACACCGAGCCGACGCCAGCAGTATATATGCCACAGTGGGGGAATAATATCACTTCTGTGTCTCATTTTGCCAATCTAATAATGGATCTAATCATATTTACCCACCTTACAATAGCGCAGTGAAACTTAATGGGGTGCTTTGAATTCTTGGACAATACATCCTATAGAATTACAAAATTATAACTGACTCCTTCTCAAAGATCCTACAGTGTTTTATCTTACTGTAACTGCCATGGTAACTCACTGCCCAGAAAACCTTTGATAAAAATCCCAGTTGTCTGTTGCACATCTGCTTCTAAATCAATGGTAACCCTGAGTGCCCATTGTTGTGATCAGACACACCATTTATGCGATGCTTTCTGATGAATGCCCCAACAGAGCTCTTACCAGATCCCTGTCTAGGGGCATTTCAGAACAGCAAATAGATTTACATCCCTAAACCACAACTGATGAAATTAGTGTGACTCCAGGGTGGATGGGCAAAGGAAACTTAAGTGATGCAAATTAACAAGTGCAAAAATGCCCCAAAACTAAGTATTGTATTTAGGGATTGTTAGTTCTTTTCCCTATGCAGGAAAAATTTGCCAAGGAGTTGTTGCAACAGCACAATATCACAAGTATGCACTCCTCTTTCCAGCTGTTAAATACATAACGGCAAACACAGTCCTGCCGTTTAAACTTTTTGATACTCATTTTTTCAGACATTCGACCACCATGGACCTAACCTCCTTAAAGGAAAATAATGAGAAAATGGCAGCAGCAGAAAAATCTGACCCTTTGTGTACAACTCCTGCAACTGCATTCTGCAAATGCTATCAATCAGTTTATTCTTTATTCCTCACACAAAGATGGCAAAAGTACAAATGAAACTTAGCTCAACTTTGCTCTAGGACAAGAAGCATAACCTCCTAGTCTGTAAATTGTTTTTTTTAGAGGGATACTCTATAGCGTCAGCCTCTTCAAAAGGGGCTGAAAATAGAGAAGATTGCACCGCTTGCCTAAAATTAACTAGAAAAAGGGAAGAAGCTTAATTAGCACAAAGCTGACCCCAGCTCTGGATAAAGAGTGACCACCAGACAGACAAACTTGTTGCCTTGAGAATGGAGTAGCCTCCCTAAGATGAGACATGAGCAGAGTGGCAGGGGTTAGGGAAGGCAGCCACCCCAGCAATCATAAACTGCTCAAACCCCTACTTTCGAGCACCCCGTGTGACGGGAGGGGCAGCGGTGGTGATGGAGGGGGACACTTTGCTCGGGGTTACATCAACAAGTGAGGAAGAGGGCTCTTCACAGGGCACAGAATAGGCTCTTCACAGAAACTGTGTTTTCTTCCCACATCAAAGCTGCTACTACTCTCCACTGAAACACACTTTGAGATAAACTAGCAAAAAGCTCTATTTAAGATAAAGCCAGGAAAGTTTGTTTCAAGTACTCACAGATCTTGAGAAATCTAAAAAACCCACCTTCCCCAATCTCCAGCGCAGCCAGGCGGGTTAATGTGAAGAGACCTTTGCAAGACGGCACGTACGGCACTGCCGCTCAGCGCACCGGCTGCAGGAGGGCTTTGTCGTGGTCCCCAGGGTCACCCAGCCTCCATCCCAGGCAACAGGACCGCTTGTGGAAATCCTGCTTAGCATGAGCAAAGGGTTGCGGCATCTGGGCCTTGGCCTTCAGCAGAGAGGCTGGCATACAGGATTAAAAATCCTGGCTGGCTGAGCTGACAACACCTGCTACTGCGTCCTGATAAGCTGGGCTACACAAGGACAATTATAAATGTCTCCAAGACATGTTAGAATACATGTTTTAATTTAATCAGAGAGAACAAAAAAGCACATTAATCACTGCTCTCTTAACAGCGAAGATGTCCAGATATTTGCCAAGATATCAGCATTTCTCCCAAACGCGTCAGGTACAAAAGGACAACAACAACAAAAAATTACAGCCTTACAGGGGTAGGTACAAGGCCAAATTCCACCTCGTGTTATGCTGAGCAGTTGCCAGCACAGACAGCTGGGGGAAGGAAGAAGCCTGGCAAGGCTGCTGGAGAGGCGAGAGATGAAGGTCTCGGACAAAGACCTTTAGCTTTGTCCATAGCAAAACGACCAAGTGCTTTGACACTCCTTTACACTAATATGCCTAACCTCAGAGGACCTTTGCAGTAAGTGTTGTCTCTCTGATTCTTCTGTATGGTAA
This sequence comes from Balearica regulorum gibbericeps, assembly GCF_011004875.1. Lineage (NCBI taxonomy): Eukaryota > Metazoa > Chordata > Aves > Gruiformes > Gruidae > Balearica > Balearica regulorum. The sequence continues at coordinate 7,111,215 of NC_046194.1, read as the reverse complement.
AATGAAAATTAACAAGAAAACATTCACGGAAATGACAATTGAATGCTGATGTACCAATCACAGGGCTGATCAAGGAGCTTTCTGATGCATGATGGAATGATCAAGGAGCTCTCTGATGTCGGAGCTGAGATACGTCCTTTCCTTACCATTCACAGAAGAGAAAAAAGCTCTCATCGTAATCACTTAAAATTTTTGCATTCTGTGCTCTGCTTTAATCACCAGTTGCCCCACCATAGCACCCACCATTTGTTTTTAATGAGACCACCCTCAGGCTTGTTCTTGATTCTGCTGATGAGCTTTTACAGGGGGAACGCAGCCTGTAGCTGCCTGTTTGCCTTGAGCAGATGCATTTAGGTTGGAAGCTGAACTGTGTACTCACTGTATCAGCAGGTGCTGGTGCCCAGGGGCAGCTAGGGTGCCATGTATTAATACCTGGCGTCTTGTCAAGTCTTCAATAAAAAAAGGAAGCAACAATTAAGAGACCTGGACACCACAGAGGTAACACAGCTGAAGAGCCACTTTCCCAAAGGGAATGATGAGACCCCCGTGGTTCTAATATTCCATGCAGAAAGAAGCAACCTCAGCTACTATTTTTAAATCCTGAAAAACATCTCTGAAAATTGCATTGGTAGGCCCTACAAGAAAAGATCTTTTAGAAAGTCTGGTCTATTATCTCCAAGTGCTAATGGCTCTTCTGCCAACTATAGTGTCATGCTTCTAGAAGGACCTGGATGGCTTGACCACATAATGTAAAACCAGGCACCTGCAAAAATGTGCCGAGTTTAACAGTGTAGGAGAGCATCTAGACAGGGTTTTGCTCCATAACTCCCTGTAGGAAGTTAAACTCCTTAAATTGAGCTTCTTATGACATGAGGTCTTCTTTCTTCTTACTGTTGTTATTTTTTGTCTTTTAAATTAACGCATGCAGCTGAGTCTGGAGGAGCAGAGTAGCGAGTAAAGAGGCGCTAAGTAATAATCATCTTTCCTAACTGTCAAAGGATTGTTTTTGTTAATGCAAAATGCAGACAATTTATTGACAGAGATACACTGCAGAGGGATGATTTTGCTTTACTTTCAGAGGCAAAAATGTACACAGAGAAGTTGGATGGACTGGTTTGATCTCAAATGGACAGCAAGTCATAATGATACGTTCAACTGAGAGGCTCAGCCGGATCGACAGCTGAGAACATTTGGCAGTAAGAGATAAGTGATAATGATCTCCATCATGCATTTCTACAGCACGTTTTATTCCAAACCACTCCTAATATAACAAGAGGTTCTTTCCTTTTCCCTTCTTACTCTGGGCTACACTTCATATGGGGAGAGGGGGACCAGGGAAGAGGAGGACTTACCTGTCTAAAACAGCTATATAGGAAGAAATGCTGAGTGGCAAATGAAAGTGCAAGAGGCTGCGCTTTGATGGGCACACTTGATGCCATTCCTGAACTAAGGCCTGGGAGAAGTCCAACTGAAGTCAGTGAGACTGTTCATGTGAGAAATGATGAGAAGGATTAGGTATAGCTGGAACACACTGATAGCATTTTCCTGAGCCTTGGAGTTGGGCATCCTTTGCTTGGGTGATTTAACAGAATTACTAGAAATGTAAATTCTACCAGGCACAAGATCACCTTGCGTCTCCTTCAGGTTGACTTCAGAAAGTTAAGGTGTTTTTTATTCTTCTGACCATCCTCATGTAGCCCTGAGAAACAAAGAACAATCTCCACAAGGGTTTATTTGGAGGCACTGCTTTACATCCATCCAGCACATGTGATGCAGTTGTGCTGTGGCACATGTTAGCACTATCCGAGTTCATCTGACAGGAACTAGAAAACATCTTTTCCATTTGAAGCCACAAGCGAATTTAAAGAGGGAAAGGAGAAAGTACAGAAAAAAAAGTGCAGAAAGTACAAAATCAATTTATCTGTGGGATTTTGGCAATTCAAAATAACCTCAGCTTATTTAACACATTATTATTCATTAATTTTCTTTTTTTACTCTATAGGTTGGCAAATGAATGAGCTAAATGAATGACTATTGCTTAGTCATATTTGATTAAATAAGCTACTATTGTTTACATTCCACTTCCTACAAAAGTCTGAGGAAAAACAGTAAATACAAACAGGTGAGGAGCACACTGGAAACGATCACACAAAAAGCCTGATGTATGTTTCTGCACATTTCTTTTCCTGAACCATACCTCGCAGCAGGTTACCTAAATGGGAAGTTACTGGTACAACCTCCTTCAAAAGTGCAGCCAGATATCTAATGACAGTATGTGCTCAGAAGTTTGCTTTCCATGTTGTTTGAAAGACTGCATCTTAGTGGTAGTAGCACAGAGAAAAACGTCACCTACTGAATCACACAGAGATTATTCTTCAGCAGCCCAGCTATTTCTTAGAGGCCATTCACCCGAGTAACCCGGACTAACCCTCCTTACCTTATGTAAGCTGGCAAGATCATAGTGGAAGGTGGCTCCAGGATGTAGAAAAGCTGTGGGAGAAAACATGTCTTTATCAGGAGGGACATGAAATGGCCACACAGCTCTTTGGTCTCTTTGGCCTTTGTTTCTGCAAAAAGGGAAACTGGTAGCTCATGACAAGTATCGCTGCCTTAAGATGAATATCAAATTACTGGAGAGTACAGAACAGTACTTGATCATTTATTGAAGAGCCTTGTAAAACGAATAGAAACTAGCATCCAGAGGCTTTTGCAAGTCGTATCAGCATGTCTGGAGGCTGTGCAGTGGTGTGCCAGCTACTGGCTCACTTCAGTGGTGTGCTGGCACACCTTGACACAGCCTCCAGAGAAGGCAGCTGGGTTCCAGGTTTGTAACTAGACTTCCTAATTAAATATGGAGGTATGAATTAAAATATAATTACTGAATATTAGAAAGAGTAGGGGAATGATCTTAGAAGTATCAGGTAAAAGTCTTTATTTTTGAGGTAGATTTTATTGTTCCCTCAAACCAACCTGTTAATGGAAGGGAAGAAAATAAAGCAGCTCTTCTGCAAAAGCCAGGGAAAAACAATGGATAGGGCCATGAGTCTGTACTCTGTCTAGCTACAACTTAACTTTCTTAGGTATGTTAGTGCTTCCAAGACTACAAGTAACCCATGAGGCTACGTAACCAGTCACTGCTATCACCTAGCTCTCCTTCCTTTGAAAGAGTTGCAAGCCTCTGCACCCACTGTCATTCAAAACGCAGGTATGCTCTGGGAGCCCGTCCTGACTCCAGCTCGTATTTAAGCACAACTCTCGGGAAGTTTCTCAACACAACTACCTGTAAAGCAAAGCTCCGTGTTTCCTACAGGCTCTCCACCAGCAGCACAGGGGTGTTGACAGCAATCGAACAAGCAGCAGCTGTGCTTGCAGCAGCCACAGCGAGGAACACAGCGAGTCCAAGGATGTCAGAGAGCATCAGAGATGTCAGCAGGCTCCTGCCAGCACCTTTCCCTTCAGACCCTTGCTTAATATGTTCTACGTTTTAAGCATATGTCTATGCATGGCAAAGAAGAAAAGAGGGGGGAAGATGTGCTTTGTTTTCTGTTTATACCACACGTAAAGCTGTGGAGCCACACATCTTACAGACTTTACTGTGTCAACCAAAACATTTCTGGTATATTCACATCAGTGCTTTCAAACAGATTGTACTGGTAGTTTCCAAAACATGGGTCACCTGCTTGGGAACTCTCCTGGGTGGAGGAACACAGTACCTGCTCCAATTCATTTAGCCTGCAACAGAATATTTAAGAATGGAGGCCGCAGCTTTCTCTGGGCTTTTCTCTCGGATTATTCTGAGGTTAATACCTAGGCACTGTTAATGAGCAGGCTGAGCACTGTAGCTGCAGGAGAGAAGGGAAGGAAAAGGTCAGATGCTCACTCTCATAGCAAAAGCATTTGTCACGTGTGGAGCTGAATCTCGAGATAGATAGATGCTGCCTTCAAAATTCCTTAATCTCTTTGAGGAGTTCATTACTAAAAGGGCCTGTTTCCTGCTTCACTGGGAGCTCAGCAATACAGGGGATTTTGTTCTCCTAGCTTTCTGGTTCAGCCTCTCCTTACTGGAAGGTAAACCCCATCTGCACACCTTTCAGAGATGTTAGAAATCACCTGTTTTATTCCTTAACTAGCAGCTCATCCTCACCCTCCTCTCACATCATCTAATCCAGTCAGCTTGAAAACTGCTTGCTACCCTGCCATACATCATCTCCCAAACCTGGCTGAACTCTCTTCTGGGGGGTTAAGCACTCTGCCAGAAACCTCCAAGAGCAACAGGCATGAGCTCTCCACTCCCAGAAGCAGAAGGCCTTTGGCCCTGACAGCATCCCTGATAGAAAGGTGAGTTTCTCCATGAGAAGCTGTACCTATCCCTATTCCCTTTACCAGGTATTAAGTCCTGGAGAGTCCTCAATTTCTACCCCAAATCATGGGCCCTGGAGCGCAGAAGATCAGGGAATAGAGAGCCACCACATTGGTTAGGGGGCTGGAGTACACAGTGCACAAGGAGAGAGTGAGAAAACTGAATGTGGCCAGTCTTAGACAGAGAAGGGTGAAAGGATCTCATTGCTGTCTTCAACTGCCTAATGGCAGGCTGCAGAGAAGTCAGAGCTGGACTGTTGGAGATGAACAGATGATAGGATGAGAGACAGTGGACAAGAGCTGCAATAAGGGAAATTCTGAGGAGATGATAGGAAAAAACATGTCACTAGTTCAACACTGGATCAGGTACCCAGTGAGGCTGTGAAATCTCCATCCTAAGAGATGTTCAGTTCTTGACTAGGCAGGGCCTTGAGCAACCTGATTTAGCTGGTCTACCTCTAGCAGGGGATTTGACTGGGTGATTTAAAGGTCCCTTCCAACATACACCACTCCAAGAGTCCACTGCTTTGTCAGAAGAGTCAATACGCTCAGGTTGTGGTGGCAAGCCCTGGCATACAGACTGACTGCTCCATCCCAGTCTTAGCTAGTTCACCAACACATTAACTAGATCCATTACCTTGATGTAAAGCCTCCCGTAGAAACTGCCCTGTCAGCAGTGAGGGGCTGCGGAGTCTTTCAGAATTCTTTCTGTAGGGGTGCCATGATTATGATCATAAGTTTGCAATAATGATAATGGAGCTAACCATAATACCATTTCCAACTGAGGTAAGCTATGGATTTGTATAAAATACGTATCAAATTATTTCTAGATTTTTTAAGTTCAGAGCCGACAGGAGTTTTTTATTATAATGATTTTGTATTGACATAACAACGACTTGCAGCTAAGCGGTTAGGACTATATATTTCCCTCATGGCCTCCAAAAGCACTGTAAATTGAAATGTACATTAAAAACAGTCAATCTTTGTTTGCTGGCAACACTGAAGGAGAATTGACTGTATTTTTATTAAAAAGCTCATATCCTACAATGACTGGACTACAATGAGAAGGAGTCTTAACAAAGTGCTCATTTAAGATTTTTAAAAAATTCTCTATTTGACTAGATCCATAAAAGCATCATTTTGCTCAACAAAAGTGTAAAGATGCTCATTAATATCTTCACAGAACAGGTGACTTGATACAAAGCACTGGACTATAGAGAACAAAGACCCAAATACTCTGTCCTGCACTGACCTGACCCGTAAATGTGTTGCCGGCAGCTGCTCCATCAAGCAAACAGGACAACGTGTTTCCTGCTCCGTCCTGGTGCCTGGAGAAATCTCTGGTTTAGCTCCTTGGTTCAAAGACTTCAGTGGAAAGCCATGTTCATGGAGAATTTACATGTTCACTCCTAACATGGTGGTAAAAAGAATGGGAAAAAGTTGGGATTGGTAATGAAAAAATCCCCCTGGACCTTAAAAACTTCACTCAGGTAAAGCAAAAACATAGTATCTAATAACTATAAAGGATGAATGACAGGACTTGGCCAGGCCCTAAGGCTGCCTCTTCTGCAAACAAAGTCCTCTGTGCAGAAGCGATAGGTGCTAATTAATAAATAGTGCTGTTTTTTCTTTACCAATTACTTATTGATATGCCCGATACTCCTCTTTGATAAGCCAGTCTAAGTTGGTAATAGCTTTTATCACAGCTGTGAGCAAGCAGAATCAAGTATACAGTGCCTTTCCTTTTAAGTTGTTGTTCTGCTGCTGTTACAGAACTCTCTGCAGAGTTTGTTTGGAATTGCAATGAATTAAACACCTTATTTTTTATTATTGTTGTTTGTATTGTAGTAATGCCTAGAAATCTCACTGTGGACAAGGGCTTTGCTGTTATGTGAATACAACTCTGAACACAGAAAAGGCTGTGTCCCAAAGAGCTTACCCCTGAGCTTTGTGATTGATTGCTTATACGTATTCCTTCCAAATGTTATCTCTGAGCGACTCTTTTCTGTAATTTATGTCATATTCCATCTCCTGCCTTGTTTTCTGTCTGTATTTTGGGATGCCGTTTGCACAAAGCAGCTGAAAACATAAAGTTGTATTGCACAGGCTAGCAGACAAACTCCACAAAGCACTGAGATCTGCACTCTCTGGAGAATGAAACTAAATTCAAAGTACAAGAGTAGAAGATTTTCTAACCATGCCAAATAAGTTCATGAGGTAAAGACCACGGGATAAAAAAGGAGACAACAAGATCCTTAACCAGTACATTGGAGCTGATTTGAAAAACAATACACTGTCACATAATGTGATCATTTCACTTTGTTTTCTTCAGGAAAAAAAAAACCAAACAAACCAACAAACCAGAACCGAAACCCAACGTAATAAACAGATTGCTGGCCTTGGAGCAGTGAGCCTCCAGAGCACTGATTAAAGGCATCCACCCTCCAACACACACAACTCCTCCAAGAACTAAAGATATAAGGAATGCCCTCACAACCTATTAGCAAGCTTTGTATTCTGAACAAGAGAACCCCGGGGCCCAGCTCTGAAAGGTCATGGAATTTCTTAGGCTCAAACTAGACATAATCAAGGTTTTCCCATAAGAAAATGCAGGAAAATAATGATTTCTAAGAGGAAAATCTAAAGAAATAACATAATTCTCCCATTCTTTAGAGTCTCTGAGCATAGATGCGAATGGTATGTGGCTCTGAAGGGGAAAAAAATCCAAAATTTAGTTCTGGAGAAAGACAGAGGAGCTTGTTTCTGCAACGGGGTGCCAATGAACGAGCCAACACTCACGAAGTTGTGCTTCAGTGATGTAAAAGGCTTTGAATAAATTCTGAATCGTGTTCACTACTTTCAATGGCCATGGGGGTACTCTGTCAGTCTAGCCTGCTTTATCCTATCTTCTGTTATCCTAAACAAATTTTTTGTTAATCTCAAAGAAACAACCTTTTCTTTGTCAAAAACAGAAAAGGTTTTTTTTTCTTTTTCTTTGACTGCATATATAACTCTCACACCAAACTGTCCTCTCACACATACGCTTTCTCATGAACAGAGAACACCTCTTCAGTCACCTCCTAATTTGTCACTGGCGATATTTTCTACAGCTTTTGTTAATGAAAAAGAATTAAGATGGGCTCACTGGGCCAAACAGAACTAGTCAGAAAGTTTGATGGTTTGTGGAAGAAAATATGTCAAATGACAAACCCAAGTTTACCACACACATCTTTTGACCTTCTCTCCTCTTTTTTAATATTCAAATACATCCCACAAGGACTATCAGTTGCAAAAGAAAAATGTTTGCTAATGACACAGCTTAAAAGCAAAAAACAAAAATTACAGCTGCCTGCCTCAAAAATGCCCTCCTACATTTCATTTATGGGTTTTCAAAGTGAAGGATTTTAGAAATGTAAAGAATAACTGACAGTTTTATATCCATAATGCATTCCTCCCTAGGCACATTTACAGTCTATATAGTGTGTGGTATTTAAAAAAATTCCTGAGAAATAAAACCAGTGACTTAAATACAAAATCACTTTTTGAGGCTAATGTAGTTTTATCAGTGGCAAGGATCCTATACTGTCCCTTCAACTGTGACCTGTGCTTCACTTTAATTAATTTGTTTGTTGGCCAGCCCTGCTTATCATGAATGTGGTATTTGCAGTGAAGTTCTTCTTCAGACTCTTTCCACCGCACCGTTCGTCTTCATAGCACAGATTCTCTTTTCCGTTGACTATTCCACTGACATCTTTACTTGACTTCATGTTCTTCTATCCACCCCCCAGGCTATGGCTGCCTGCTTATTTATGCTGTCGGCTTAATTTCTTGATTGATATTCTCACATTCCCCCTGCTACTTACTTATTTACGTCGTCTGCTTGTTTCCAAGTCCTGCTTCTTTAAGATCACAATGCTGTTTTATTTATAGAAGAGAATCACTGTTTTCCACAGCATGTTCTTTATACTTCTGCCATGACCTTCTACGGTACCAGCTAATCATCCCAAATATTGCCATGCTCAAAGTGCCGTGTTTTTCAATCCTCTGCGCCTCTCTGGTGGAATTGTTTTCCTGGGGATACCTCGCCAGCTGAAGCAGTGCATTTTTTTTATTATATTCATTATTCAGCACCTAAACAGCACTACATTCTCTAGGTAAATACAAGATAAGGTACTTATGCTACATTACTCATGACCTATGGATCTAATTTGCCCTTCTCCAGAGTAAATCACCAACAACTCCTACAGTCAAAGGGTTTACCCCTGGGTAAAACAAATTGGCAAAGAAAGAAGTACCACATGAGCATATGTGGCAGCCTAATGGTAAAAGATACAAAATTCTGCATGGGGAGAGAGAGAAGTGGCTACTCTTATCTCTAACACAAATATTTTGGAAGGCCTGCAAACACATGGAGGTAAAATGCTGGCTCAGAAAAGGCAAGAGAACTACTGGTTTCAGAAGTGTCAGAGTTTCACTGGGCTGTTTGGCAGCTGAAGGATGAACTAGGGTGGAAGTATCTGGACAGGAATCTCAAAGGATTCTTTGGGATGAGAGAAAGGGTGAGAGAAGGTGAGACTTGCACTGGCCAGCCACTCAGAGAGAGCTTCACCTTGACCGACTAGCCAGAAATCATCCTACCCAAAGTGCATCACGCCTTTTAGCTATTGCCAGAACATTTTTGTTACTCTAGCCAAAGGTTTGTCATGAGGAGGGTTGTACCAAGTTCTCTTTGTACATAACAAAATGTACTGTGGGCTTCTCCTAATTAATACGGCTGATTTCTGTTAAAGTGATGATCTTGCATCTCCCAACCAACGCAGAGGGGACAGTTACTTCTCAAGAGCAACGTGCTGCTGCCAGTGCTTGCCATGCCTAACAGTGATGACGAGGAGGAGGGCAGTTGAGGAGAAGAAACTGAGAATGTGACTGTTTAGGTGAATTCCCAAGCGTACCATGCGTCCCACATAGATTCTTCTTTAGCACTGTCAAATCCAGCACACTCAGGGTCATGTCTGAGTGGTATGTGACCCTGGTTGTACTCAAGTTCACTGTCTGGTACCCCAAGCTCTAGTCAACATGCTGGAGACATACTCCCAGGTCTGATGCGATATTTACAAAGCGCTAGTGGAGTGCTTTGAGATGGACACGCTGAGCTGAGGTAGGGAAGCCTGCCTTTCCTTCGCAGGTGCAAAATGCGGAATGCTCTAACAACCCAATGTTCAGTAAGTTCACAAAACAGACTAATTTGTGGCCTTATGTAACTGCCTTGCTTAATTTGTTGGCTGTTAAGAAGTTAGACGGTTTTTTTTTTTGCTCTCGGGTGCAGAGCAGAGTCCAAGTCCATCCTGCTTTTGTACTGCACAGAAAGAGAAAGGAACCAGCAGAGGCTATTCATTTAACAAGTGGTAAAGTGGTGATGCCACGGGGGGGAAAAATAGATGTAGCTGTGCCTGCAGCATTACTTAATCTTTCTCCCTCCATTGCCTTCCATGAAGATTGAGCCCCAGCCAGCAAAGGAACAGCTGCTGGTGGTTATACAAACTACGATGCCTGAGTCCAGCCTGAGGCTGGGAGATGTGTGTTTAGTTTTCTGCACAGCGCCTTTCATAGTTAAAGGTTCACAAAACTATCGCCATTGACTCTGCCCCAGGACTCTGCCTGAGTGCTGGCATGGAGTTGGGGAATGCAAAAGAGGCATTTGTTCTGAAGCCAGACTGCTGGGTCACCAGCAGCAGGGTGATAGCACTGCCCTCACTGCACTGAACACCCTTAGTGGCTGGCAGGGAATCTCAGTCGAAGCTGTCTTCAAAAATCTGTTCCCCCTCTCCATGCCACCGCACTGTAAGCTCTGTATCCACGTCACGCTGCGTGGCCCGGAATCCTGCTAGTCCTTCGGTAGAGGAACGCAGGACTGGAAAGGACTTAATGGGTTACAACCTGCTATTAAAGACAAGTATTTAATCACAAAGACATAATAATAACAAAAAGGCATAAACACTCATTTTTTATTCTCAGTTATATAAAGGTACATCCAAATATAAATCACAATGAAAACTTCAAAGAGAACTAAATTGCCTGATCCAGTGAAATAAAACAGATCCAAAGCAGCCTACTATCTAGCTGCAGAAATACAGCCCACAAGACATTAATTAATATAGAAGCAGAAGGAAAGATTGATGCCAGATTTAAATAGGTGTATCTCAAATCACAATCTGGTCCAAAGCATCTTGAGTTATATCCTTGAATGACACGATTAGTAGCGGGTGGTAGGGGGCGTCCTGCCCAGTTGGAAGATTCTCCCCTGTCATTTTGGCTACCATCAAACTTCAGAGCACTGAGATTTCAGTGGTCTCGTTTTACTCATTTACCCATGAGCTCATCTGCTCAGACAGAACAGAAAGCTTCTTTCTTCCATTCTTAGATGTAAAATAAAAATGATAAAAATTGACAGCAAAATCCAACTATCAAGAGTCTGCCAGAATATACAAAAAGGAGAGAAACAGAGATTAATGGATCCCAGCACCATTTATCCACTTTATATCCTGTCTGGAGGTGGACTGTAGAGACACTGTGGCTCCACCCTGGCTATTTTACCGTTGCATTTGCAAGAACACGAGGTGACGGAAAAGGCCTGGCCATCCCTCCATCCTATCCCACCCTTGTGCATCTTACACGAGGGCTCCTACTGTTACCTTTCTGCTACAAGTAACCGGCTTCTCCCTCTCTGCTGCAGTGCTTAACTGCTTCCAGGCGGCTGTGCTGAGATGGAGAGAACTCCTTCCATTTCTTACTGCACCGGCTTGCTGTAGATGTACCACAGCGTGATAAGCAGTCAGGACTCCAGTTAGCACCAGTTGGAATTTCACAAGTATGTGAAAAGAGAACAGATCTCCACTGCTTTACTGACTCGATCTTCTCACTGCTCTACCTTTGGATCCAAGGTGAATGAATGCTAGAGGCTCAGCGGTTTCCAAGTACCACTGACTACTGACTCCTTAGCAGTAGGTCAAGAACGTTCTTTACTTAAGAAAGGGCTTTTTTAGTTCCTCAGAGTGTTAATGCTTTGTTCACACCTCATCTTTAATCCTTGCAGCAGTATTTTCTTTCACTGAGAGGGCTCCCAGAGGACCCTCCCTCAGTATGACTAACATGCTTCACTGTACCTCAGCACATTATCCTGTGCTTGCATATTTGCAAAGCAGCCAGGATGTAACAACCGACAGACCCTGTGCACAGTGCCTGGCCCAAGTCTAAGGATGACATGTCCTATTCATCCAACAAGACATCTATTAAACTTACTATTGTCTACCCTAAGGGGAGAGTAAGTTGCACGGTAGTTAGACCTTCAAGAAATCCTCGAGGCCAGCTGAGATGCTGGCTCTGTGCACACAGCCTCCGAGCACCTGGGAAATTCCAAATGAATCACAGACGTAAGTCCTGACTTAACTGAAGTGATGATGAACATGTGGGCGTAAGAGCAATACATTCATGAGACTTAAACGATTTATAAAAGAAAATCTGAAAATCTGGCTTGAAAAGAAAACAACCAGTTAGATTAGTCAGATGCTTATTAAAACCTTGTGCATTACCTCTTGACCATGGTATTTTTAAGGTCTCATCCTACAAAGCACTGGCACCTTCTCAGAAGTAATGAATGTTCCTACCTGACAGTGAAGCTGAACAAAGGCGGTGCTTGGTGACTCTCACAATGAGACTCAGAGAGATGATGGAGGGATAAGAAAAGCAAAGCCTCAGGCTTGGATGATCAGAAAATCCTGAAGGAGTTCAGATACTTTTCTGAACCTGTTCTGCCTAGAAATCACAAAGGATCCGCTTACTCTCATGTGATTCACAATACTGTTCTGGTTTCAGCTGGAAACTACACTGTATTTCCACAGATTTTTCTGCTTCCAGCCTAAAACCAAAAATTGCAAGAACACAATAAACACTCCGTTAAGTCTGACCAAACTTCTAGCCTCAGAAAAAATATCTATCCTTGCTTTATTAGACCCAATTTGGATCACCCATCTGTTGTCTGAGGGAGTTTGAAAGCTCATGGGTGGAATAAAAAAAAATCTTTCCATCTTCTTAACTATTCCACTGGCATTTGCTTACTAGTTTCCTGCCAACAAAGAAGTGTCTGAAGGGGACAGCACCTGAAGCTTTTTGGAACTGTTTTAGTTCAAGCTCTACGTAACAAGCAAGTGACAAGTGTATTGTGTATTGTCACGGGCATCTTTCCTCATAAAGAAAAAAAGGGATGTATAGATCTGGAGTTATTTTCCCCACTCCTCTTTATTACTTTTCCTTTGTTCTCTTGCTTATCTATTCCTTTTTAATGCAGAAGATAATACAATTCCTATTCTCCTGGCTTGTGATGTTCAATGCATTTTGACATGTGATGCTGGTTGATGAAATTGGAGGAGAAAAGCTGCATGATGATTTAAAGTGTTATTTTCATGATTGTGCCACTCTTGAGTATGGCACAAAGGCAAACATGACACATGAGCCTCCCAAAGAAAATAATCAGGATGACAGAACGTTAAATTAAAAATTAGACTGTCCTGGTTAAACCAGGATGTCTGGACATCTAACCTTATAGGATTATATCTAACATCCTTTTACCAGCGACAGTTAATGCCTGAAGGGATTTTATTCTCATGTAATCCCTGCATTGCTTTCAAATCTGCTTGTTTGGGGAGATATAATTAACACTTATTATTCCTCCTTTCTCTGCCAACCAACTGTCAGAGAGCAGGAACAGAGAAAACAAGATTTCTTTACCAGCAAAAAACCTTGTTATTTTATAAGTAAAACCTTATATATCTACTTAATTTCAAATCAAAGGATCAGTACAGCCCTTTTCACTGGAAAAATGCAGTGGACATGACAGCTGTTGATATCAAACTTCCTTTAAGAAAAAAAAAAATGTTGACAGATCATTGGAGAAATAGGAGTTTCTGAAATGATCTTTCTCCTCCTTTCTCTTTGTTCTGCATCTTAGAATGTATCAGCTGGCTTTTGCATATGATGCGGTAAAATGACTAGACAATTACTTACATTCATACCACTCTACCTGTTTTGTGTATTTAGCGCAAAAGAGTAGAAGAGCATTATACATAGTATAGGCATGTCACTGGATAAAAGTCGAAACCCCACATGAAATTTAGGAGGAACACTGTATTGTACATAAAGTACGTATGAGTGAAACTGTGCTGTTTAGATCCCTGAAGGAGTTTCAGAGATTTGACAACCTTAAACCCAGGGATTCACGACTTTTTCATTGCTGATACATTCTCTCATGTCAGTTCAGGTTGATCTTAATAGCTCAAATCCAGGATATGAAGGATGGCATCTCTACCAGCTTCAGCGAGAACAGAGAAACCTGCAAGGAAAGCTTTAGATACCATGTGGCCAGAAGAAATTAAAGCTTTGCTTTTATGCTTTACTGGCATTTAAATAAACTGATAAAGGCAAAACTCAGGTACTGGAGGGTAAAGGGTAGCTGCAAAATTTCTAGTGTCTATCAGCGGTATTAGTGCAAACAGACTTTATACCTCCTCTTTTCAGATATTTGTCTTCTCTTCAGTACTGAAGCAAACAAATTTCTGCCTCTCTCCCACTCCCCTTCCAACCACCCATCCTTGCTCAGCACAAGACAGGCTCGCCTTTCACCCGCTATCCAGAACCAGACTAAGCACAGCTGAAGCTCTTCTCCCGCCCCGGGACAGCAATGTTCAAACGGACCTCCCCATGCCAGCCCCCAGCCGTTCACCTCACGTGCTGCTTTTGGCTTCCCTGGCAAAGTGCCACAGGAGACGTGGCTTTATATTGCTGTGACACATTTCGCCCCACTTCTCGAGGCTGACACATTCTACGTTTCTACATAAAACTGTCTTGTCGTGGTTAGCTGAATCACCTCATGCCTCACGGAGTGCTCACAGCTTTGCCATTAGCGTGATATTAATATTGCCCCCGTCCCTGGTGGACAGGCAACGCGTGAGTAATCCTGCCCACACTCCTCACCTCTTCCTGAGTCACCGGGACCTTTGAGTTACAGGTCTGAGCCGCACTCACAACCGTCTGCAAAAAGCCTAACACAACATTTCTGGAAGCAACTAAGAGCGGTCCCCGTGTGCTGAGCCACTTCTGCACGGGCACAGCCGCGCCACTGTGTCCAGCAGGATCCCGGCCACGGGCAGCAGTCTGTGCTGCCTGCTCTGCCTGTCGGCAGCTCTGACCCCACCATTTTGGCACAGCGGGTGCCCTGGGGAGGTCTTGCTTCCCTTGGAGGGAAATCTGCAGCCAGCTTGTAATTATTTTTTAGCAGATTTCAAAGAACAAGCCAGTCAATTCTTCTAGGAAGAAATCCACAGTAGTAAATGATCCTATTAAGTTTGGTGTGCAACTAAGTCCCAAAGCTGAAAAAAAAGAATGATTTAATAGATAAAAGAGGGTAGTTTGAAGACACACTCATAGCCACTAAAGGTCAGCGATTGCAACAGTTACCATATGGCACTATGCGAAGGTGGGAGGCAGGAGGGAAGATGCAGGCTCCCAGTTATCACTGTGTGGTATCTGGCAGATGATGGGCTTTCAGTGGTGATACCTTATACATCACCGAACAGATTCTGCAGTTATGCCATAGCAACCTTCATTCAATCAATGAGGTCATAGCAGTGTCAACGCCAAGAAACTACAGCTTCTCGTTTTCTTCAGATAAGAATTTCTGAACAACAAAAGAATAAAAATACCCAAGCCAATCTTCCCTGCAAAAGTGTGGGTGTGATTATCACATGGTGTGTATCACTCAGCTCAGCCCCATGATAATTGATGGGCCTGTACTCATTTAATACCAGCTTGGATCTGATACATAAACATCTAGCATTCCCTTTAGCAGTCAAAATTAAACAGGGTTTTGTTTTTTTTGAAAACTAGGATTGAATTCACTGAATACTTCATTTTTTTGAAGAACACCATTGCTTATAGAAGTAAAGAAATTCCTAAAGAAGTAAACTTCCTGACAGCTCTTCCTTCAAAGAAAGAAAACAAGTAGCTTTTTTATTTACCTGGGAGAACCCCTAACTAGCAATTCTCAGTCACCCACAGGTGGCTGATTGAAATATCGATTAAGGTCTATTTCCTGCATCATGCTCGTGTGGCAGCTTTGCTGCAACTCATTTTTACAGGCTAAAAGAATGCATTATTAGGGAAAAATGCAGTAACTGGATCAGGATTTCAAGTCATTTCAAGGCTAAACTAAATTCATCCTGCCTTTTCTAACTCTCTAGCAGACATCAGCAATACAAACCTTTTTTTCCCAGGTCTTAATCTTGTGGTAGAGAGTTTATTTTTACAAAGGATGAGAAGACACCTCACTTTCAATGTGCTAAATAGCTGCCCCAGAGACTAATACTACAGTACAGTCTAAGCTATTTATACTGGTTTTGTAGAACTTGGCTACAATCATGGATATGACACATTTCACTTTTATTCATTCCTTCCTCTTCTTTGTTCTTCCCTCTTAGATCCTGAAACTCAATCCTGTGTATAAATACATCCCCAGTCAGAACAGATCATAAATCAAAAAATTCTTTTCGACCACTCAGTTTTAGTCTGAATCGGGAGCTCAGAAGTAAAAACAACTTTTTGATATTAATTTTGGTCATCTTTAAGGAAAATTCCAACTTCTGTTTCTGGGCACAACCCAAAATCTGAGTGGTGAGAGACAGAAGCAACTTTGGCAAAAATGCTGTACAGATTCCTGATGCAGACGGTCTCTCCCTTAAAGCAGCTCGAAGTAGCAATAGCTTTCAAAAAAGTCCAGGCAAGCCTTCAAGTCTGTACAGTAATCCAGTACGTTCATATTCACTTTTCATGAGCCATGAAGCAGGTATTAGACTGTAAAAACTAACAACTGAAAAACCAGTTCCCTTCATCACAGTAAAAGCTCTTTGCTAAGGGACCTTCCTGAAAAATAATCAGGAAGTTTTTAATCAGTTTGTGACTATAAAATAAGTAAAGTTTGAATAGATAATTCATTTTCAATTTTTCACAATTTTTCACTTGTGTGCAGTAATGATTTTAAGTCATCACTGAGACAGGGCCAAATTCTACTAACCAAAGTCAATGGGGTTAAATAAGTGATTTACGTCAGGCAGAATTTGCCTTGTAATCTGGATTTGAACCAGGTGATCTGTTCAGGAAAAGCTACATCACCTATTGCTTGAACCCACGCTAACCTATCCGTATTATGATATTGATTTCTCCACTCTCGCTTCTTCCTTTCAGACATTAAGTTATTGAGTAGTCACCTTTTTATCATATCACCCCTATTTTTGCTATGATATTTTATCTACTTTTAAACAGTAGATACAGGCCATATTAAGCCACTGCTGAAATCCTTCTTATATAAGGACATGTAATCCCTTTTATTAAGAACTTACTTTGTTAGCAGCCCATTCATTTCAGATAGTTTGATACAGCAGTTCCTGATTGGATTTAGTAGTTAGCAAAAAGCTATGTTATCCTTTCAGAAATGCAAATATACTATTTCATTCCTATATGTTGATCCAGATTTTAACCTAACATATGATTAGGTTAACATGAGCATCTTTTAGCAGCAATGTGTTTTTCGAAAATGCATGCTTCGTTGTTGAATTAAAACAGACCTGGGGAATCTGCAACTTCTGCTGAAGTAAGCAAGGAGATGTCACATGGCAGCTGCAGAGATGAGAGACGGTGAAGATGACGATAACTGAAAGTACCAGAGGAACTCGGATAAGAAGTTAAATGCAAGGGCTGGAATTTGGCCAGCAGATCTAGGTTAATGGTCTTACCCTTGAAAAACTTCATAGCAAGTGTTCAGCACCTAGGTTTTACAACTCATCTTGGATAGCTAGGTGATCAACTGCACTGTAAAGATGGCTTTGTTTCAGGGTCAAGGTCTGAAGGAGCAGAAAAGGGCAAGAGCAATGTATAGCACTGCCGGCTTTGCTCCGTAAACCTGGACCGTTCCTCCGAGGTCTCCCACTCAAGTGTAGTTCAGAATCAAAATATGTAGCCCAAAATATAGCTTCAGATCTTCAAAACGCTCAAGTAGGGATTTTTAAATACAAAGCAAAATACCAGACCATGCTAGATTTCAGTTTGTCACTGCTATAGGGTTCAAATAATTACCTAAATACAACACTCATTACATATTCAATTAAAACTTTGTCAGCCACAAAAGCTTAAAAACACAAACCTGTCCCAGTCTACATTCAACAAAATGAAAACCAGTTAACTAAATACCATAAGACTCAGTGGGAACACTGACATATGTATGCAAGTTATTTTAATTAGACTATACAAGAGAGACACACACAATCTGCTCCCTTATGAAAACCCAGATGCAGGCTTAGTAGATGCTACACCTAGAGTGAGGAACACTACCAAATGCTAAGACTTCTCAGGAAAACATTCCAATCAGCAACCTCTGGAAAAATCAACATTTCTTTCTAAATTTCTAGGCTAGTCCAGCCTCTCCAGCATTCACCCTGAAATAACTCTTGCAGGCAACCAGTCAATTACTACAGCCAGCTCTCCTACCTGCTTTTATTTAAACTATCAGCAAACAGTCAGATATTTTGACATCAGCAGGTGGAAGAGCCTCATTACTTTGCAGACCTAAACCCACAGCTTAATTAGTAACATAAACATCTATAAAGGAACAAAAGGTGAGGGACAGCTTGTTTAGCTGAGCTCCCATTAAATGATTGCCTAAATTTATGTGTACTGATCTACCTGCTATAATAGCTTGGCCTCTTTCTCCCATATCCTTCTCTGGTACGGTGCCAGGTTCACAGTGTGGGGATCGTACTGAGTTAAATGAGTAGTGTGGGGTGCCTTATCTGCAAAAACACACTTTCCCACTGCTCATGGTATTATGAGATTCATACCAGTCATTGCAAATTTTGCTGACGTGAGTTTTGTGAAAAAGTAATTAGAGGTAAGTAGTATTGCCAACCAGTAGTTTGAGAAACTTCAAATGAGAACGCAGATTAGCCGCTCACTCGAGTAAGGAAGATTTTCAGTACTGGTGGAGCTTCTGCCTTCTGGCAAAGAATAACCAGAGGAAGCACACTGCCCCAGAGCCAGGGTGGCTGGTACAGAGAGAACGCCTTGCAGCACATCACAAAACTGCACAGCACGAGACAAGCATTTTGTAACTTTACCAACTAAAAGTCACATTTCTTTCTAAAATGGGTGGAAGTCAATAAATTCCTATGGATAGCAGTAGTTAATTGATTTCACTGCCACCTGTGAGCCAAAGTAAGCCATGAGTACAATATTACTTACTGGCTTCTTCACACTGTTGTGAATATTTCACACAAGAGAACTCTAGACAAATTATTCTAGTCCTGTGTCTTTTTATTGCTGCTAATAGCTTGTTTCAACAAAGAGTTAGACATTCCAAAATTAATGGGAAGAATATTGACATTGGCTTAATAAATCCTTCCAACCAGAAAGACTTGAACAAAGGGAAATAAGTTACAGTTTTCCTTGTGGACCTGTTCCATAATGGAGGAGCTCGGGGCAGATTTTAAAGACCAAGAATTCCAAAACATGTGTCAGTTTGAAATTCCTCTGATCATTTCTTCTCTCAGTGTGCCCCTCTACCATCTAAATGCCTTTTAAAGCCTGCCCCTTGAACATATCTTTCCTTGGCAATTTATCTCTGTGCATATCCTTTTTGATATGCGGGAAGCTTAGATATACTACATACTGATGGCTAAAAGTGATGGGCTGCAGAAATAAAGCTTTCACTAAGATGAAATCAGAAAATCTGGAAAACTACAGTGACAAGGTTGCCTGAGCAGCTTGTTCCAAGATTAGTGGTGTGCGAAGTTAAGGTTTTAAGACAGCCAGCCTTAAGTTTTTCAGATATTCAGAACAGAAATTGTGTGGCCTTGAATTCAGCCCATCACAGACAGCTTAGCACCGCTTGACTGCCAGAGCCAGACTGATTTTTATAATGATTGTTAATATCAGTTGCATAATAAGCTCGTATGTGAACATCACACACCATCTCAATTAATACTTATGTGACAATGTAGTAGTGAAACAGGAGAGGTGTCCAAGGGCAGAGGTGTCCAAGGGAGGACTCAGCCACTTTGTGATCTGTGTCACACGGTGCAGTATCACTGCGTCTTGCTCAGCTGCGTAAAGAAAAGGAAAACCACACTTTCTTAAGAGAGATCCAGTTTTTCTCAGACAGGAGCGTCTGGAGGACAGCAGAATAGCAACAGGGTCTGTCATGCTGGTGAAAGATGGATAAATGCTTTTTAAGCTCTTTGTGGGCACCTGACAATGAACCTCAGAGGTACGGTGTAAAAAAACCTAACCTTGCAGTTTCCACAATCTTGTAGATAGAGCTGTAGTTGATAAGACCTATGAGATGATCTTGAAAAACATACCTTTACAAGTAAATTTCTTTCTGTCCAGGGAATTAACATAAGGAGGTAATTTTCTAACCACTTCTTCCTCTGCCAGCCGTTTTGCTTTCTGAAGGACGAGCCCATGTTCAAGCAGACTGGGATTTACAAAAATCTTAACAAGCACAAAGGATTTTTTCTAAACCCTTCTCTGCTCTGTTGCATGTTGAGTTTTGCCTGCCTCATTCTCCTTTTATTCTCTCTCCTACATGATACCTCTTATCTCTCCCTTGCTCAGTGTCTGTGACTGGTCCCTCTCAAAACTCTGCGTATCTGCTTGGCCCATTGCCTCAGCTGCAGGGACAAAGCTCTGCTCACTGGTATCTCTCAATCATGAAGCATCAAGCTTAGGGCACTTTTGGGAAAGATGCGAGGCTATCTCATCTGCCGCCTTGTGTACCTGGAATGCCACGGTCAGAAGGGATAATGGGGACATTTGGGACAGGAACAGGAGCCCTCCCACACAGCAGGAAATTGTGCTTATGAATGTTGTCTCACATGGAAGGAGTAAGTAAATTTTTACTCCATAACTGGCTGGACCTGGCATTGCTCCAGCAAATAAATAGTGAGGATGGGTAGGAAGACTGGCTTTCAGCCTGATCTGAAAATTGTTTCTGAGCTACAGGAACGACAGTGCTTTGAGGCTGGCTGCTAGAGGAAAATGTGGCTCTTGCATGTGAGAAGGGAGTCTAAGGAGAAAGCCATGGTGCTTGGGCCGTGCACAAAAGATCTGAAGCTTTGCTTCACTAATTTTCACCTCGGTGAAATTTCCTCTCCCCAGGTTATAGAAAACACTGGTCTATTCCGAACGGCTGTTTGTTCAAGAACAGTTTTCTTTGAAGTTCTGGGAAACGGTCCCTGTGAAAACTGCTGAGAATTCCAGTACAACTGCTTTAGAAATGGGCTTTTCATAAGCAAATATCAAATTACCTTGCTATCTTCATATGAGGCATTGTTCAGTAAATAAAGAGTACTGATAATTGACACAAAAGCCAGACATCTAAATTCCAGAAGGTGAAAAAAATTCCTCCGCGTTGGCCCTTTGATTCCACCTACAGAGAACTTCTATTTAAAAACTAGCAACAAAATTACCTTTTCTTTCCTTTGTACATTTTTCTGCTTTGTGTTAGGGAGTTGTACCAACTTTGTGGAGTCATTGCAGTTACTTGTAAATGATGTATGAAAAGAAAAAAATCCTGTTCTTTCCATGCACCAAGAGAATACTGGCAGCTCTCAGCAAACCCAAGTATGCTGCTTGTTTATATTAAATTCAAACTCATCAAGTAAAGATCCTGAACTGAAAGATAATTCTCACCCTTCCAATTTCCTGTATTGCTACTTCGAAGGAGACACATTTCAGGAGAGTCTTTTTTTTTGCCCCTTTATCTCCCCCCAGTTCACCTTCAAGTTTTAAAGATTTTGTTTTTAAAGGGCAGGTTTCAAAGTTTAGAGGGTAAAGCTTGGGGAGGGAGATTTCTAAAGGCTTGGGTGTGGTTCTCTCTGACCCCACAGGCAAGAATTCCCCCAAAGACTGATCTTACAACCAAACAAGCCATCGATGCCTTTGCAAAAACCAGAAGACGACCCCATGACAGAGACTCTGAGCCAAACTCAGCTGTTTTCCCTCTTAAATTCACCCTTTCTTGGTCCAGTGGGAAATCCAAGCTATTCAAGGTACTTGATTTTCACAGTAATTAAAGCTTTCATTGTCTAACCACAGAGGTCTCTGTATGAATATGATCCCCTGTTCTCTAGGAACACCCCCAAGCTGCAGCACCTACATTTGGCTGTGTTAGACTGCTGCAATAGCAATTTTTTTTAAAAGGGAGATATGCCGAATGCAGCATACTGTTTGTCTTGCTCTCAGCTACAGGTGAAACTGCAGCCTCTGTTGTCGCAGCCCTGTTGCTTTCAAAGCCACAGAATTACAGCTGTGCTTTTCTCCCTGCCATGCTGTTTGATTAGGGGAGAAGTCACCACAGCTCTGCTCTCCTGCATTTAAGCATCTTTAACACATTGCCAGCCAGCTGACAAAATGACTCTTAAGCATAAAATACTCCACCTTCTCAAAGCTGCATGTAAAGAGGAATGAGGTTTTTCTGTGTTTTTTTTTTTAACTTCCTTTTAATGCTTGAATAAGCAGTCTGTTCTTTCAGAGACATGAACTGTCCTCCTTCGGTTAGCTTCCTTCTCTAACATGCTGTTCCACTATGCAGGCATGTAAATAAATTACCTTATTTTTCCCACGTGAATAACACACAGACATTTATTTCTAACTAATGCTTTAGGGGGTAAAAGATGGGAAGAGCTGGGTCAGAAAAAAGTATTCTCCTGCTGTTTGGACTGAGAAGCAAGGAAGAGACAGATGGCAGCTTTCCCTTCTTTCTGAAGCAATAGTGTCTTAAAGCTCTTGGATGCAGTATTCTTAAATCTATAAAGAGGTTTGAAAGTGCCTGTGAGTGAGAGGCTGGCAAGGGTGTGCTTGTTTATGGGAAGTACTCCTGCTCTGGATGGGGTAAGAAAAGACAAGGCGAGAAATGGCTGGGATGTTCGGACTGTGAGTTTGCAATGCTCTGCACTGACCAGGTACATTTAGATTTTAGTTCAGCAGCTGAGTATTAGAGAAAAAAGAAAGAAATATCTCTAACCAAACAATTCATCTTAAAAAAATCACCCCTGCGAATGCTTCTCCGTTATTGCTTTTGATCCCACATCACCTTCCCCCTTGCCCCCCTAGGGGTTTTAGAAAGAAAGCTAAAGGAGCTTCAGCAGACGCTGATCCTGCACCGCCTTCCTGGCTGCTTTCCTCCTGCAAGCCGTTCTCCAAAGGGAGGTATGGGCAGACTTGGAAGTCAGACACAAAGAAGTCCAGGTAGAAAATCCATCCAAGGCCAGCATAAAATACTGCACACACTCATCTCCTCGATTCCTCCACAGCAGACCAGCTCCAGACAGCAGTGTTCATCTTCTGTTGCAGTCTGCCACAATCTGGACAGGACAAAACAATTTCACAGAAATCCTGTTTTTAAGATTCTATTTCAAGGTGAGTCACGTTCTGTCTTCTGTGCTGTGTGGAGCTATGATGTCTGTCCACAGAAATACCCAGTCAGGCTCATGACCTACGGTGTCAGAGACTGTATGAAAACAGTTTTAGTGAGAAAAGGGAGTATGGAATGATTAAAGGTGTTTGGCAGGAAACTCTTTGCACCTTTTTTAACACTTCCTGCATCATTCAGTTCGTCTGTAGTTCGTGAGTTTGGATCTCATCAAAGCCTTCAGTGACAGAACCGTTGCCTGTTCTTGCTTGCTTGCTCCAAGTAGCTACTGTGGTCTAGGCACAAGTGCAAGGAAAATTACCACCTTAATTAGCTCCAATGCTGCTGCTCCGTGGTGTTTCCTTTGCCTCCTGTGGCCTGTGAGGTTGTTCTGAGTCACCCAGAGGCTACACAGGTCCCCTGCACTGCCCTGAAATGCAGGCAGAGTGAAGGCAGCTTGCAGGCAGCTCTCCCACTCTTACCTCCTCCCATCCTATACATGGGGAGGGAAACTTAGAAATCAGGCCTTACGTGTTGTACCTTCTTAAGGAAAGAAGAATATTTCAGAGTCACGTTCATGAATACGCTGACCAACACACATCAAGTTTTTATAATGAGAAAGGCAAATTACAACTTTAATTCAATTATACTGGCTACGGGATGGATAATGGACTTTGAGCTACATTGCTGTCTCTCCAACATCTCTCAGGAACATTACATTAATTCAAATAATGGAAATAAGAGGTTCAAGGTTTGCTCTAGAGCAAATCTTCTGGCCTACTAACTGAGTAACAATTGCAGTAGTTTGTTTTTTTGACTGAGGCAGCCAGATCTCAAAAGCCTTCCCTTGCAGCTGTCTTTATACCAGTAAGTAAAAACGAAGTACTTCACAATACACTTGATTGCATCCATACAGAATTGTTTAGTGCACTTTAAAGACCCGAGTCTGCAGGGCTCCTAGTGTGGGAAGACACTAAGAAAACAAGGTTTTCTATGTGAAGATGAAGAAGTGACTTTCTGTTTGCAAGAGTTATGCTGCTTTGCTGGGCAAACAGCTTGTTGTTTGAGTTCGTATGCTTGTGTTTACTTAAGCTTGACATGGTTGATCTCTGTGCCAATCACACACGAATATGTACATCAAACTGTGTTTGCATAAAGCAACCTCGTAGTTAATTAAGAAATATAGAAAGATTTAATTTGGATCTACGCTGCCAAATTAACTAAAATGTAGAGTTATGTTTTTCTATTCTACACCAGTTCTTGAATAAGGAATCCCATATTCCAAACTTCACCTATTCACATGTACAATCACTATGGACTTGTGATTCCAGTAGAGGCATGATGCCAGACTGCCTAGGTGACATTTATATTTTCGCCAAGTCATTAACCTTACATCAAATTCATTTTCCATCTACTGTACCTCCTGAAGGCTTAGGATATTTGTTTGGTCAATCAGTTCTTGTAAATCACAGACTCATCTGAGACCTGATTGTAGTTTGCCACTGGAAGATATCACAGTCCTAAACGAGCTCAAAACCAGCACTGCCTCGTATAAGCTAAAGAACAGGAGTTTCAGGAGAGAGACGCTCCAGCTTTACATTGCCTATACCTTTAAGAAAGCGTATACAACAGAACTACATATGGCGCTGATTGTAAGACAGTTTGCTATAGGTAACTGATACAAGGTATAAACTTATTTCAGATGTTTTTAAAGTATCATATATAAAACACTAAAGGAAGTACAGCTATCTGGCATTCTTGTGAAGGCTGGAACATTGGACGTTATGTATAAAATATTTAAGAAATGTAGTTTTGATGTGTTATTTTCCATGTCTTTTTGCCTGCAAGTGGAGAGGTGGATGAGATTCCCAGAGAGTCTCTTTTATAGATTCTGCTGGCAGCTCTACAGATCCACTTCCTTTCAAGCCCTGTTGGTTCTCTTTCTAAGGAAAACACAAAACAAAACAAAACTGGTACATCTTCTCCAAACTTTACAAAGAAAAATAAAAGAAACTTTGTCTACAGAGAAGTTTGTTTTTAACCATTTCCTTTTTACTTGGTTTCATTAACTCTGGGTGCCCTGGAGCACTAGGCACACATAGAAAACAAAAACCAGGGACTTTGGCCCTCATACAAAACCTGTCCCTAACCACCAACGTTGAGCATGGCAGTCTCACAGAGTTGGGTTCCTAGTAGGTTTCGATGTCTTTGAGACAATACATGGTAGATAAAACAATATATGAAGCCTTTTAAAAATCTATACTCCATTCCTTTCATTGCATCCCCAAATGTCTAGTGGCTGGGAAAAGTGAAACTTCATGGTCAAACCCAAAATATCTAACTGTTCTGTGTGACTTTTCTCTGATGTACTCCTCACTCTACCACTGTGTGTGTCGATTCACTTTGCTTTTGTTAGGAGTTATCAGGGTACTGAGTTTTAGCTAATCGCTACTAGGCACCTGACTGGTCTGCAAATGAGACCAAGGAGCAGTACGTACTGTCTGGAGAAGGAGCAGAGGGCCGGGGGAAAGACTTCTGCCTTCTACTTTGAGCTCTACCACTGATTTTCCACATACCATTTGGCAAGCTGTGTAACTTCCCTTTTCCTCAGGCTATACTTAACTAGCAAACCAGTTGTGAAAGTCAATGTTTAGAAAGCATTTTGAGATCCATGGATTAAAAGTTTCCAAAGTTTTCAAAGTTTCACCTCCTGTAACTGCCAAGCATTGTTATCGGCTATAATCTCCCTGTCAAATGTTAGGGGAAGAGGTAGAGAGGGATGAGAAACAATCAATAACAATATAAATCTTCCACCTCCACGCTTTTCTAAATTTATGACCCCTTTCATGGGTTAAGGGTGGTCTGATGTTCATCGGTGTGTGTTATACATTAAAGGTGCTGCTGGAGATTGGCGCAATACAGGTAGAGGTTGGGAAATCCAGGTATCAGCCTACAGAATGGGCTGTGTATGGGCTGTGTATTGAGTCTGGCTGGGATGGAGTTAATTTTCGCCCGAGCAGTGCTGTGCTGTGTATTGGTACCTAGCAAGGTGTTGATAACACACCGCGTTTTGGCTGCTGCTGAGCAGTGCTGGCACAGCACCAAGGCTGTCTGTCCAACATCCCCCCCTCTCATCAGTGAGCTGGGGGTGGGCAAGACCTCGGGAGGGGACCCAGCCAGGACAGCTGACCCAAACTGGCCAAAGGGATATTCCATACCATATGGAGTCTGCTCAGCAATAAAAGCTGAGAGAAAGGAGGAGGAAGGGGGGGCATTCATTGTTTACAAACGTTTGTCTTCCACAGAAACCGCTACGCTTACTGAAGCCCTGCTTCCCGGGAAGCGGCTGGACATCGCCGGCTGATAGGAAGTAGAGAGTAAACCTTTTATTTTTCCTTTGCTTCTGCATGTGGCCTTTTGCTTTTGCTTTATTAAACTGCCTTTATTTTGACCCACGAGTTTTTTCCCATATTATTTTTCTCCCTTCCCTGTGCAGCTGAGGATGGGAGTGATAGAGCAGCTTGGTGGACACCTGGCCTCCAGCCAAGGTCAACCCACCACAGCCAAAAATTGTAATGCCAATACTACCCAGAAGGAAGGAGGAAATATTCCCTCCTCTCAGTTTTAATTGCCATTCTGCTATCTCACCAGCTACCCACTGCAACATTAGTCTCAATTAGCACCCCTGATGGTAGATGCCCTGTTGCATGAGTGATTTATGTCTCACACGCCAATAACTTTGTAAGGGCCTGAGTTAAGCAGTGATTCTGAAATCTTTCTACACTTAATTCATACGAAGGTGGAACCACAAGATATTTTGGCTTTACGTAGCTGCTCCTGCCCACCCAGTTCTGAATGAAAACACAGAAAAGTTGGTAAAGTTGCCTTTCGTCAGTGATTTGGACTCGCTGCAAACTGGCAGTACGGCACTGGGTCTTTGCCAGAATCAGTTTTTAAAACGCTTTACACTGAATCACTGATGCTTGCTGTATCAATCCCTGTAAATAATGGTTTATAGTATTACTCAGGTTTTACGTGTTAGGACAACTGCTGTATAATATTGTTGTCACTGCTGACGCTTTTGCAGGAAGTGGAGTCAAGAATCTGGTGTGCAGCTCAGCTGAAATAGCAAGTCAGCCACGTAAGAAACAATTGGTTTTGCATTTTGAGAGTCACCTGAACAAAAATAATAGTAAAAAACCCTCTAGGTAGGTTTTTCAGTTTAGCTGTTTATCGGTTACCTTTTTAACTCCTGTTTGCAAACATCTGCTCACACTGGTTTATTTTACAAGATCCCAAATGGTTACAAAAGCAAGGTATCAGAAGGCAGCATGTTTCACAGGTAGATTTCACCTGTGTAGAAGCTCATACATTACAAAAACTAGCGTAGCCTGCCTCAGAGCCCGGCAAACAAGCAAGAAGCCCCTGTGTTCCAGGATCCAATCCGTCACAGGCGGAAACCAGCCTGCCTCCATCCATCAGCGCAGCCACGCCGATTTTCAGCAGCTGGCAATCTGGGCCCATATGTCTTAGCTGACCAGTCACATAGCACAAATAATGAACAGTCACAGCAAAAGATTAATGAACTCCAGACCACAAATCACCCATGCAAATGATCCTGGGATTACTAGTGTTTGTGAACAGTGAACACAACTGCAGCTTCTCGCACCGCTTACAATTGAGCCACAAAGCCCATGTGAAACAACGCGTATGTGAAAACCTCCGCGGGACAGAGCCATTAGCGCAGGATTTCGAACCATAGAGACAAGAGCAATGAATACAGATTTGATCAGGAAATCAAATGTAATCTTTGGCTAAAAAAATTAGTGAATAATAAGTTTGCCAAGAAATGCTATTTTAGGACGATTGTAACCACCCATAAATTCCGATTGAATTTGATAAAACTCTTTTGGCTCTAAACAATGAAGAAATGTTTCCAGTACATGCAAAATATTTAATTCTATTATTTTCCAAGTACAATGTTATGGCTTTTTATTTTTCAGTAAGATTTCTACTTATGATTTGAATACCTTGTTTTAAAATGGTAATAGAAAGTGTTTATCATCTTGAAAATGAAATATTTAATTTTGGACCAAATTGTTCAAGTTTGGATCAAATTTGGATCTTCACTCTTAATAATGAGAACATACACACTAGATATATGTATATGTACACAAAGATGTATGCATGCTTTCCTTTCAACTGGTTAGGCGAATGAAGTGGAAAAACCCTCCTGACAGCTCTACACAAATATTTCTATCAAAATGGCAAAGCCTTTCCTCCACACCCAGAACATGCAAAAATGCCTTTTTCTTTTCCGAGCCTTTGCGGATCCCCAACCTTGCACTACGACCCCATCCTCCTGGCTCTGCAGGATGAGCTGAACAGATCTGATGGGTGTGCACATCCCCAGAGGCACCCAGGCAGGTTAGAAAGCACACGCTTCTCCAAGCCTGAGTGGCCCCACAAGTCTCTTGGCATTTGGGATGCATCAGCTACAATGCCTGGCATCCTCCACGGTAAACTAAGAAAGCAGTCCTAGGAAAGGTCTCTGTCTGACCAGAGCAGGGTGCCAGGGGAGGACTGAGGCTATTATTACACCAGGCTGAAGCAGGGAGGATCAGACGGTATCTGAGAGGTTGCAAGTGTATGGAGCAAAAATTCAAGATGAGTTTTGTAGTTGCTAAATTTAGCTTGCTCCCCGGAGGCACCAGCCTTCAGGGGTTTCTGCTGTGGGAAATAAAGTGGAAGGTGTGTGTGGAGGGGAACTTGCTTCTGCTCTCCTGAAAGCCTCCCTGCATGTGCTGTGGGGAAAGACAAGAGGACAGAGCAGGACTGACATTGGAACAATTCTTTCCAAAGTCTGGAGTTTAATTTGCCCTAAAATGAAGCAATTTGTCATTGGGTGCAAAGCACTGCTCCTGACCTTTAACATCTACAATGTATGTATCAAATAACATATCTTCTGTCATATTCCCCTTTCCCCTTTTCACTTTAGAAATATCACAGAATACGTTTGGAAATAATCACGTAAAAAACAAGCAGTCACTGAAGGTTTTCCACTAAACAGGATACAAACCTCTTGGTTAACAGCAATGTCACAAAGAAGCTGTAAAACCCCCAAAGTCATTTCCTCCTTCTAATTCACAATGACATTAACAAGATCTGAACCCTGACCTGCAGGTGACTAAATTATGTTGCTAAGCAACTACACTTTCAAAAAAGAGAGAGGAAAGGAGCGAGCGGTACGGGCACGCCGGGCTGCCGGTATGGGGGTAAATACACATCGTGTGCGACTCCCCACGCTGGAGCTCCAGCGCGGGAGCTGGCTCCCCCCTCCGCTGCGGGAGGGGAGCGGGGTTCCTCACAGGGGTACACGCCGGTTTGGGTTTTTCTTTTCTTGAGTGTCCACGCAGATAGGTATACAAGAACATTGCTACAGCTAAAAATGACAAAATGAAATATAGCAGCCATTTTTCTTTGGAGAAGAGGTGCTTATAAATTCACTTCGTCCAAAGTATCTCTCGCTTCGGCAATACATCAAACTATGCAGCCCCATCAGTCTGAATCAATTAGAAATTACTCACCAAGTAAATTACATTGAATAGGTTTGATTTGTTACTTCAGTTTGTTACTGTTCTCTTCAATCTTAAAAGACTGAAAGCAAAAAGGTAATAATGTGACAGTGATAGTGAAATGTAACTTTTATTGAGATTGATGAGAACCTATTTGCCACAATATTTACTTTTAATAATTTAATTTTTCAAACACTGCAAAGAGAGCCATAAATATTTGATTATGAAGTTCTTCCAATTTATGGAACATTGGTTTGCACTGGTTGCCTATCTTTTCAACAGTTTTATATTTCATTTCTAAAAATAATGCTACCAACCATATGTTTATAACTACCTTTTACTTTGCCTTCTAACCGTGTTCTTTTAACTTTCATCTGTTGCAGGTTAGTAACCTTTCTACAAAAGGCACTTCAAGCACTGAAAGAAAACACAAAAGGATGACTGCCTTAAGAAAATATTATGGTTTTTACAGCTTTGGTTTATTTTTGAATTCTATAAAAGCGCCAGCTCTTTCTGACATGAAGGTCACTGACAAAACTTACAGTGATTTTGGTGGGAGCAAGGCTCGCTTCCCTCACTAGCACCGCTTACGGTTACTGTGACTGCTGCACGACTGGAATGCTGGGGTTTTGTAATTGGTAAATCAAAAAGCATTTCTCAGACTAAAACTTAAAATAATACGAATACTAACAGAATTTATGTTAATCATATACAAAGTTGCTAGCTAGACATAGTTCTTCTTGTATGGAACAGGTTTGCAACTGCTGTTTAGACCAGAAAACTTTGCCATTTTTGAGCACACAGCAGCAGATTAAATTGCACGAGTTGACTTTTCTGATATGACAGTTCCTTCACATGTGCGTAGAAAACAGGCGCAAGGGCTAACCTTGTCACTCCTCACCTGGCCTTCTTAAACGTAAGGAAGGGCATGAGCTGGAACAGCTTTTACCTCCTGTTATACCCAGGTTGTTAACAAAGCAAGGAAAACCACAACAGGCGTTGCTGCTAAGTGTTCAGCTTGCTGGATTTCACGTACCGAGAAAGATGCTTTTGCTCCTCACTGATGACTGGATGCTATCAGCTTCTACTTGGCTGCTTCAACTGGATAATAAACTTGATCATTTTACAGATGCCAACTACAGATTTTCTGGTAAAATGCATTAGTGTCCAAAGAGCCTTTCTAACAGGTTGGCTGCCTTCTAGGTGAATTATTCCACCTTGTACCTGGCAGGAAATTCTGGCGCTGGAGATACCATACCAGGCTGGAGATACCGCACCAACCTCCTCCCTCTCCCTCCTCCCAAACCCCCGCCATTCCTGATCTGACATTCTTATGGGAGGATTAAACTAAACAATGTAGTTAAGTGTAGTAGTATATAACAGTAACACCAAAAATTAAGACAAATGCAATCTAAAAGCACTTCTAACATCAGGTACAGTGTCCTACGTAAATGTCAAATTCTAAGGTGTGTCAACTGTAGAGAAAATGTCTCAGAAACTGAAAGACAAGGCAAAAGGAAGAGTCAGGTTAAGTTCTTTTAAAGGCTAGTAAGTAGATGACAAATGTAGTTCAAATAGTGCAGGTGAAGAATGAGTCATTATTAATGACCAAGGGCTTCAGTTATTGGTGCTGAATGGAAAAAAATCATTACGTTTGAAGCTTTACACTGGCATAGAGTGGAAATTATATGCAATCCCTGCTAAGTGCCCGATTTTACTGCTAGAAAATCCCTCTGACTGAAATGTACTTCAAAGTAAACTACTTTAGAATTTCTTTGCACTGTTGGATGCCCAACCAAAGGTCATTTTCTCTCTCTCATTGTGCATCATTTTAGCAATTTTTAAAGTTTTTTTTCCTCCCCTTCTTCTGCACTTTACCTCTATTTTTCTACACTTCAGAGGGCCTAAACTGAAAATTGGATAACTGTGTTTGGAAATGAAATGCAAAATCAGGAACCTACAGTGATTTAAAATGAAGATGTTTATTCATTACGGACCTTTCCCCGCAAGGCACTGATCACCCTCTTGTGCCATTGGACTCAAGAGGTGCGCAGGAGTTACAGAGCCGCAGCCCTGGGTGGGAGCCCGCGGAATCCAGCTCTTCCCCTCCTCCCACTCACAGCCCAATTACTCACAAGATTTACTTTTCCCTACAGCAAAGTCCCACCATGCTCAGTAAAAATCCTTCATCAAGGAAGCTTTTTTCTCAACATTTTGGGATTCTCTGGCTCTAACAGCTTTCCCACTCGCTCAGTGTATTTTTTCCTCTCCTGATAATCAGAGCACTGATACAGCACCCTGGTTAGAGGCTGAAAGGAGAGGATCTCCCTTTGGTTTTAAACACATCTGCTACTAGTAATAGTGAGGAGCACTTGAAAGGTGGCAGTGTTCGGAGCAAAGCAGAGGGCTGTGCAGAGGGAGTATCGGGCACATCAACCTCTTTTGTTACTTCAAGAGAAACCCCATCCCAAACCTTCCAGGAGCAGCAAAGCTCCTCAGGACATAAATCGGGGTACACTTAGCGTAGGTACAGACAGCTTACATCTCACTGCGTCGGCTCTGCTGCTGCTCCGGTTAGGACATTGTACAGCAGCCTGAATGTTACTCCAGTTGAAGGTATCTGGGCACTTTTCCCTCCCCCACCTATGATATGTGTGAGGAGGTGATGGAAACACATAATTAAAAACCTGTAAGAGAACACAGTGCCTGAAGATCCCCTCAGAGCAGGACAACACTGCTCCTGGGTCTACGAACAGACTATATAAGAGCAAAGCAGCATTAGCTGCTCTGATTTGATGATTGCTTCAAGACTATCACTTGGACTGCTATCAAAAGAGCTAATTCAGCTGAAAGTTAATGTTGCCAATCCTTCTTCCCTCCCCTAGAAAAATAGGTTTGCATTAGCCCACTGCTTCTTGATCCAGCTTACCAGGTAGCTTACACAAGCACCAGCAACTCCGGTCCCTGAGCACGTGAATGCTCCCTTTGGCAGCCTTCCACACTACAGGCAATCATAAACCTGCAGTGAAAAATCCCATTCCTTTATTTATTTTCTTTCTCTGATGCACAAAACAGCAAGTAGCTTTTGACCAGCATGTGATCTGAAGGAGAGAAGAAACACCAGGAACAAAAGAACAGTTCATAGTCATTCAAAAAGGAGAGATGCACGTTCGAACAACATGGACTGCTGCAATACATGGCATTATGTTTTTTCTTACTAGTTTCAGTAACGGCAATATGACTTTTGTCTTGCAAAATGGCATCGTATGTTGCAAATACAGTGTGTCCTGAGGCCTTTCAATTTTTTTGGTAGAATACGAAGTTGTGCTTACATGGATCTCTGTACTACACTGACAGGAGGGAAAGAAAGGGGAAAGAAACAGGACAGAAGGAAAAACTCTTCAGGGCAAGCTAGTAATAAAAGAAATGTGAAGTTTTTAAACTGGCTAGGGCACTGGCATAGCACTCAGGAAACCTACGTTCAGTTTCCAATTTCTGGTGCAGTCTGATCCTGACTCTTCATCTCTCACTGCTTCCACTTTTTTTAAACCAAAAAATGACACTACTAACCACCTTTCCTTATATTTGTGTTGTGAAGACTAATTCATTATTAATAACTGAGAGAGGTTCAGAAACACAATGATGCGTGCCAT
The DNA here is from genome assembly GCF_011004875.1 of Balearica regulorum gibbericeps. Lineage (NCBI taxonomy): Eukaryota > Metazoa > Chordata > Aves > Gruiformes > Gruidae > Balearica > Balearica regulorum. The sequence goes on along the minus strand of NC_046194.1, from coordinate 7,078,117 downwards.
ATGAGCCTGCAGGAACTCTTCTATCCCCCCTGCACCATGCTTCATACAAAGAGAGATAAAGGGGCTGATTTCTAGCAGGAGAGCTGTGACTGCTGCAGATAAAGGTTCCCTACAGACTAAAGAAGGCACTATTTGAAGGTATTTAGTGCTACAGCTTTCCTTACACAGCCATCTTTATTCTACATAAAGCAAATTTACAGAATCTATGCTTCAACGTGCTATGCAGTGGCAGGGAAAGGGATTTGTTTTTCTCTTTTGCCCACCGGTTTTCCCCCTAAGGCTGAGCTGGCTCTATCCCCGGCCCCAAGCCATTCCTGGGGGCAGCTCTCTTCTTACCTGTACCCTCAAAAAGCCACGCAAACCCCCCACCTTTCAGAGCATAGGCTTACATTTCTTCCTGCCTCTGAAGCCACTGTAGTTTACCTAAGAACACTCGGAGTGGATCAGGACTTGAGACCTGGATTTGTCCTTAAGAAAATCACGTATCAAAGAACAAACCCAAAATCTTTCTGAGAGAATGTACAATTCTCTTTTGAGCGCCGGTGCAAAGGAGGGCAGAGGATGGAAAAAAAAAAAAAAAAATCACACACCATGTTTCTAACTGAATTAGTGGGAGTCACTGATACACAGTGATAATGGTAGATAACCACCTATGCAGCAATGACGTCCTCAGCCAGCACGTACTTACACGAATCCCTCTGTGGGGAATCAGGCTGCAATCGTTTTGGGAGCAGCACTGAGTGGCCATCAGGAGGGGCCTGGAAGTGGGGAAGGTGCTTGTCACAGAGAAATCCAGGCTGGAAGGGGATCCTGTCAGCCCAGATAGTGGCTCAGAGGTAGGGTGAAGGGAGCATTTGGAACTTTAATTGGAGTTAATTTTGATTTTTTGCAATTTCTTCCCATTTCTGAATAATGTAGTTGACAAAGCCCTTTTTTTTCCTTTTTCTTTTCTTTTCTTTTCTCTCTTCAATTAAAAACCCAAACAATAGTTTTAGTGGTGTGAAGCTAAGTTGGAACATGTAGCCCCAGCTGTGGTAGGGAATTTAAGTATCTGATGGTAGGAATAGTGGCTGGAAGTTTTGCCATTTGCAAATTCATAAAAGTAAAAAACCAAAACCTCAAGAGTTACCTGAAGACCTTACCGAAGTTGCACTGTGGGTGACAAGGACAGGCAAGGAGCTAAGCAGTGTCCAGGCAAGTACAAGACATCTTGTGGCACTCTATGAAACAAGTTGAGTGTTTGCAAGGGCAGTCAACCGACTCTTCAAGGTGTTCAAGGCCAGGTCGGATGGGGCTTTGAGCAACCTGGTCTAATGAGGGATGTCCCTGCCCGTGGCAGGGGGTTGGACTAGATGACCTTTAAAGGCCCCTTCCAACCAAACTATTCTACGATTCTATGATTCTCCTGACCTTAGACTAGGCTGCACAGGAACAAGGATGACCCCGGAGATCAAAGGCAAGCAAATACATTCCACTACTTTGTAAACACAAACACTCCTCCTCACAGGATTTATATCAGTTGACATTAGGATTAACTTATTTCTTAATTAGGATTACCCATACTTTGCTAATACAAAATGAAATCTTCTGCCTGATAATAGACAGCCCTATATGCTATCTCATAAAGGTCTTAATGTAAATCTCCATTCAAACAGTAAAAGCTCGGTGGTGAAATACGAGCCAATCTCCAGGCACCTGGAGGACTTTCTGCCCTTCAGGTAAGGTGAGTGTTTTGGAAAGGAAATGCTATCAACTGCATGGTAGGTTCAGGGGCAGGAACAAGCTCTGCTGCAACCTGTACCTTCAGAATTCCTGGGATAAACTCATTTATCATCATCAGACCTCTGATGCCTAGAGCTAATTTGTCTAGTACTGTGGTGTAAAATGGTAGGTTGGGCAGAATCCAACCTAGTATACTCATAGCATTATTTCTGTAAATAATACCTCTAAACTCGCAGGAGTGCTTGGAAAATGCCCTCTGGTTTATGTACTGGATTAAATCCTCTAAAAAATCCACGCCACATTTTACAAAGCTTCTTGGTAGTAAAGAAGTTTGTGATTTTTAATTAGTACTATGCAGACTTGAGGCCAGGCATGCAATGTTCAATAAACCAGTTAGTTTTTACATCAGTAATGAGTCTTAGAATATTAATGTAGGGCCTTCAGAAGTCAGAAACAGAAGAGTGAATGTGCAATGATCCTAACACTACCCCTAGGTGCATGTGAGTAGTGCAGATATTAACAGCCTCAACAGTGTAAAGTTTAAAGAAAAAAAAAATCCATAGAGGTGGAAATGTATATTTCTCACGGGTTAATATAATCAGCTGCAGGTAGATTTCAGAGGATTATTTCCAATCTTTTGAGAAGAGATTTCTTTTGTGGGCATGATAAAAATTGTTAATATGTTGCTGCTGTTTTATTCAAGGTGAAAATTTTACTTTAATCACTTTCAAATAAATGCGAAACTCAACCATTACTCCCTTCTAATAATACTGAAGAAAATAGTTCACACTAAATCTAACATAATGAACACAGCATGTTCATAGAGAACTGAGTGTTCTGAGCTTAAGTCCCCTTTAATCCATAATTCCTTTGGAACTACATATTACATCCACATGAATACCAAAGAGGTTTATGATTAATGTTATTTTAATGAATAATAAAAGAATTGATGATGATTTACACAGAGTTATTTTCAGGGGTTTTTTTTGCATAAAGATTTGTTTGTTAGAGACTCTAATATATTTAAAACAGAGCGCTACAATCTGATTGGGATGGTAATAGTTTTGCAAAACCTTCTAAGCAATGTGAATGCGTAGCTGAATTGAGCTGAGAACAGCTGCAATTCAGGTACCCCCTGAATTCTTCCCTTACCCAACCTGCGCTGAGGAAGTGCCATAAGAGATGCACATTCTCAGAAGTGCCTTTGCAAGGATGAGTAGCTGAGCCTGATTCTCACCTTGCACTGGTTCGACTCCAGGATTCCTACCCAGTTACTCCTCAGGTATGGCGATACAAGTGAGATGAGACCTGGCCACACTATGCATCGCTCAGTGCAGAGGAACTCTGGGTCCCAGCTCCTGCCCTTCAGCAGGATCCTCAGCTGTTGTAAATGCCACCAAGGTCACCGGCAATTAGTTACACCAGCACAGCAAATGACAGCAAGTCACAAATGGTGTGATTTCCAAAAATAACAGGCAGTTAGAGAGTTTTCATGTGAAGACTGAAGCTGGAGTTTCCCAGTCCCTCAGTATAGTTACATTACAAACTTCAGGAGGGTTTTTACTGCATCGGCCAACTCGGATGTGCAGACATTGAAAGCTGTCCTGCAAATGCTCTGCACGCGGAGTGGGATTACAGCGGCTGGTGATCTCGAGGGCTGCGGTTCTCACCCTGCTCTCTAGTAGAGAGCTGCAATACCGGCTGCCTCTCACCACTTGCTTTCTTGCCTTCTAATCTGAGGCGCTGGCTCTGGTTGAATCTATTTGGCTCATCTTTCCAAGGAAGTCAAGAAAGTGAAAGAAGGGCTGTGAAGCAGTGATAGCACAGCATAAGCCTGCATATACTGTATCCAAATAACCTATTAATGAAAACTCTTTGGCAGCTGTTTAAATGCTGTGACTAGAGAAACGTCTGCAGTCAGAACTCTGTGGGATCCCTTCCTGAAAATGCCATCACCATGTTGTTATAATTAGAATAACATCCCCTCCAATGCCAGCTATCTTTATTAGGTACCAAACACTGAACCTCTTCCCAAATCACTGGGGTGCAAATTACTTTTCAAGAACGTTTTAGAACTGATTTAACCATAAGCTTTCACACTGGAATGAACTTTCCCAGGGACAACAGTTGTGTTCCTTCCCCCAGGCTCTGTGCTAGAGACTTCTGCATAGTTATTGACATCTGGCTGGATTCTGGAGCTGGTTTTCTCGATTTAAGTGTTGGTAGACTCTAGATCATATTCCATAGTGATCCTTTTCTGATGTTTTGTCACTTTGACCAAGCAAACAAACAGCCACCACAATACCTCCCAGGGTAACTCCAAATCAAGGTTTAGTCTTTTTGACTAGAGATCTGCTGCACAAAACAGAATCAAAGAGTTTCAAAGCAGAATTCCCTCTGCCTTCCCTTCTGGGTTGTTCTCATCACAAGCTTCCCTTGCTGCAACAAGCTACGTACAGGTGACAGAAAGCTACTGGGAAGGGCCGTGTGTATCTACGCACTGGCATGCTGTGCCTTTTGAGAAGCTGCGGGGTATCTGAGGGACCAGGTCTTCAGAGGATGCAGGTCTCCCAGAGGTCCTGCACCTCATCAGCTGGTTCCCTGCAGAAAGCTCAATGCCTTCAGGTATGTAAAGCCGCACTCTGTATCAGTGGTTAGGTAAGCGATTCCCCCACTTGGTATCATGTCTGAGTCCCGGCTTCTCTCTGCTCTTCTCATCAGTTGCCACCAAAATCTCTCATCATCTCTTTGTGCCCTCTCTGTACTCTTGGAGCATCCCTCAGGTCTGCCTGTGTTCACAGAGCTCGTCTGACCAAAGCGCAGCAGATGGTACCACAGACAGAAACAAGTCTCCCTCCCTGCTGCCTACCTACACGCTTTTAGAGGACACAGCAAGCTGCAAACAAACAAGTAAAACACACGCCAGGACTCTCAAAGGAAATGTACACTTTGAAGGCTTCTAATCAAATTTCACAGGCTGAACACTCAGTATTTGTGGGAGATGCTGATCATGCCCTACCTCCTTTCCAAGTAATTGCATTCTAGTGGTCAAACTTTCTCCATCCCCCTTCCCATGCATACTGCAAGCCCTTTGACAAGTAAATGTCTACTGAAATAATTGCATAGGATTTTAGTAATATGATTTTTATATTCTACAATCCAATCTACATTTGGTCAACAAGCTAAGAAGCAGAATAAGATCTGGTCTGCAGGAAACAGGAACTGCTTTTCCTGATGCCAAAGAGAGCTCCTCAATTTACTTGTTTTTTTTTTCTGAGAGCACAGACCATCAACATGGAGAACATTTAATATCTGAAAATACATCACCTTGTAATTTTTATACCACCACTTAAGTTATTTGGCCCCCTCCCAGTTTTTTTCAAATTACCTCAGTTTTCTAGAACAACTTGGGTACTTCACAAACAAAATGCCATTCCCGTACCTCACAAGATACACAGTGTATATCTGCTAATAAGGTCAAAGTCATCTTTCAGAAACTTAGGCAAGTGCACCCCAGGATGACTTTTCCTGTTAAAAAAATACTGGACCACATTTTGTTGCAACTAAATGTTTAAAACTCTTGTTCTAAATGTTTGGAACCATAAAAAATACATAAATGCTAAGGGAGACAAGCAAGCAGACAGCCTGCCTGTGTGTTGGATGACCTCATTATTCCACTGTGACCAGCTGGAAACCTGCTGGTCTGCAGCCAGCCTCTCTCATGTCTGTAAGACCAACATATAGCTGATGCACGCTTCTGCTGGATGGACTGTGAGACGTGGAAAGAAAGTTTCACAATGATTTGCTTCTTCCTAAAGGGTTTGTGTCCTTCCCTTTAGAGCAAAGAGCAAGAAACTTTGCTCACTATCTCCTGCTAACAAACAGTTGACAACCTCTCTGGCTTCCCACACATCTGGCAACTCTCCAGTCTGGTCTTTCCAAACATTATCTGGGCTGCTACAGTTATTGCCAGCTCCAGAAAAATAATTTCTAACAGAGGAACATCAGAGGTTTCTATTTTATCATTAACATTTTCTGCACTGGTGTTTCACCTTCAGTGTTTTGCTATCATCTTTGCCACAATCACGTTTTAGCATCTGCTGTGTCAGCATCATGTTTCAGCATCAGCATTTAACCATCAGCTGTTCCACCATATGGCATTAGAAGCATCAGCAATATAGCACTTAACACACATACGAACAAACAAAAAGCACTTGTAATTCTCCTCCATCCCCCATTACCCTTTATTCCTGCTACAGCCACCTTTCCCTGGGACAACACCGTCCCTCAATTATCTTTCTTTTTTCCAGGAAGACATACATTTTGGAGGGAAGAAAAAACAAAACAAAACAAAACAATTCAGTTCCTCTAGGCAAATTTGAAAGAGTCTTTCCTTTGATCTGAATTTCCTCTGAGGTTCACTGAAGCATTTTTAAGGTCCTATGCTATGAGAGCAAGCTAAGGGTCACTGACTGTCATGCTTTTAATCACGGCTGCCATTTGGCATGGGAGCTTCCCAGCAGCAGTGACAGGAAGGCTCCTGGAGAGCTGGACTGAATTTCCAACTACCGCAATGTTTTACTACCTTGGAGGACAAATTTAGGACACTCTTTAGACTAAAGTTCTTCAGAAGGACCCAATTTATTTTGCCAACGTTTAGTGTGTGGGACAGGTTGGTTGAAGTAAGGACCATTAGCATAACTGTTCGTGTGACTGGGCAACACGTTAGACCGACATTAAAATGTGGATATGTACAGAAGTCTGGGAAGAGTCAGGCTGTCTTTGTGTCTGAAGATGATAGAGGAATCTTGGTATTCCATTAGTCACATCATATACCATCAATTTTTTCAGATGGTATTAAACCCCCCAAATGGTAGCAAACATGGTCCTTTTTTGGGGGCTGCAATCTGCAAAACCAAAGTATGATTTAACTCATGACCAAATGAATTTGGTATCTGCTTAGCTTACAAGCAATTATGTCTCAAGTTTGTTCCGAGTAAAGAGTGCCATTTTTCCACCTCATTGTAAAATTTGACAAATGCAAATTTTGTAGGCTTCACTTTGAGTGTGAAATTTTCCAACACGGTGCCTGTTTATCTATAGAAAGCTGTAGCTAGTAAGATATCTTTAAGAAAAATGCAGCAGAAAGGGAATTAAATGAGACATAGGACTTTTCACCATTGTGGTCAGAGTCTAATCACTCCTTCCCATGCTTTGAAGAACAGACAATATGAATCAGTAGTTTTCCATTTTATAATATACCAAGGGAAAATGTTGATCTTTGGAAACCACTTAGGAGCAAAGAAGCTGAACTGAGATTACCAGAGTACGAGAGAGCTGACAAAACCCACAAATGAAAGGACAGCATTAGCTGGCCTCTGATGGTGTAAATCATGGTTAGCAGTGCCATGGGCACCAGCGCCAACAACTGAAAGGAGGAAGATTAATATAAAAACTGTCAGAATTTACTCTTTGTATTGTCAGGTCTTCAACAATCAATCAATATTAATTATTTTGATTCAAAGTTTTAATATGCAACTGTAAAAGATAGTTAGCATTAGTTTAGTTGACAGTATGCTAATCCCATTTTCACAAGAAGGGCGCATCTGATCAAAGGCCTGCCATAACTGGAAGCCTAGTTCAGATGTGAAGATGTCCAGAACAGCAACAAGAAGTCTCATCTGTAAAGTTATAGTTCAATGGAAATTGAGAGGTACCTGTCTTACACAGTTATAACGGATCATTACATTCCCTCTAAGTGGACTGGCTGAAGCGAGGGATGGCCACAGCTACTCTCCAAAATAAAACCCAACCAGATTCTGCAGTGACTGCCAGACTCTTTAAACCATACCTCATGATGAAGAAATTTTCTCATGTAACTATACTCCTGGAAGACCTAATTTATTGTTATTGTGTGGATTATAGACATTTGCCACCTAAGTGCTTTCAGAACCAGTTTATTTCATAGCTTTCTGAAATGTATGCTGCTATGTGACATCCCAGTTCCTGGCGGGAGGGGCGGGGAGGGAATCCTAGCAGCATGTTATCAACGGTTATTTTACTTCTGTGAATAGATCCCTAACGAGCCTGAGATTCTCCACACAGCAACACTCTTTCCTGTAACATACCATATTTTTCTTCCAGAAAATGAATCCACTATGCTTTCCAGCCAACATAAGCTTTTGTAACCAGCAGAGCCTGCATCTGCACTACTAATCACTCCAACCTTGTAAATCGTAAACAGGTCTCTCACAAAGCCAGAAGTAACACTTCCAGCTGTAATGCTATTAACCTAATCCCTGGTAGTTATTACAGAAACTCGTGACACACAGCTTAGCAGATACCAGAAAATACAGTTTTTCCTCAGTAAAGTTGGAGCTGATCTTTGTAAGTTATAAGCATTAAAACCAGCTGAATTAAAATGTTGAAAGTTGAGGCTTCTACAGCTTTGGTACCAAGATGTAAAGATAGGTTGTATCAACTTTCCTGGTGCATAAAGGTAATGATACAGGGGAGCATGTTGCCAGCATGGTGCATTCAGGTTGTAACGTTTTGCATTTAAACCTATACTGCAACAATTTTCTTACATGCAACTCAAATTCACCATATTGTCTTCTCTGTATGTGTCTTACTGTCTCTTCCACCCTGAGAAACACAGGGCAAAATCATGGCCAAACTAAGTCAGAAGATAACAACACTTTAAATCTTCTTAAGTGTATTGGTAGATTCTCATTTATTTTGAGAAATTTTTAGATTGCTGTTACAATGCAAAGGCACCAGAAAGTGGGTGGAAACAGGACTTAACTTATCCTACCGCAACTAAATAATTCTATGATTGCCGTGAATTTATATTGTTCTAAAAACAAGTCCCTTGAAACTATTAAGTCTCACACATTTCTAGGGAGTGCAAAGATATCAGCCATTTAGTTCTAAAATTACTGTAGAGAGCTTCAAGAGAGAGGTGTTTCCTCTGGCCTTCCACAGAAACTTTGTTTTTGTTGGTTTCTAATGCTTTTCTTCCACTAAATTAAATTACTTTAGACTGAAAGTTCTCTGTTTGCCTTTTTTCTAGGGAACTGTAACTCCCACAGATATAATTCTTGGCAGTCTAACTGCAGAAGAAGACTGGAAGCCTCACAGATGTGATATGAAAACCAAGGATTATCTCAGAGATAAATAATGAGACACTCTGTGCCTACGTCACTCAGTAATGCAGACTCCACTCTTACCGGGGCCGGCTAGTTGGAAAAGATTTTTGAAGCTCCACTACCAAAAGCCTGTGCAGTAGTTTGAGAAACATGGGAAGCTACTGTTTTAGATGTGAAATGTAAGATGTTTAATACATTTACTGTGGGTTGGACTGTCAAAGTTGCACTTAGAACCGATTCCACTTTCTGTGACTGCTGCGGTGGGTAAGACTGCCAGGTATTCGGATGAAGCTCTCATGTGAGGAGCACAGTGCAGGCCTCGCTGGCTAAGGTAAGTTATCTTAGAAGAAATCTATGAGGCAATCTACACCTTCGAACAGCCACCGGATCTTATTCCACCCCCAGCATGAGGGATAAGTTGAAGGAAGGCAAGGAGAGGGAGCAAGGGGAGCAGTGCCTCGGAAGCAGGGTGAACGCCAGTGTGACTCATGGCATGATACAGCTTCAGGAGCAAACCCTGCGTGAGGCTGGACCCAAGACCTGCAGGTGTAAATTCACGGCACCACAGTCTTCTAATATTTCATCAGCACCTGAGCTGACAGTACAAATAGAGCGAACACAAGGAAGAGGGAAAAAGCAGAGAGCTCAGAGCTCTTTGTTGCGTCCCGCGTTTTGACTGTTGTGCTCTCTGTAAATCTGAACAAGACGACGCTTTTCTCTTCTGAGAATCAGGCATTTAGTTCTGGAAAGTGGCCCACAGAAGAGGTTTCCCTCCAGAAAAGGAAGGAACATTCTTGTAATTTTAAATTAAAGTGTGCAATTACTGTTCTTTATTGTTGCCAGTTAAAGAGATTTGCTACAGTTGCTTACATACACGTATAGGAGCTGAAAGAAACCAGCAGATTCTATAAGAAGGTTTCCTCCTGAGAGGTGTGAATTTCACAACAGCAATAAAAATGTTTGCTACAGAGCTTGAGCTATGATTTAAATACAGACAAATTCTTATTTCCCTTCTGATAGCATTTTCCGTAGTTCTTTCTGACACAGATGAATACACTGCTTGGGAAAAAGACCTGGAATATTATTTTAAGATAAGATAGTACAAGTTCATAGTAATTAAGTCAAACTCTTTTTCTATGAAAAGGAGTGAGCAGGTTTCCATGGTAATTCTTTTCTTACCTTTTAAGACAAAGGACAGCTTAGAGCTACAAAATTAAGTCTTTTTCATCCCTTTCTTCTCATGCTTATACAGAAGCTTTCTCTGCTTTAAACCATCAGAGGCTCATCTTTTCTGATAAATCCAGCTTCAATATCAATTTCTAATGCAAATTTGCGTTAAATATTTAATGACTTAAAAAAAGAAGATATACAAAGAGTTAATGAAAATACCAAGTCCCAATTTTTCACAGCCAAATTATTTTCAGGTTAGCATTGGAGCGAGGGTGGGGGTGGCACAAGTCTAACTGAAAGAATTTTACCTAATTATTGAGTTATTCCAAGGTGCAACTTCAGTGAGTTAATTGGCACTGCAGCAAGGATGAATTTGGCCCAATGTAAATTCATCTCTTCTCCATTGTTAAGACTGCTCAAAAGAATGCTTTTGTAACCTATTTCTGAATCCAACCATTGTGTTTCATTATGATTTTCTTTTGATTCTGTTACCATGTGAACAGTGAAATACACATAACCGCAGCTCATAATCTCAGAATGTCAACCAACGGGTATTTTGTGCTTCAGAACTGATTGGAGTGACTCAGAGCGTTCTTTGAAAGTTCTTTGAAAAAGTCACATGTGTGTTTAGATCTAAAAATTAATTGGGGATTAAGGAACCAAGAAGCAGGCAAAGGAAAATTTTGATCACCTCAAACTCTACACAAGAACTTTGCTTTGAGAAAACCTTTACTGTAAACCCAGACTTAATTGTGGATTAGATCCTGGGCTGAAGTAAACTGGATTAGTTCCATTGACCAAAAGGACTGAAATCTAGTGGAGTTACAACATGCAGTAGTGTGAAGCCAATTTATATGAGCTGAAAAAATGGCTCTATATTTAAGACACTAGTTTGCCAGTTCTCAGTATGTGAATTAGTGACTGCATTTACATTCTATTTAAACACATAGCACCCATACTGTCCATTTACTCCTCATATAAATACTGATTACTTATTTATTAATTTTGCTGTTAAGTTTCTTAAAGAGACAGGCCAAGATTTCTACCTACAGCTGAGAAGCTCATCACACAGACTGCGAATGCCTGGGACTCCATGTTTACAGAGGGTAACATGACAAACTCAGTGAAACAATGCAAGAGCAAATGGGATCCTGGACTCCCCTGAGAAGTAGCAGTTAAATTACTGGCTTCTAAAAGAAAGAACAAGTATAGATACAAGCAATGGCACTCACTTGATATTGAGCAACTAGTATAACTGCTGACCACATAAAGCTTTGGTGGGCTCCTTCACTAGACCCACTCAACAGCTCCCACACAATAAAGTGAAGACCCAGGCTAGGAAATCTGCAGGGGACAGTCCAGCACCGTGCAGGTTTACTAATGTGGGTCCAGAAGCCCATTCTTGCATTGCCACACTTAAGTAGCAGCGACTGAAGATGGCTGCTTTGCAGTGCATCCTTTAGCACTCCTAGTCTTGGGATGAGGCTACCTGGGTCTGGACTTGGTCCCTGCGCTGGGGAAGCTCTGCCCGGCCACCTTCCGTCCCATACAGGGGAACACGGCAGTCGGCAGTCTGGGTCAGTCTCAGCGTTGTTCTGAATGCCTACAGTACACACAAATTGCAACAGCCCACAATGACTCGTGTGGCAGTTAGCAACAGAAGGAAGACAACTGCATGTTTTTAGCCTCTGCTGTCTTTCACCAGTTTACTTACTGCTTCATTATTCTCAGGGAAACTTGGTGCTCACACCAAACTGGGGAAACCTTTCTTTTGCAGCCAAAAGGTCATACCATGGTTGCAGTCAAATACCTTTTCAGAAACCAGTTGGAAGCTTTTCAGGGGCTGCTCAGCTTTCCCTGCTCTGTTCCCGATTTAACTCCTCCAAACTGCATCATTCTTTCTAACAGAAGTGTTAAGTGGGATTGTTTGCCTTGGGTTTTTTCACGTCATTACCTGAGAGTTACCAGACACGTACGTTAACAAAGAAAGTGTTTTTCCCTGTGACATACATGGCTATGGTAATACAGGAAGAATCTGAGCAGTAGTTTCCATACTGCTTTTAGCACTGCTAAAAGCTCAGTAGAGACCAAGAGCAAAAAAGGTGAGATGAAAATATTCATGCCTCTTGTGCCCTTTGGACTATGACTTCTTTTGTTTAACAACAGCTGTTCTTAACCTGCATTTTGTAGCTCTAGCCATTTCATGCAGTTAGATGACAGAATCACCTCTAGAAGAACTGGTGGGAGAGAATCAAGGAGAAACATTACTCCCTTCAGTAATTCATTTCTCCTTAGGCATGCTGAAGGCCTTCTTTCATCTTCACTGGAGAAAAGCAAGCAGTTCAAAACACTGTCAGAGCTGAAAAACTACTGGGGTTGCGTAATTCCTGCAAAGAGCAGAGAAAGAAAAATTGCTTGTGTTTGAGAGAAGCTGTGAGAGATTTCTGGAAGTGTTTCTGGATCAGGAAAGAGAGACAGATCTGGGATGCATTCAAGACAGATTTCTGAGTGCCAGCAAAGGCATCGGGCTGGGTTCAACGACCTGACTATAAAATGAGATGGGTAATACTGCCAGCTCTTTGAAGGAAAGATTATCTGGGTTTATTCCCAGCTGTGCTACAGAATCCCCATGTAACTCTGGACGAGTCACTTAAATTCAATTTGCTTCTGTTTACCTGTCTAAAAAAAATCAGAGAGCCAAGTAGATAACTTCCCCCATTCACTTCCTATTCAGATTATAAATGCTCCAGTGCAAGATTACTCTTCCTTTACATGGAGTGCCAAACACTAAGTCAGCAAGGCTCTTGCCTCAGCTGGAGCCTCTTGTTTCTAACATAATGCAAATAACTGTTAACTGCTCCATCCTCCTTCCTGTGCCAAAAATCTCCCTTCCCCCTTGCTTTTTCCTTCTTCCCAAAATTAATCCTTAGGCTCTCACACTTTCGCACTGTCCTCTGCCAGGAGCAGGCCACGTCTTCTCTACTCTGCTAGTTCCAACTAAAAAGAAAAAGGTGGGCAGCCAGCTTCGCTATTCCAGCTCCACTTCCACATTTAAATGCCATTTCTGTCCAAGGAGGAGACAAAGAACAACAATTATAGATGGCTGTTATTTTTATTTAAGAGCAAAAGCAATGACTTATATATATAACTTTTCTTGTATTGCCATAATATTAGCAGTTTTAACAAACATCTTATACCAGAAGAGCTGCCAAATTCTCAAGTGGCCACATTTGATTTATAAGCTGCAATTATGTTTGTCCACTGATAACCAGAGACCAGATCCGTTTTCACCAACTCAGTGGACTGGAAGTGAATACTTTATTACCTTCTACCCAGTATTTCTTTTCAGATACAAAATGCTTTCAGTAGGCAGTGACTTTTCTAGCTGGAGCAGCAGGGGATGATTCTTGGTCAGCAGGGCAGAAACTGAATGCCTTTGTCACGTGGCAATGCTAAGAAATCACAAAAGCAATACTTCTAATCTTTCTAATACTTAAAAAGGAACCTTAAGAGCTGTTCTCAACACCATGCTTCCACACACTTCTCTCACTCTATTCCATACTGTAAACCTTCTTTTTCAGGACTTTCCTGCTTGATCAGTGTCATTCACTGCCTGATTTTCTGCTATGGACACAGAGGTTTTGCAAACAATCTCTCTGCTTCTTCTTGATGTCTCTGCCTACCTATCTTGTGGTCTGGATGCATCATAAGTACCACTACAAAAGAATCCTAGGTACGCTCCAGAAAGAAATTAACTTTCCATTTTCAGATAATAACTTTCTGGAAAAAATAAAGCAAGCTATTCTTCCTGTAGTTCACAATAAGATTAACATTCACTGAAAACTACCGCTCATTTCGAACACATTACTGCAAAGACTTGATCCATGTTGCATGCTGGGGTAAGATACCACTGCGAAGTCCAGCTTCCACAAAAACATAGTGAAATTAAAATTGAAATTAAAAAGAGAAAGAGATCTACCTAAAACAGAAGTTCCATAATAACAAAGAATAAAGATTCAACGGAGAAATATTCATAAGTGTGATGTCAGCTCTGCAATCTGGAGCAAGTGCTGCTTTTTTGACTTAATAACAGTGAATGTCAAATTCTTCAGGAAAGGAATTTGCAAAGTCTTGGTAACAAGTCTGCTGTGGAACTAAATCGCAGTGCATTCACCACAGTAGATTATCTGTCACTCATAAAATCAGTACTTTCCAAGTCGTCTCTTAGCACGGCTCAATATATAGACACAGATAAAAATATTTACAAAACCCAAGCATATCCACCAATATGATGCCACTTTCTTAACCGATTTATAACTTCAATCTTCAAAGGGAAGGTCTGCAACAAGCAACCTTACACTTGCATAACAGTAATAAAATTATCCATTTAGAGGAAAAAAAAAATTTCATTGGCCAGATAATACCAAAGAATGGAGAAAACAACAGCTGGATCATACTTTAAAGAGAAGCAAAAAAACCCCCAAACCTATCTAGAGGGATCAAATTCCTAAGCTAGAGAAAGTGAGATAGCCTGGTTTGCATCCCATACAGGCATAAATCAGGACTAAACACGCCAAAAGCCAGACTGGGATGTTAATCACACTGACGGAATTGCAGATGTCAGTAGTGGGATGGAGGCAACGAAAGTAGTGTTAATGAGATTAGAGCCCATCCAAATGGTACTACCTCCACGCGAAAGGATAATCAGGCTCTGATTAGACAACTCCTGTATTATCACTTCAAAGCAGATGCAGCAAAACATGTTGATGGAGGAAACACAATGGATAGGGAGCGTACTCTGTGTGATGAATGAAGAAAGAGTAAAACAGAAATATATCACCAGTGGCCAAAAAGAAAAGAAAAACTTGATATATGATGGAGAGTCCGGACTGAAGACGTCAGCTTTAAAGCAAGTGATGATGGTATCACATTGCTTAGCAGAGGTCACAGCAAAATGCCTAATGGACGTAAAAAATTTCAGGTTTGGCAACCATTCAAACAAGGGTGGATTAGTTCAACTACAATTTTGAGACAAAGGTATATGGAGAAGAGGAGGTTTTTATTACTATTATTTTCTGATTTAATTCGTCTATGCTCCTTGATGAAGCCTAAGTAAGCTGCAAGCAGGGTGTCTGCAGCCTTAGTGGTAATGGGACGTTAACTGCTGCGCTAGCATCGCTCATGTCCACAAAGCATGGGTTTGCCTTGGGGCAATCGCTTGTCATGATCATGGAGAATGAGAGCTCAAATGTCACTTCTGGAGGGTATTACGGTAAAGAATGGTGAAATCCTCTCCTGGTACAGGAAGGGAAGACAATATAGGGGGACAGATACAGAAGCAGTGGCTGGGAAAGAGAGCTAAGACTGGCAGCTGCTGATCTGACCAGGCACACTCTATTCCACAAGCAGAGAAGATGTGGTGTCTGTATGGTAAATACAGAGGAGGCACTTATCTCAGGGACTGTGGAATTTGTCCCCACCTCCACCAGAACTTGGTAACTCCCGGTAAAATCTGAGCCTTACTTCGCACCTGCACTAAGCAGAGCAGTGGACGTGCTAGCACCAAGACTGGCACAGGAGGTACAAACAGCAGGAGGGAGTACCCACCCAAAGGAAGAGTGCTCGCTGGTACCCCACACTATAGAGCCACTGCCCCTGAATAATCATGTATTTTTATGCTGCCTATGACCTTCGGTTCCTGTATAAGTGGAGAGACTACAGGTATAAACTAAAACCTCTTCGATTCCCTGCTACAGTATCCCTGAACACAAATTGAAAATATCTCCTTTTTTTTGTTTGTTTGTTTGTTTTGTTGGTGTTGTTTTTTTGTTTGTTTGGCTGAGATAAAGCAGCACACCCCTAAAGCTGTCATTCCTCCCTGGTAGAGCTGGGACTTCACAGTTCCCCTCACTCTGCTCTAACCATTCGTGATGGCAACATGACCAACCACACATCAAAATACCAGGAGGAAGGTCTGGGAGGTCAAGGGAGATGTATCTCATATCTCTGTGCCAGCACAAGCAATCCTTGCGTTGCATTTCAAGAAAAAGGCTTAGTCAAATAACTTGGAGAAGTGCTTAGGTCAAATTGGGGACCGGTTTAAATTCAGCATGGTCCCACTGATTTCAGGGAGATCGCAGCGAATTTGTCTTTCTGAGTATGTTTTGCCAAATTAAGCTGTGGAGAACTATTTCCATAGTTTGAATGAAGATATACAACTTACTACCTAGTGGGGACTTAATTCTCTGTCTGATAGACAGGAAAATCCTTTCAGTGAATTATATCAATGTCTAGCTTTTCTTGTATGCTGCCAGTGCAGGTTTCTTGTAACACAATGGAACTGTGAAATTTCATGATATTTGCCAGGCAAATCGGAACTACAAATGATGCTGTAGCTGCAGTCCTTGCTTGGCTAGTAGACCTGAAAAGCCACACGGATCCTTCTTGAGTGCAGTAAGATGTAACCTTTACTATTTTCACTACATCTTCTTTCTTTAGATCATTTTTGTCATTCAGAGTGTTGGCAATCTTTCTGGCTAGGTGAGCACAGAAATGTTGAGGTTATAATATATGGAGCATCTGAAAGGTATGACAAGGAAAGGAAGCATTATAAGTATCTCCGAGAGATTACAGGGAAGGGAGATGCGGTATTATAAGAAGTATTTGAGAGGCAGGATGAGGAACAGATATGCAGTCTAAGGGGATCACTGACATAATACTATAAAGAGCACTCAGTATCGAGGGATGGAAGGCATTTGAGAGATACAGTAAAGAAGAGAATTACTGAGAGAATCTGAATGATGGGACAAGGAAAGGAGATACGTGATATTCCTGAACTATTTATCATAACTGTAGTATTAATCGCCGGTTGCAAACTATTCAGGAATGAGAATGTTTCATTGGGTGGTGTGGGACTGATGAAAACACTGAAAAGGCTGTTGGCAACTTTGGAGTTACTTCGCCATGATGTACGACTGAAAATGTGGTGGAAGAAGCCTGACGTGGCAAGGTGCGGAGCACCTTCACAGAGGACAGCAGGGGACAGCCTTTACAAAGGTGCTGAGCAACCACAATTCCACTGAAATCAATCAGACTGGCAGGGAGTCACCACCTCTGAAAAATCAAGTTGTGGGAGTTGAAGGCACCCAGCAGGTTCAGGTCTGAAGTGTCACGTTAGGGATGTGACAGCAATATCTAATAAATCTCTCTCCACACATATACATGAACACGCACACACATATATTTTGCCACAGTCCTCCATCTTCCATTGTTAAAATGATAGAAGTGTAACATTTAGCGAAGGCAATCAGAGAAGTGGTAATTATCACAGTGGGTCTGCAAACCTTTGGCGGCCCAGTAGTGGGAGGGAAATACAGTATGTCTTGAAAGACAGTACAGACATGAAGAAAACTTTTTCCTTAACTACAGCAACCTGCTTTTGATTATTTCATTCCTCCTTTAATAACCCACAATTGTGAATGGCAGCTCAGTTGTGCACATGCCTTCAGATGAGAAAAACTCTCTGCTTCCATCCACCAAATAGTCTCAAACCCTGATATACATGTTAAGTCAAGATCTTATAGCGATCCTTTCTTCTCGTAGTTAAACATTTCCTACCTCTCCCAGAGCACTGTCCTGTCCCACCCTTCAAGGCAAAGCAGCATGTACAACAATGGCGCCGTACAAATACAGTGTGACAATACAAATATAAGTGTGTGTCAAAGCACTGTCACCAACACTCATTCTCTTAGGGCAGACAAAAGGAGATAAATGTGGTGACTCAAATCCTGCAACAGTGTAAGCGATGGTGAGCTTAGCTTCTTGGAAAATGCATACGCAATGAGCAGCAAAATGAAACATCTTGCCTATTCATACTAATTTTTACACTTGCTGTTTACTAAATGATGGCAAGTGGCCTTTTCTATAAATTGTATCTCCTTTTCGCTCATGTCTTCACACAGACTACATGACACCTCATTTCTGGCAGCATAACTTTTGATAGACAGTCTCCTGTGGCACCTTCTTATAGCAGGGTAATCTGTGCCAGTTCCTGGAGGCTTAGCACGCTTGTCAAAGGTAGTTGTCTTAGCTCTCCTTTGTTGCACTATTTTGAATTTGCTATCATGCTCACCCTGCATAAGCACCCAAAGCATCGTGTGTTCTCCAGAAACTCCAGCCCATGTGGAGCAAGTCCCTTTGCTTGGCACATTCTCACTGAGGGGCTCATTCTGCATCTTTGAGTACACACTCAAGAAAGCCCTGTTTCAGATCTCAGTCACAAGCTGATCTTTTCTTTGAGACTCAATCCCTAAAGATCACAAGAAGGGCTCTTCAAACTTGGATTAGTGCAATTTGCCTTTTCCACCTTTCTTTTGTAATTTTTAAAAACTTCTCTTGTACAATTCCTTTTGCAAGAAGTGCAGCACTTCTCAAAGCTGAATATAAAATTAACTGGAAATGCTAACACTGTAAAATGACTGTTCTCACTGATCACCCCTCAGATGTGTTCCGATATATCTTACCTGCTGTACAATATAAAACGTGGTTCCACTTGGCTCATAGCAATGCCTCTTCATGATAACACTTTCCATAATATTTGACAAAACCAGACCAGTCAGTCAAAGTCTGTTCTCAACCTGATGTCTCTCCAGACTCCTTGGCTTCGACAAGAAGATTTCTGAAGAGGTGTCAAGGTTACTATGAATTCTTGGAGCTATCAAGAAGTCATAGTGAAGTAATGATTTAACATCTGCCCATTAAAAGGTAGCTGATAAAGCACCATCTACCGTCGCTAGGGCGATCTCCTGCTACAGACAACTCCAGGTAAGTCAGACGGATTTCAGAAGGATGAACAGAGCAAAACCAGAAAGTCTACAGCTACCAAGCCAGCTGCTGTTGCCTAAGGGAAATTGCCAGTCAGTTAATGCGTGGCTATTCGTGTGAGTAAATTAGATGTCAAGTCACTTCTGTTTTCATGCTGTTGTACTTTGTAGAACTGAACAATCAGCAGACTGCTCTCACCCCAGAAGCAATGCTTTTTGGTGGGATTTGATCTTGAAGAAGACATTGCTGTAGAAGAGAGCTGCTCAAAGATAAGACAGAGTAATCATGATACCAGCTCAGCTAACTGAAATAAATCTGTTTTTTCTACCTTTTAACATCTCTGGCATTGCTCTAGATAAGGCACAGATTCCCTCTTTGAGCACATTTGGACTGAGAGAACAGCATGTTAGGAACTATTTTGCCTTTTGCAGATCTTTTTCTCATTCTGCTGCATGTTTGTTTATCATTAGCACGAATTATGATGGGTGTCTGTACAATTTGAACAACCTTTTCTCTAACAGCATCATCTCAGTCTTTTTTCTCTCTAAGCTGCAGTTCACTACAAGGGCTGTGACAGCTTTTATGTTTAACAGAATCTTTAGTCTGGCAATCATGATTAACTCGTCTCTCAGAGAAGTGCTATTTTAATAAGACCGAGTGAAGAGTTCTAAGAAAATCTTTTCCTTTTTTTTTTTTTTTTAGAAGACTTTTATACATCTAAGAATTAAGACTCTGTAACTAAAGTTTAGATACAGCATAGCCAATTCTTCTGTTGGCCCCTTGAAATATTTTGGAAGGTTTCCAGCAGACCCAATTATTTCAAATATGCTTCAGAAGTTACATTAAGGCCAGCATAACAGAATCTGTGAATGTATTCAGTCCTTGCCCTCTTCTGACCTCTGATTTCTTTCCAAATAAAATGTTTAACATTACTTTTTCTTTTTATTTTTTATAGGAGCTTCTGGGGCTCAGGCACAGACATTATTTGAGATGTAAATTATCCAAAACCTAATAGCTTCTTCAGGGTCATGGTTATGTTTTGGAACAATCATAGAATCAGGAAACCTTGTTCCACGATGCTTAGACAAAATAACACATTGTCCTTTCTTAGGAGGCTCTTAAAAGCTCCATAAACACCAGCATGCCTTGCACTTGCCTCATTCTCCAGGCAGTAAAGTCATTATCCTAAAAAGCCAAACATCCTCCTCAAATTTTGAGAAAGAGCAAGACCAGGAACAGATAAGGAACTGAGGTGATCAGAATACTAGAAACCACCTCATCTCCCCAAATATTATTCAAAACAGGGTGAATCACTTCTCATTACACAGGAAGATTTGGAAATTAAAAAAATAATGATGTAGAAGGAAGACAAATATGAGTCTTCATCTCTTTCGTCCCTCTTCCCTCCCGCGTTCATAGCCCAGTGCTGTAGGATGTTTAGCCTGAATTGTAGGATTTAGCCAATCTCTGTACAATACCTACCTGGGGGCCTAAAAGTTTCTGAACAGCTAGGCCAGACAGAGGATGAGGTCAGGTTAGGAAAAGCTTGAGAAAGAAAATAAAAGCACAGCAGGGATTCTACTTTTCAGGTCTTTATCACTCACCATGATGCTACACAGAAAGATTTTTATAAAAATAGCATAAATGAAGGAGAAATCCAGAGTACCTAATAACTCCATAACTCAGTAGCCTGATAAAGTTTTTGTTTGGTTTGTTTTATTGGAAACCCTACAGAAATTGATCTGAAAGCAAAGCAAGGGCCGGGAGGATTTCTTTTCTTTTGTCACATCTTTAGTTTGTTCCAATGCACGCAGCGTTGAGCTCCAGCCAGACTTCTTGAGACATCACAAAAAGATCGATAATCAACAGAGGTCTCTGATGTTTCCAAAAAGTGGGAAGAGTAAAGAAAAGGTAGGTGAAGCTATAACCAATACGAATCTACTGGTAGGACTGGTCAGCCAGCTTCCTAAAGAAGCCCAACTTTTCTGTGGAGCAGGGAGATTTCTGGTCCTTGCCTTTCTTGTAAAATTGCATTCCTGCATGAACAGTGTGAGATAATCACATTGGAACTGGATCAGTGGAGAAGTGTGAAAAATGTGGCAGCATTCAAGTTTCTATTTGAGAAGAGGCATTTACCAGTCTTGGGAGAGAGAGAATAAGAAAGTGTCTAATTCAACATTTCCTTTTGATCTGTAAACTACTTTTTTCTTCTGAGTTAATTTGCTTAAAAAATGCACAAAGAGGGAGGGCAAAGCAAAAAGTAAATGTGCTAAAATGTTTGACAGAAATTCAAATGTTTGTGAGGAAATGTGTTTGTTATTTCATGCACAGAGAGCATCAGCATTTGCTTTGCTTAGTTGGGTGCATAAATCTAATGGCAGAAGAGGTCTTAACAGAGTATTAGATTTGAGACAAATTCACAAAACTGATGCCCTTTGTCCGTTAAAGAAATGTGATCCACTCTAACAACATCACTGTGAATGCACAGTGCAAACCACTAACACGGATGCTGTGCACTGGGGCAGACCTAGGTTTTCAAAGTTATTGCTTAATCCAGTAAATTACTGAAGGGTGCATCGATGGAACCACAGTAATTGAAGCACTGTAGTGTAAACTCCCATACAGAAGACATGGCCTGGGGAAATGACAAAGAGATGGGTAAGACCCTAAACAAAACTGTTAAAGAAACTGTCTTGGACCAGATTATGCTTTTAAGAAGATAACACCACCTATATTGGGCTGCCCAACTTCTTCTTAATAACACTTCGGATGAATATCACACATGGAAACACCACATGCAATATGAGCTCCCCAACATTAAATGCAGAAGGATTAACAATATTGCTACCCTGAGTCACATTCTTTTTGTGAGCACAAAGGCCAGCAGCCTCAAGGCAGGTTTTTGGGGAACCAAGAAGACTGGATGTGGAGGTCCACCACTGAGTGGAGTGTTTCTTAGCTAGCAATTGTGTGGGACAGAGGTGTAGGAGAGGGACATTTGAAATGCATTATTAGTGTCATGGTAAGTCTTGCTTGTGAAAGATGCCCTTTTTCCCTAACCCATATGGACAGGAGATGGCAAAAGATCAATTTTAACAAGTGAAGAATCACTCTGCCTATCCAGCACCCATTTGATAGTTTGTTGAGAAGTGAACAGCCCATATCACTCTGTAAGGCAGGATCAGGAGCTTCTCATTCCTTTGCAGCCAGGCTAGTGAAGCCAAAAGCATACTGAATTCCATTTGCGCTAGACATGCTATATAAATACATGATCACAATCACTCCTGAGTTCATCACATTACTGCTTACATTACTCTTGTAGAGCTAAAAATCAGATCTCCAGTACATCTGCAAACAAATGTATTAACTGCCAACCTAGCTCTAACATCACCATAATATACTGTACCCAATGAGGGAAAAGTACAAACGAAATATCAGGTGAGAGTGTTTGAGAGCAGTCACTCTAAATAGCAAACCTTTTCTTTACGCTCACTGCTCCTACCTAAACTGACCTTTACCAATTCATCCCACCTGAAGCCAGTCAGCCAACCGAGCACCTAAGTTAAGAACTAAGAAGTGTCGGGCTTCCAGTTCACACTGTGCACCAGAGCTGCTTATTCTCTTCACTGACGGAAGGAACCCATGGATTACAGCCTGACATAAATGCTGTATGACAAATGCTGTGGGACAAAACCAGGCTATGATATATGAAAGCTTAGTCCCTAAGGCACAGAAGAACTGGGTTCAAGTAGATTATATTTGCTGGTTCTGTACAAGCCACTGAAAATACATCTCCAGCTTCTAGGATCTCTGAACTGTTTGAATTTTTTTTTTTTTTTTAAAGAAAAAAACTGAGGTTCTTGCTATGCTATAATAAATTAAAGTGAAACCCCACATTAAGTCAGTTTGGACTCTGGAGTATTTAAAATCTGCGTCCCAATTTTGTGATTTAGACCTATTTATATGTAAATTAAAAAAAGGAAAAGATTACTTCCTTATTATTTCCCCTATGATAAATTAGCCTGAATTAGTGTTGAATATAAAGAATTAACTCTTATATTCCTTATGTTTTGCCTCATTTACAAATGTCATAAGAGCCCATTAGACACTTAAAGTATGTCAAGTAAAAATAAAATTCTCTACAGAAAACTAAGTAAAATGTTTAATGATATAATGAAGACTCATTAATGTAATGTTTATTTTTAATATTAAAAATTCACAAGTATTGTCACAGCTCTTGTCTTAATCAGATGAGCTTTTGTAATATTTATTTGTGTTGTAATTTCATAAATATTTATACATCCATTTTCAAACTTTATTGGTCTTTGCTTTATTAAATACATTTTAAACTTGTTAAAATTTGAGGAATATTTTCTCCATGTGTGCAAGCCAGCCATTTTACAATGCCATGTGATCACAGCTGTGGGTAGAGAAACTTAGAGGTACAAGCCTCAGAGAAACCTTCCTGTACCAACCTACTACCCTATTTCTTTCAGGATATACGCAGACTTGGAAATGGTGTTAAATGTAGAGGGTGGAGAATCAGTCCCCTCATTCCTAGCCCTCCTCTCCTCCTGTGCTCTGTGGGCAGCACCCTCTTTCTCCTCTGTGGTTCCCAAATGGAGTGAGTAGCTGGTCCAGTGGTCAGGGGCTTAATGTCCCATCCTGCACTCCTCGGTACACAGACAGGGCCATAATCTTGCCTTAAATAGTACTTCCATAAAACTTCCAATATACAAGAAAGAAACAAGCTATTACTGAGAGATATGTGAGATTCTTCTGTTTCCGGGCTCTTGGCTCAGTGGGCTATGCTCTGCTCAGAGGAATTAAGGCATACTGCAGCAGTCCATTTTATTTTGTGCCTGATCTCATCAGAGCTTGCAAACCTAGCAAGACTGAACTGCATCAGGATGTGAACAGGAGACTTTCTTGAAAGACAAAAGTATTTGAGATAGCATTCAGCATTCTGAATTTAATGTGCATATAAATAAATATGGTATGGAGTCTTTCAAGTAAAAAAATCAAACATTATCCCTGACTACTGGAAGCCCTTAAAAAGTCCTTTCATCACAGAAAATCTCCCAAACAAGTAACTATTACAGATGAATGAAATTAACAGCATACATTTTGGGTGAAAACTGGCATGAATTCATACACTGCTTTAGAGAACGGGCACAAGGCACAAACCTCCTTTAGTCTTCCCTCAGCTTTGCCACTTCCTGCATCTGTACCTGTAGCTTGAAATAAGATTTCCCACTGTATTAATTAAGGATAAATTCAGCAAACACATAAAAAGTGTGTGGCGCGAATGCAAAACTGTGAGTGATACTCAAAGTGCCTTTGCCCTGACGAGCTTGAATACTCTAGGTGCTACCCACGCTAGGCTGGTACTGCCCAGGCTACTACATGCTGGTTCTCAGCAGAATTAATTACCCCAGGTGAGCATATATATGCATAAACGTGTAGCTATGCCTAGACGTACCTGTGCCACTCTGCGCTGCCTCAGGTATTGCTATGGGGTATATGCAATGAGCACTGCACTGTGCCATGTAAACATATCCTTTAAGATGAACAGCCACAGCGCTTGCTGAAGTCACAGCCATCTCTCCCTCAGCTCCTATATTGGCGATCCGAGTACCACTGTGCTCTCCACAGCAAGCACGAAGAAACTTTAAGTTACTCAGCAGATAAGGGTCCAACAAGTAATTTCCTTTTAGGTTTCCTGCTGATGCCAAATGAACTAGAGAGGGCTTCATACCATCTACTGGAGGTGCTTATGCGAAGAGCACCGATGGCCCAGGGCTCCTCTGGTTATGGCAGGGGAGAGGCTGCCAGCTCCAGCGGCCAAACCAGCCTCCGCTGGACACACAGCTAAGCTAAAGGTGCCTGTTTATCTTCGTGATTATATGTGGGGCCGGTGGTGACTGCCTTATCACACAAGCTCCTCAGTTAAATGCTTGAAATTAGATGGGAAAATTTCTTCTAAAGGGCCCAATTGCTAATAGCATACAAATAAACAACTAGAAAATACAAAAACTGCCTATACTTCACTTCTAAGCCCTTCTGATACAACACTGTGAGCTAAATACGTAGATATCTTTCAGGAGAGTTTTTCACTTCATCTCTCTTGATTTGGCATCCTCTTTATAATTTGCGTAGTAATATTCATAAACAGTAATTATTTATACACAGTTATGGACCTCTTGAATTTGATTCTCTTCTCACTTAAGCTATAAATATGGAATGAAATTACTATGAGTCAGAAAAATTAGGACCCTAAAGACTGGAATATATGTAAAATCACTTACAATCCTCTAACTTTTTAAAGTGATTTTTTACTTTAATATTCTCTTGGGTTGCAAACACTACAGGGGAAAGTTTACATCCAATCAAGAACACATTTATAGAAGTGCTTAAAAATGCACAAAAGCAGTTCTGCTAATATTAAGTTTTCTAACTCTCTCTCTCCTGGATTAAAAACAAAGCAAGCCCTTTTATCCCTGACATTTCAGCATTTGGAACACATCAAAATGTTTCTTCTACTGCACTGGAAAGAAATTCTAATTTTCTTGTCCTCCTGTGTTTGAGGCAAAGAAGCGAACGCAGAATTTACAAATTGAACTCCTTTGCATTTTCAGGGAGAAAAGAAGGAAGATACAGAATCCAAACACAGAGAGATCTATTCCTCTGGGTTGGTATCTAAGACACAAACTGGCCCGCGTGCCTTCTGAACCTAGTTTTGCTATCTTTTTGAAATACAAGTTTAAATCATACATGTTTTATTGGACTCACAGCGTATCTAAATAAATAGCTGTGCTATTCAGGAGGTCAGGCTAGATGATCTAACCCCTTTTGGCCTTAAAACTTACAAATCTAAAGACCAATCCATCTGAGGTTCAGATTCAAAATGGAAGAAACATCTGGCAGGCTCAGGAGACATCATGAGGATTTCACCACTTCAGAGCTTATGAAATTTTTTTCACCATGGAAAAAACAAACTTGAATCATACTTCTTTCCAGGCTTTTAAAAAACACTGAAAACACAGTACTAATCTAGATCAGAACAGGCTCTCCTGTCCATCACCACTTTGAATTTAACACTCAACTTTGAAGTTTACAAATTATATATTTCTTTTTTTTGAACTGAACTGAACTGAGACATACAGAAAACAGAAGGGATGGAGGAAGAAGGAAACAGGTAGAAAAAAATTCTGAGAATGAGACCTTGATGTTTGCATCATAAAACCACAAATAGAGTATATGCCCATCTGCAGTATCCCGTTTAGCAGCAATCTTACTTTTCAGTTTCTCACTTCAAGGATGACACCATTATATCCCGCTCCAGTCCTAGGCTGCAACATTTCACGTGGTTCTAATTCATTGTGACTTCTGTAATTTATTCATCCAAAGCAGCACTTGCACATAGGCAGTTGCTGTTAATTTTAATCTACTTCGTTATTATCTTTGCAATTTTATAAATATAAGCTCAACTGAAAAGGACATTCAAAGAGTTGTTTGTTTTGTTGTTTTGGGTTTTTTTTCCCCCTGGAAATGAGTGCTGAGTGATGCTCACCATAAATTAATTTTTCAAGCTTTGTAGAGGTTATGTAAATTTGCAGAATGTTCTTCTGATGTTTAAGCCGCAATTTGACAACAGCTTCAAAAACTGGTCGAAGAACTCTTCTTACTAGCATCTGCTTGTTGAAATATATGTAATGACATGGTTGTATAACACTTCCCATTGATCTTCGGATGCCAAGTGATCACTCAAGCTAAAAAAATGCATGTGCACACAACAGAAAAGGGGAATTTAGATCTTAAAAGCAATAGAATGGGGGGGGGGGGGGGGGGGGGGGAGTGGTAAATTTCCTTCACCTTCTTTAAATTACTATTTTAAAAGACCCAGTGACCGATACAGCCGCAATGGTAACTGAAATCCTTTTGACCATTGTTATTCATTCCTAGTGCTTTCCTGGTAACTATTTTGTCACAGCCTAGAAAAATACTTTAAATTGGGATCCTCAAAACAACTCCCAGTTTAGGTTTGTTTGTTTTTGGTTTTTTTTTTTTTTAAAGTAAAGTTTAAAGCAGCTCAACTGTTTGTGGAAAAATGGGAATCACTGCGATTTCGTTTGAGGTTCAGCTGTTTGAGAAAGCACTCAATTAAAGCAGAAGGGAAACTGTTTTACAGCATCTGACATTCAACGTCTGTAATGCTTTTGTCACAAATGATGTCTCTTTTCAGCAACATGGTCTCCTTGCCACCAACACAAGGCTTAGTTTAATTTAAAATACAATTTAAAGTTTTATACATGGTGGGAACTCTCTCTGTCAAAACACTCTGCTGAACACAATGGGTGCAGCCTCCTTTCAAGCGTGCTGCGTTACTTTGGAGAAACACAGACACACAGGCAGTGCTGCACAAATATCTGGAATTATACTTAGAGGATAGCTGATGCTGCTGGGCATTTCCAGGAGATAAAGATTTCAGCATATGGACACATGTGACAATAAATGACATAATTCCAATGTTATCAAAATAATCTCTCATTTGATAAACTGGCAATTTTTTACTGCCAAAGAGATAAATTATAATTATTCTTATATATAAAAATGTAAATAAACTTGCAGCTTCATTCACCAAGAAATTAAAGGACTTGAGACTCTCAAGTGAAAATGTGTCAGAAAATACAATGCAGAAAATATTTTTCTCCTGTAAACAACTTAACTTTGTTTTCAAATAGCTTTCTTTTATCATGGAAGTAAAAAACTCAGCATGACTTGTCTAAAAAGCAGCAAAGAGGATTTGGGATTAGTTATCAGGGAGAGAGAATTGTGTAAAGTACTGCAGGTGACAAAAGTGTGTAGCAAGACATGCTTGGCTTTATTACTTCTTCAAAGCAAACAGGCTGTATATGATACATACATTAGCAAACCCATTTCAGAAAAATACATTGCTTTCCTATGAAAAGAAAAAAATGCCACTATTGCAATGAAACCCTCATCCTCTTCCCTAGTCAAGAGTCAATTATTTAAGGAATTTCTAAATAATGAATAATGGCAATATTTTTAGAGACATGTGCTTTTGATTCTTAAAATGTGCTTGTGTTCTCTGTGACAACAGGTTACAGTAACTGGTGACCTAAGTAATGCCATCATCTTGCACAAATGAATGCTCATTGTCCAGTCGAGTTACACCATCGCAAGCTGAAACAGAGGCTTTCAGGGAGCTCTATTCATATGCTCGGTGACAGAATCTGGAGTACTGTCAAAACTACTATTTAGTCAGTAAAGTGACCTGAATCCCTTGCTTCCAAAATATGGAAAAACACTTAAGAACTTCCACTCCACAGCACAGCAAAAATGACCAGCAAAACTACTGTGGATTTCCACCTAAACAAGTGAGCAACAGATCTATCAAATCCTTCTTTCAGGACACAGACAAACTCTTGCCTTTTGACAATATGTGGAACCTGAATCTGGCAATATTAAAAAATAAAATACTGGAAAACGGGCACTGTTGATATTGGACATTCCTGATTGCATTAACCTTAAGTGGCATGGTATTTCTACGAGTAAGTCATGATGTCATTTGTCACATTTTCACTAGTAGTTCAGATGAACATCCATGGCAGATACTCAGTGAGACCAGGATGACTTCCTTGAAGATGGGGCAGATAGCTCCCTCCATACTTGTGCTAATTTTAGTGTCTTCATCTTGACTTGACCTCAAAGATGGTAATGGTTCATTTGCTGGGGTTTGTGGGTTTTTTTTTTTTTAAATGTTTTCTTTCTTCAATATTTATTCTGTCAGTGTTCTCACAGCTTTTTGGTGTGTTGTGTCCTTGCGTATTTTCAATGAATTTTTAGGTTAATTATTTATATTATTTTGAAAAGTGATGAGATTTTGAAAGCTATTGTTATACTCAAAGTCATTGGAAAAGTCAGTATCAGCACCAGATGTTAGTTCTTTTATAAAAGGACATGAATACAGATTTAAACAGTAATTGGCAAAGCTCCAAAGTTTGGAAGGGAGCATGTGGATAAGCACCAAAAAAAGGGTGTCCTTCCCAGACACTCATCTCAACTATTTTCTGGTTCCTTTGCTTTTCAAAATTTGACGGAAAACCTTTTTTAGTCCAAGTTTAGCACAAGGTTCCCAATATTACCCACATCTGGTCAGGTTAGTCAAACTGTCAAGAAAGACTTTCTCCTGGTACTTCAACACTTTATCTGAGCTGAAGCTGGCAGCAGAGGAACGTGAAAACACAGCATGACAGGAGAGAAAGTGACAGATCCCTTCCAGAATCCGCAGATTCACTCTGAATTTCTGGTAAAATTTTGGGCTGGTTATGTCTCTTCACAAACTGGTGATGAATTTCCATGGAGCCAGACACTGAGTTTGATTTAGAAACACTGACCTTCCGCTCACGAAAATGTTAATTTAGCTTTTGTTATGGTAACAGGAACCTAGTATGTCTGACTAAATGAATTCTAGTTTAGTTTATACAAAATACTGCACGAAAAACTACAATGAGCTATAACCCTCACTCTTCCCCAGATAAAACACTGAAATAAATAAATTAAAAATTAAAGTATTTAAAAGTCAAAACTTAAGGACAACATACTAGGCGTGATATCCTCCAGTTTGAACTACTTCAGTAGCTTTTTTATTTGTATACTGTGTATCCTTCTCCATCTGTGCCATTTTTCTGTATCTGAAACTGAACCTCTAAAATGTTCACCTGCATGTTCTGCAGGTGAACATTTTGTAAGCATAAATCATGTGTTTCCCATCTCCTTTTTCTTTAAGAGTAACTAATTTCTACTGTTTATTTAAACTGGCAGAGTGCCTGCTTTATTATCAGTTAAGAACTTGTGCACAAAAATGACACCAGTTTGCATAATTATCATGAAATAAGACAGGCTTTCTTAGGGGTAACAATCTGGTAACTTCATAATAAATCTGTCTGGAGCAATCGTAATTACACAGTAACTCATCTTAATACATTTGTATTCGCAGCAGATAAGTGTAGTGATAAGAAGTCCCACTATCATCTGTGATTCACTGAAATGAGAAACTGCATACAGAACCATTATATAATACAATTTCTAGAGCTTTCTACCCTGTCTTACAGGCTTACTGCAAGAGCCCAAGGGTTTGTTTATCTAATCTGGAAAACAGTTTGAATTTTGTTTTTATTTTTTCCCCATAACCAATGACATAAAATAGCATCAGAAGTAAAATTTCCAGTGTGTGTTAAATTTGTATACATTCAAAAATCTGAACATATGCTCCTTAGTTCAGTCAGCACCACCAGTTGTGCATGTAAATTGGTTAATTGCCTGTTTACCTCTTAATGTAATAAGCAACTATTCAATAAATTTAGGGACATGTACATATACGTATCTTTTGCATCATCCAAATGAAAGACTCTTTGCAAATGTAGCAATATGTTAGCTCTGCTTTTACAGGGGATGATGATAAGAAATAGGTCTGAGGAAAAAGTCTTTGCTTGGCAGAGGCACATAACAGGGAAAGGAAGAGTAAAAGTTGTGATGTATTCCATACAACTGGGTAATGAAAGGATGCTCTAAAACTTGTTCCTGTGAATGGAAAGTTGCAAGCAGCTATATAAGCTCACATCAGTGCTGATAAGAACACAGATGATGAGACAGATTTTACCATATAAAAGACAAGCAGGAAACTGCACAAGGTTGCACAAAGTTGGTCGTTAGCAACCATAAGCAAAAACTTGAGGAAAAACAGCTTAGAAAAGCACCAAAACCTCTCAGTGATATTCCTACAAAGTTCTAAAACTGGGACTCTAAACTGACCCTGTATTCTTCTACAATAGTTGCTGGACGTGGCTTTTATCAGTCATCATGCCATCACAACCACTCAGCAAATTGTTCTACTCACTGTGCCTTCCAAATTCTGTTTGTTCTTCATCCCTCATCTTCCCTCTCATTTACTTCCCACCTTACTAAATCATATAAAGCAGATCCAGAGAAATCACACCGTCCATATCACTGCCTGAAGCAGGAATAACCACACCCAAGACATTCCTGAGAGATGTTTATCTGAGCTGCTTTTAAAAATTTGCAGAGAGTGAAAATCCATAACCTTCAGAACTGCTGTCACCAGAAGAAATGTTTTCTTAATGTCTTTTAAATTCTCTTTGCTAAAATTTACGTCTCATACTTCTCATGTTATCCACTTCTATTTTCTCTAAGTCTCCTCAGTTCTTTCTCACTTCCTATTTCATGTCTAGTATCAACCCCATTTATTCCTCATAAAGTAAACTCAAGGTTTTATTTTCAACGACAGGCAAAGCTCAGAAAGACATACACCCACCTTCATTCTGCTTTGGATGATACTTTTCTTTCCTGCTTGCTTCTATCACTTTTTTTTTCCTTTTTTTTTTTTTTTTTAACCCTTCAGGCTGTGTGAGAGAGCACACAGTACAGAACCCAGGAAGTTAGCAGTGGCTCAGAAAAAAAAAATCTAGATTTCCCAAAATGCTGAGATCCAACAGACTGATGGTATTCTACAGAGTTATGAGAAGAAAAGATGCCAGGTATTTAAATCAAGAAAAAATGTAATCTAACATTCATATATCCCACACCAGTTTATCATCTCTGGCACTACAAATGTCAAGCACAAAACTGCCAAGAGAGAAGATACATAGTCTACAAATCTGGTCCCCTGAACATGGACTTAGTACAGCAATTCTTAATTGCCACTAAGGTAAGTCTGAGAAGATTCAGAAGAGAAGTTCATGTGCAATGAAATGTTATTGAAAGTTGTGGGTAGGGGAATGTAAAGGATATATAGGATTAATATAACGTTGATGAGAAAATTTAAGATGAGACTCAGGGAATTAACTCCAGATGCAATCTGATCTTTTATGACGTATAACTAATTACACAGGCAATAAAAAGAAATTAAATTGATTATTTTCTTTGACTCTTTGGTTCTAGGATTAGTGTGTAAAGCACAATATTTGGTTCTTTTTTCACAGAGTGAGAATGACTTTTTCAAGGGAAAACACCTAAACTTAATTTGGAAGCATAGAGGGGCGGTGGCAGAACAATATAAAAGCTCGCGCACTCTCTAAAATGGAGAATCCTGCATCTATGAACTAGAGGATCAGACCTGCAGACAGAAGTTTCTTTAAAAAATTGGAAGAAAATAGAAAATTAGTACACTCTAAGTAAAGATTGAGGAAAAGTAAACAAAGACATTTCCTTGTCAGTTCTGGTCAAGAATGACTGCAAAAAAGAAAAATCTCCTTTTGTTCTTTCTGAATTGGATGAAGAGCCAATATATAAATAATACAGAATGGTGTCTCCCAAAGAAGTAGCAGGTGTCCGCTACTGCAAGGGAAGAGACAAAGATCCTGATGGTTTGGTGCCAATTCTTCAGGAATTTATTTTATGGCAGTGACTAGAAATACTGAGCAGACATGAGGGCCCTATTGTACAAATTACTGTACACATAATTTCCGCCTCAAAAATCTACACTGAAGGTGGCTAAAATAAGTTACAGGTACATAAAACATAAGTGGAGGGAAGGAGAGGGAAAAGGTATGCCAAAGTGGATGCTCTCAGCTGGTCCTCACTCACTGCTGTGCATCAGTAGCTTGTCATGTATGTCAAAGACCACGAGGAAAAAAGCTTTTTCTCAGCTCAGAAAGCAACACACATTCTTGGAAAGACAATGATTACAGTTTTCAAACAGAGAAGGAGGAGAAAGAGGACTAGTAACTATCTTTTCTGGGCTCCAGCAGTTCACCCTTATTTTACATTCATTCCACACATGGCCATGGTCAATGGTGCAATACTGCACTGTTGAGACAGAACTAATTTCAAGCTATATTTAGTTTTTACCAAAACCGTACAGATGTATCATTATAAGATGTCTTGAAAACATTACCCTGGTAGTCTAGAGCACATTTCACAACTATAATTTTAATATCAGCTATCTCTTATCTACATGCCTAGCCTAACTTCATCTCTATCATGCCAGTGCCAGCTACCTTCACTCCACATTAATAACCAACTCTGCCAGCACACTCTGAGTTTCAGAATAGACTGAGTCTGAAATGCGGCTTGGCTTAAGAAACTTCCCCTTATTTTTGAAATTTAAAACAAAGTCAGGTTATAGTACAGAATGTCCTGTTGGATAAAGGCACGCTGGGCCAAAGACACCTAGTGCAACTCTGCCAAGCTTGAAATGAGGCAAGGGATGCATTTAACGTTTTTCTCCTCTTGTTCAAGCTGGCATGAAGTCATTATGAGAGCCAGAATTGAGACTGGATACAGTTTTACTGCTACAAATAAACCAACATGACTAAAAGAAGGAAATAGGAACAATGAAGATTTTCGTTTCATTATTTCCTCTCCAAACTCTGAAGCTGATGCTTTTTCTTTGACAGTACCACTACATTTCTGGTGACCCACAAGGTGTCACAAGCACACGGACAAGACCTCTCAATGATACAACAGAAAGCAAATACAGACTGTGGAAACTCCTTGCCAAAGATTAAATAGACTTTCATATAAATTGAACACAACATTTTCAGTAAGTTACAAACAGACTCTGTTTAAATGATTACCATGTAAGTATTTTCCTCACACTCACAGCTCTGTTGTATTTAGCAGATTTCTATAGATCTGATTTCAGAAGATTCATTACACAGAGAATGCCCTAATACTAGTTTGGAATATTTCCTGACCTTGTGGTGTTCTCTGACTACTGCCATAATATAACTATATGATCTCCTAATTCACTTTATTGATTTGTTCTTCACTGTTTTAATGGAGACAGGCGCGAGGGTGCCTTCAGCTGCCATATAGCTTCATTAGCCAAACATTACTGCATTTACAAGAAGGCTTAGTGCAGAGCCTTCTCATAGGCTTCCGTTGGAAGAAACACGCCTGGTCACTACATTTTCTTGGCCACTGCCACACTGTAACATCACACACAGGCTTCATCAGAGCCTTTTGCCTATTTACGTGGAATATATCTGAGACGACATTTGGGAAAATCTCCTTACGTCCTGTCTGTGCAACAGAATCAAACCTGCCTGTTAGGCCTCCTGGCCCTGTGACAGGGAAGACAAAGGAGCACTGACTTTTCTCTGTTTAGTTTAAGTATGGGCATTCAAGACCTGGGGAGGGGCTCTTTGATGTCTGCCACCATAAACATTGCTTTTGAAGTAGAGAGTTATACTTTCGAGACCTGATTTAGGTCCTACAGAAGGTTGAAAAGCATCAATAATCTTGCCAATGCAAAAGGACTCTCAAGAACCACCTCTGGCAACCATGTCTGGGAAACATGAAGGTTGTGACAAATTAGCCAGGGGTAATGTCTTTGTTTCTTAACCACCTCTCACCTCTGGGGCACCTACATTTTCACTGTTTGTTGATATTCTGGAGCTGCAGAAAGCGATTTTGACTTTCTCCTTTCACTTTGAAATATCCAAATAGCAGTTGGTAATTTTATTTTTCAAAATTTCTACATAAGCATTTATCTCAAGGACTGAATAAAATGATTCAAGTAACCTTAGAATATAGATAGCTCGGCAGTAACTAATTTGCTATCTTTGATACACCAGAGGTGAACAGATTAAGCAAGCTAGTTTGCTATCTACTAGATAAGAGAGGAATGTATTATCATTTTCTCTGATTAGTATCTTATGCAGGTAATTATACTTCTCCTTTGCACATAATTAAAGTGAAGGTTGATTTCCATTCATTCTTCACAGTGGTAAAATTATCAAGTTACTTCTCAACTAATTATTTTCTGTAGTATAGTAGTGCTTCAGATCCCTGTCACATTCCATTTAGCAAACACAAAATAGCTCTGAATAAGACTTATCACAGCCTGGGACTTTTATGCTATTAATTTGTAGGCAAAAAAATCTTTAGATGGATGCTATCCAAGCTGAAAATGAATTTCATTCCAGAACATCCAATCAGTTGTGTATTTTTTTTAATCTAGCACTAAATCTTTTGCCTTTTTACAATCTCTATCTTTTGTTTGTTTAATTTCTCCTTAATTTGTTCAAGTTCAGAACATTTTATCTGGCAAAGATTGAGTGAATTAACTTCTTAGGATAAACTTTTTTTCTGACTACATTAATTTCATTGAGCTACACCTTGGTTTAAGAGTCTCAGGGTGCTAAATATAGCAGTGATGTGTGTTTGTTAGGATTACTTTTTTGAGGTAGAAACACCACCAGCATTGTCATTTGTAGAGAAGTAGCCATGCAAAATAAATTGGCAAGAAATCCCTACATTATCAACACAGGGAATTGTTGGTTGAAACCACTTTTTAAAAGACAATTTCTTTTGTATTTTTTCTGCCAGAAGCACTTAAAGGACTCTGACTGAAACTGCTGTCATTTGCAGGAGGAAAATTTAGCTCCTGCTATTATTTTCCATCTTTCCATTTAGCATCCTTTTGAAATAGCTCTAAATTACATGGTCTGCCCCACTCCTGACTCTTAGATTTTATGTCACCCTACTTCAATGGTTTTTCCCCTTTCTAACACTAAGAACAAAACATAATTACTATTACCATTCTGCAGGTGTCAAATTTAAAGCCATCCTTCAGCTGCTACCACTTGTGGTGATTTTTCTTCTCCTGTTCATTGTCCTGCTTGGCCATTGTAGTTCTTTGTTGTGCTTCAAAAGCACAAGTTCCACACATTATTTTTTCTGCTCAAATGTAGTTCTTCTCTGCCAATTGGATCAATCTGATTCCATTACAGACCTCTCAGAGCTGGATTCTCCCCTCTTATTCCAGAGTAACTCCATTGAAAATTATCTTTTTCTTGTCTTGCCTCAGCAAAAATTAGAGTAGAAACTCCCTGTCCTTTTTAGCCCTTTTCTTTTTTTCTTTCCTTTCCTTTCACAGCACTGAGATACAGTATTTGTCTGCAACAGTCCTTTATCTGTGGTAGACAGTAACAAATTCCAATTCCCCCCACCTCCACTGCTATATCCCTACAGCCAAAACTTGAGAGCTTGAGATTTTAACATGACCCTCCACATTAGCTTTTGCTTGACTCCTGGCTACTGCACATATCTGGCGTCTGATGTGCTATGAATTATTTTTCCTTCTCCTTTATTTCACACTGTATTACTATAATTGGACATATTGTCTCAGAGATCTGATCCTCTTCTCTCTCCTTTCTCCTGTAGCTTTTTGGGTCTGTTTTCATTGCAGTCCAGGCAAGGTGCCATCAAAAGCCTTGAACAATCCTTAAAAGTGCAACCTGCCTCTGTCAGCTCCCATTTCCATCTTGAAAATTCTGATGTCTGCAAATTATGGAGTAAATCACCCTATCTTGCCTATGACCCCCATGATTTATGACTCACTTATAAAATATTTTAAGAATAAGAACTTTTAATCAGGTAATAGATAATAATTTTTTCCCCCCTCCAGTTAATTTAGTGCCAAGAGTATTGCTAGATAGGCAGCATGGAAGAATTAAGCCAATTTATGCACAGACAAGGTACAGCACAAGCAACACATACTTCCCCAATACCTTCTGATCATTATGCTTCAGTGACAGTCCATGGAGAAACCATATTTGAAACACAAGAGGTAGAGCTCTGTCACCATTCCTGCAGGCACTGATCCAGCAGAGCACTTGAGTACATCCACATTGTGATTGATTTCAGTGGAACTATTATATGCTCAAAGTTTCTCATGTATTTAAGTGTTTTGCTGGATTAAAGCCACAATCCCTTGATTCTGATAAAACTGTCCAGTGCCTGTTAAGTTCCTCAGACAGGGTTTTGTGAAGATATGCTTGTTCACTGGGACATGGATTGTGATCACATTCAGCTGTCCTAAAATAACTGTTCTGGCGATAATACCTAGAAGTAAAAAAAAAATTCTCCTGTTCTGTTGCCCCTACCTAAGATAGCCAAAGGAAGTCTTGACCTACTCAAACTTAATCAGTTTATTTTACAGAAATTAAGGAAAATGTCTAGGTTTTTTCTCTAGAAAATGATCAATTAAGAACTGCACTCTAAAACATTTCAAATCGCTTTTATTAATGCTTGAGCTGGTGCTTGCTTTGTTTTTTTATAAAGGGTACTGCATGTATGTCTAATTTTGTTCTACAAGAAATAATTATGAATATAGGAAAGTAAAGTGAGAAGATATATTCTACCCTTTTCACACCTGAAAGCAAACTAATGCTATCAATTTGGGTTTTATTAACTAAAAATAGATTTAAGAGGTACCTCTCTCAAAAGAATCGTGTCCGTGGGCACTGAAACTCCAAGTTGTTCAAGTTCACAAAGGAAGGTCCTCTAAGGCAAAAGAGAGCAAAGCTCAAAGACTGAGCACCTGTCCAGGAAAGGAATTTAAATTCAAAGAAGAAATAAGGCACTACAGGGTCTGCATTACCTGGCCACTGGTGCATGCCTTTGGTGCTTTGTTAGGATCAGTGCCAGGTTTCAAACAGCCAACAGCTGAGGCAATATCCACTTAACAGGCACTCCAGCAAGATTAACTGTAGCTTAGTCTGAGAAAAAAACCTACGCTTTCTAATTATTGCAGTTCTTTGAATACTATAAAGAGATAGAACACAAATTAAAATTGTAAGAACTGTGCTTCTACATTGAAAAATATTG
Organism: Balearica regulorum gibbericeps; assembly: GCF_011004875.1. Taxonomy (NCBI): domain Eukaryota; kingdom Metazoa; phylum Chordata; class Aves; order Gruiformes; family Gruidae; genus Balearica; species Balearica regulorum. The sequence goes on along the minus strand of NC_046194.1, from coordinate 7,040,594 downwards.
ACAAATTGCATCATCTTACGTACATATTTTGTCGATTTGCTAATTGCTGTTAGCAGTGATGATTTAACACACACAAAAGACTATTTCTTTGTTGCCTCATTCTTCACCAATGTAATTTTTAAATGGATACCAACTGCAGAGCAGTTGCACAAGTGTCCTCTAGAAATTTTGTTATGCCGAGTGAAACAACAGGAGCAAAAAATACTAGTTTGCTTTAAAAAAAGCCAAAAAATCCTTTTTTGCTTGAGACAATAATCAGTATGTGTCAAAATTAAATATACTGTATTTCACTATTTATTTATCTTCTAATACACAGACACAGGGCAGAAAGAAAATACTGAAATCTCTGAAGTGATTTTTGAGAAGTTTCAACAATTGGACATGAATTGAAATCAGTCCTATTCATCCTCCAAATTTGCATATTTTCAGGTAGAAGAGCAATTTTTTTCCAACAAATAAAGGAAAACAAGGATCAAAAAACCCAAGAAATTATAATAGCCAGTTCTTTTTCAGAGCTTTTCATCTGCAGATATCAAAACAAGATGGTTTACTTGGCAAATATAGATTGCAGAGCATTGTGACTAATTGTTGAAGAAATATAAAATCCAACCAAGAGGGCAGATTTCTGCTACAAAATTGAGCTTGACGTTTGCCACTGTTATCAAGCCTGTTCTCCAACTCTTCTGGACCTGGAAAAATCCAGCAATAGATATGGATCCCTTATTTATTCTTCCTTAAAACCTAAGCAACTATAGAACCCTAACCTTCTTACTCTCAAGAATATTCAATCCAGTATTCAGGCCAAAGTTAGACTTACACCATCATCACTACTGACACTAGGGTCCATCCCAGGTTTCTGGGCATGTAGCATTCAGCAGGATACTGAGATTTTAAATCCTTTCTTTCACAAATCCTAACCCTAACTAAAGCTTTCTCCTAGCTTTAAAGGCACAAAAATGACTTGCATCAAAATAAAGTATGGACCATCAGTCCTGCCCACATCAGTCCTCACACTAACTGTCCAATGCCTAGAAGATCCAGCCATAAACTGAGATCTTTCCAATCCCACTTCAACATCAGGTTCATATTACCTTTAACTGTTTTCAAGTGACTGCGTACAAACTCCTCCTCCTTTGCGTATTTTCAGACTACACGGAATACAGCAGTTTCAGGATTCAGCAGTAAACTTAACTCAGCCATATTTCCTTCCCAAAATCCTGCCCTAATGCTAACCTTGCTCTTTGTTGTAACCGGAATTCTGCATCACACCAAAGCATCAAATACTACCTTGACAATGCTATTAAACTTTAACATCTAGATCCAGAAGGATGTCACAACAAACCTCAGAAAAAATTATTTTTCCTCCTAAATGTTAATCCTAATAGTTTAATTAGCTGAACCTCACTCAAGAGGACAACTAGAAAAAACAGTTCTTTATCATTCATCTTCACTGACATTATCATACAAAACTATTCAAATTCACCCAAAGCAAACTCATAAATGCTTCTTTTCCCAAAATTACCTTGAAATTCAACCTTAACCACAGACATAACTATACCAGGGAATCTAAACACAAGCAACTCCTCCCAACTGACCTCAGCCCTCACCCCAGATTTCATGGACTGGGAGAATACTGCAATAAAACTAACTCAGAAATTCTTATTTTCCAAATCTAAGTTAACGTAACCAATTCCCTTATCTGAATCCAGATGATTTGTCCCTGATGAAAACCAAACATTATCTATTCTTCCATACTTATACTCAATTTATCCTAGAAAACCAGCAGTACTGCAGCAATAAACCTGATTCATAAATACATTTTTTCTCTGTCCCTAATCCTATCACTAGCCTTGACAATACCCAGGAGAGCAGAATCCAGAAGAAGAACAAACAGTTGTCATTCATCACTGCTGACAACCTCACTTATCCTACAGTTCCACTCCGCGTAGAAAACAGTGTTCAGCCTAACTCGGAAATGTCTCTGTTCACAAATTCTTAACTCTAATCATAATCCCTCAACCACCGCCCTCGTGCTAACCTTCAGCCAGTACCTGGAGGGAAGCTGATATCAGCCCCTCAAACATCATGCATTTCAGATGAGTGCAAACTCATCCTGCATTTCCCTGCTCTAGAGAATATAGAAATAAATTTGACTTAGAAATGTTTGATTCCCCAGACTTCCCTTATACCTAGCTTTCACTGCAACTGAGGGACCGTTACTTAGCCAAATACCGAACATCAGGCATTCATTCCTGATAAGACTTGCAGTTATCCCACACTTCTGAGCCTTCAAAAATGTAGCAATAAACTCAATTGATACAGGTGTGTTTTTTCACAGCTCGTTCTTTGTCACTTCTAGGTGACCAGTAGCAATTATTTTAATCATTTTTTATTTCCTGTTCAAACAGAAACCCTAACTCATACGTGGTTTTTTTAACCCTAAACCTGAACCCTAATCCCATGTAGCTATATATGTGTGACTAAAGCAGAGAAGAAAACATATTAGTCATTCATTTTGTTTGACAAAAGACCTAGAAACCTCCTGGAAATTATATGTGATTCTATGCCTAGAGGAAAAACAAGCATCAATCGTTCCTCACTGCTAATACTTTCTCCTATATTTCCAGTCCATACAGAATGTGGAATTAAAATCAATTCATACACAACTACTTTCCAAACACTAATCTTAATTAATCATAACCTTCTACTCCAAACTGAACTGTATTTTAGCCTTTATGGTACCTATGGTATTGGTACTTGAACAAAAAGGCATCTCTACCAGCAAAACATGCACCTCCAGTTTCTTCAGCTTGTAGAATGCATCTTTAAACCAGGTCCTCCTCTGTCTGCAGCCTCAACTCCAACAAGAGCCCCAAACATAGCTGTAACCTACACTGGGCCATCAGGACATAGCTGAAAACGGTATGTCAGTGTCTTGTCCCTGCTGGTAGCTCTACTCACTACTGACTTTTGGGTGTCGCTGAATGAAACACAAATGCTATGTATGAATGTGTATTTTCCCACCTCTAGCTCTACCCCTTCCCTGGTTATTCCCTTCTAGCCCTTGCAGTCACTAGTGCCCACCTTAGGTTTTGAGGCCGCACAGAATACAAGACCAGATTTGATAATTTAATGCTTACATCTTTTTCAAAGCCCTAACTCTAGATACTTCACTAGATACTTAATCACAGCAAGAACTTACATTAAAACCAACACCTGTTATAAATCCTTGCCAATACTTTCACTCATCCTACTTTTCTGGGCTCCGCAGACTGCAGTGACAAGCTAAATATATAACCTTGATTTTCCCACACTCAGGCTGGCACTCAGTTCTAACTTTAAAGTCAGTTACGTGGGGTAAGCAGTACCTACAGCAAAATTACTCATTAGCCACACTTCCCTGTTGACACACAGGCTCACCTCAGATTTGCAGACTTTATAGAGATACTAGATTCTCTGCCGAGCATGGCATTGCACATGTGTTTGTGTGTTTACGTATGCATACACATGCATATGTAGTGCATTTCTGTGGTCTTTTTCCCACCTTCATTCCTTTCTCAACACATGACCATACTCATGTTTATATTGTTCAAGTAGATTGAGGTGTGAGGTAAAACACTGGTATCCAACTACTTCTGTGGAGACCACAGTCTCCAGAATGGTTAAATGCCTGCTGGGAATTTGTTTTACTGCAGCTGTACTGCTCTGCCGGAAAAGAGCAGCCATTCCTTGTGGTGCTCCATTGGCTGCTCCTCTGCTGGCAATGCCCAAAGTTGTGCTATCAGGGTCCTGTAGCAAACTTTTTCTTGGTGGAAACAGGGAGTGTTCAAGTTTTATAATGAAAGACTAGCTTCCTGGCTTTTCCCAGTGGAAGGAAACGCAGGAAAAACAGTGCTTTTCAGCATTGCTTTGTCACTTTTCATCCTGAGCAGGAAAATGCAGAGCTGTTGGGACAATCCTCCTTATCACCTTGAGACTTCACATTTTCTGTTCCCCTGTGATACAGGCAATTGGACAAAAGTTATGAAGACAAAACTGTGAGTGTCCACCCATTTCTTTGCATAGATAACTCAGCTAAATTACAAAGGTAGCACTCTTATGTGATCATGAATACATTAACTATTCCTCATATTGAACTCTGAGAGCTGCTGCTCATTACCCTGATGGAGGATCTATTACATATTATAGATGAGGCATTTCTTAAATAATCTCGCATCTCGTATATAACACAAGGAATGTAAACCCAATGATAAACACAGAATATCAAATAATCAATGGAACACTCACACTGAACTGCTCTGCAAACAGTTTATCCACCAGATCAAATAAAAACTATTAATTGAGCAAGTTTGAACAAACACATCCATAACAGTCTTGATCTCCTCAGACAATCTGCAAACAGTTTAAATGAGCTCAGTCACACTAGTTCCTCTTCACAAAACCTTCCTCTTTGAACCTGCTTGCTGACAGATCTCTCTTACCTCTAGCTGAAGACACCTGTAGGGTATAAAAATGACAAACAACAAGATGGAGCTGTTGTGGCAGTCACACAGCACAGTAATGTGAAAGGAGCCCCCCAAGCTCCCTCTGAATCACGGTGTGACCTGCCACCTTCCAAACTCAGGTGCTCATTCTATGCAGACATGCATACTCATGTGAGCCCAGGCTATCATGACCTATCTACAACAAGAAAAAAAAATGTGAGCAAATACAAGCAAAGCAATAAACAATAAATCACCACCAAGCCCACTGACTTAATGGTCCACAAAGAACAGTCAGACCAACTTTAATGTTCCTTCTCTTAACATTAGCTTCGAATTTTGAGCTAATGATTTTTCTTTTGAGTAAATTGATTGCCAGGTAAACCATCTAACCATCGGGCACTGCACACACTCACAGCCAAGGTCTTCCAGAAGACAAAGAAAAGCACTTACATGCACCCATTCAATTGCATTTAATTAGGTAGTAAGAAAGCAATTAGCCAAAATGTCACACTAACAGCGTAACTTCGCAGCACTTATGACGTCTGATAGTTCAATGCTGTTGTTAAAGTGTATTGACAACAGTTAAAGCCAAAGACAGGGAGCTGGACTTCAGGTGCAATAGTATATCTTCTCTGAACAGGTATCTCACACTCGGGTATGCAAAATGAACAGAATAATGCTGAAAACACAGCTTATACAGAATATCACTTACATGGCATGAGTGTCAATCAGCTCAGGTTATGCGTGACTTTTAGATTACCAGATGAAAGCAGATTTTTTTTTTATTATCAGACACATTAAAAATTAATTATTATTGCCATTTTTTTGCAAGCTATCATACTTTTCATATCAAAATAGGTTGTGTTTCTTACTTCAAGAGGCAGGGGCTTTTCCAATGACTTCATTTCTTTGAGGACACAGGAAAGGAAGTTAGTGAAATACCTCTGGGTTCCATGTCATTTCAGAAATTAATTAACTACTTGATCTTTTAAAGCTTCTGAAAGTTGCTAGAGAACTACCTAACTTGTCAGGATTCACATGCTAAACACATAAAAGTAAATATTTTCAAGTTGAACAGCATGCATAAATTGGGAGTCAGTACTGATAGCTATTAAGAACAGGTGAGAGTTAATGGTAGACATCTCGGGAATTTTTTCTATGTAGATTTTTCAAAAACTTTTTTAAAGATAACAGGAGCCGCTGCGAGATTTTCAAATTAAATTTCTGTTGTGTACAGCACTGAAGGATGCAAAGCACATCTTATTCAAGAGATCTATCACCCGCAGAATCAGTATGCAACTCACTCATCATTAGAGTGAAACATTTCGGTTTGCCGTCTCTAGGTCTAACTTATTTTCAAAATACTCAGCCCTTCTGCTTTTTCTTATCTTTTCTGGCTATGTAGAGGGTTGGCTAATAAATAAGCAGCTCAGGCAGAATGATATGAAGCAGAAGAGCAAACCATGAAATTAATTTGGTAAGCAAAGCAAACCTTAAAATCAAGGTAAGAGAAAAAAAAAAAAAAAAAAAAGAAAAGATTATGAAGTTAAAAAACTTGAAAAGAGGACTGGCATGTTCCGGAGTGCTGTATTGATTGCATGTTTTTCAACAACAACAACAACAAAAACTTTTGTAAAAGAAGATTTTCTTTCACAGAGAAGTAACAACTTTGGCAAAGTAAATTTTAAAAGTGAAAATATGATTTACAGAAAATGTAGCTTTCTATGCTTTCTGTGAACGCATCTTTCAGTACATGGAAAACAGTAAATAAGCCAGGCTATGTTTTTCCTCACATTTTGAATTTCTTGCAGCTTTTCTGTCAAAAAAAAAAAAAAAAAAAAAAAAAGAACAAGAAAACAGAATAAAACATAGTTTTGTAATTGCACATGGTCTTCCGGCAGATGGAAAAAAGTAACAAAAATGAGAAAGGTTTTTCCCCTTCCCCCAACGTCCCCCTGTCCTTTTTAATTCAGGAAGAAAGTTACTTCTCAAGAAAATTTTCAGTGAGGTTTTCTCTGAAAATCCCCATGGGACAATTCTCATTTCTACCCAGCTCCATTGAGAGTTATTCGCGTCCCTTGAGATAAGCATGCCTTGTGCCTGTACTGTGCTGCTTTACAGATTCTTTAGTATGACAGATGCTTAAGTCAGTGATTTTATAGCCTCATTTACTTCAGTGGCATTTTCAGGTACTGAACTCCAGGGCCAAACATCAATTTCCACTTATTTATCAATAAATTAGATTGCCCATAGGAGCCTTTTCCCTTAACCTCCCTCATGAACGGCAGGGGGTGAGATAGCTGTGCAGGAGTTCAGCCGATACGCCTTTCTCTGCCCCCTCCGATGTTCGCAGCTTTATTCCAAGAAGCCTGACATATCCAGGTTTTATCTGAAGAAGAGAAGAAAAATGAGGGGCAAAAAACCCAGTAAGGTTCTCTGATGTACTGCTCCTTTCCAGGTAGCTACGTTGTACTATGATGTACTGCTTTCAAAAGCTGGCTACTGCTGCTTTAAGAATAAAGATAAAGGACTCGCAGAGGTCTCAGATGGGAGAAGTGCAATGGTTTAAACAGCAACAGGTCGTTCTTTGCTCCTGCAAGACGCTGGAATTTCACAGCTGACTTTACAAGCACTGTGGAAGCCCAGCACAGATGCCTGCATGTATTCAGAGATGTCCAAGTCATTTAAAAGTCAGCTTTTCCACACCATTCCCTACCCACAGGATGTTTTCCCTGGCTAGACTGTAAAGGTATTAATCTGCCTGCCTTCAAGTTCCTTTCCAAGGTATCAGGAGGCCAATTCATATCAGCCAAGATAGGTGACCTGTATGAATCAGTGACATTGATTTTTATTTCCTTTTTAGTTTAAGTATATTTAACAAGAGACAACTTAAAAATGGACAACAGCAAGTGATCATACTCATAACCAGTGTATGTTTATATGGCACGCTGCTGAGCCCAGGTCAATATTATTTAACTCCCAGCAGGACTCAACAGCTTAGGATCGGTGACCAGGTTGTAGAGCTGTTGACTGGCTCACCAGGAGCGCAGCTCACAGCTGCCTTCACATCACTTCACTGTGCGAATGCATGAATTCCCTGTTACTCATGTCCCCATCACTCTGATCTCTGCCCTTTCTACTAATTTCCCAGTCTTTATTACTTGTTTCTTTGCATACAAGTACTTTAGAGGAAGAAGAGTCTATTAAACTGCATCTAAATAATATCATATAGTCAGAAGTGTTTGAGCTGGACATCCCCCCAAAAAATGGAAATAATCTAAAAGCAGTCAACAGAAACAAAGCAGGCGCCATAGCAGTTTAAGCACAGAAAGTAGGAAATTAAAGAGGGAATTTCAAGGCGTTCCACATCAGAAAACTTGTCACCCTTTCAGACTTCTCCAGGTGAGGAGAACATGGGGAAGCCAGCAGACTCAGGATCTGGCACAGATCTGGCATCCTTGTGTGCCACTTTCAGCTTTCTCACATTTGAATGAGGCACAAAACCTGTTTTATGAACGTATAATGATGATGATAATACTTTGCACTTCAAAAGCTGCTTCTCTCATACAGTCTGAAAGATTAACGAATGAGACTTCACAAACCTATACTAGTTAGCATTTAACTGATCACAGTGTTTACACTGACACACACATCTTTATTTCTGAGAAATAATTTCACTGAAAGCTTCAGTAAATTGCCGAGAAGAGAGAATTATAATCATCAAGGGCCAAATCCTGCCTGCTATCTTCATACGAATCCAGTGAGTGTCAGGATTTGATCCAAACCATTTCCCATAAGCAGCAGCACATTTCCCAGTTTATTTTCCTTTCTTTTATATCCTCATACACTACGATTTTCTTTTGACTCATTCTCTCTCTATTGATTTGATATCATTATTTCTCTTTCTTCATCTTGTGATAGTAACTGTGCCTGAAAAGACTAAAGCAAGATCAGTACTCGAATTGCTTTCCTTGGCTGCTATGAGCTTTCTTTTAAGCTGCAAGTATTCCAAAATCTACAGCATATCTGTCAAGCAGAAACCACAGCATGCAAATCAATAGACATGCCTAGGCTGCTAAGAGCAAAACTCTTGACAATCCCGAAATAGAGCTTAAAAACATGTATTGGTGCATGGTGATTTCTTGCTTCCCCCCCAACGACCACATATACTTGTTATCCTTGCTCTGACTCCAGCTCCAGCAGCAGTCAGCTAGTCCTGGTTACAAACTACAGGCTGCTCTTTATTCTCAGATCTAAGCTATTTTAGTCATTACTGATCTGCAGGAGAATGTGTTTTTTTTTGCTCCTGAGTGTTCAGTTCCTCTGAGACATTCAAACTCATTTGAAATACTTACGGAAAATGTAAAGGACAGAGGGGAGGATGGTGCTGTCTGCAGAGACCTGCCAGACTAACCTTGCAAAAACATGTCCATCACAAACACTAATCTTTCTCTGAAAACTAAAGCAGGTGTTTCCTTCAATTTTTCTCCTGTTTACAAATGGTGGCCCAGTTCTGTCCTGCCCACTCAGGCACAACTCCCAGTGAAATCCCTCCCTCTCTCAAGAGTTCAGAAATGTTGTCTCAGTAGATAGGACAACATGTCTGTATTGGCTGGGGGTGACGGGCCTCATTTTCCCTTGCTATCATCATAATGTCACTGATTAAAGTGAAATAACTCAAAAGATATATCTAAGTGGCAAAACACAGCGCTGTGGGTGAATACAGAACTATTACTGAGCTAGTTGGGATCCAAGAGCAATAAAGCTAACGAATGCCATGCCTACCTGGGCAGTAACATGCTAGACCTGCACCGGTCCAAGCTGGTAGATGTCAGCAGCTCTGACCTGGCAACTGGGTAGCGGCGTTAGTCTTGGAGCTAAAGAACACAGGAGAAAAGCAGGGCTTCCTCACGCGGCACATGCTGAAGTGTCTACGCAACTGCCACTCTACAGCTGGTTGGTGTTCAGCTGGCCCTGCCCTCGCTTCCAGCTGACGTGTGAAGTGCAGATGCTGTAGCCCTCATCAGCCTGCTCAGCGTGTCACTGCTGCTGCTCTGGGCAATTTTACACTTTTGTTTCTAGTGAGTGAAATACAGGTAGAGTTTCCAGAGATTATTCTCCCCTCCATGCCTTTCTGACCTCCAATATTCTGCTAGTTTCATGAACAATCTCTCATCAGATTTTTAGTCTTCAAGCAAAGAGAGCAAAACAAGAAATTCCTGGTTCTTCAAGAAGGCGGATGGCAGAAGGGTGGGTCCAAGCAACACAGTAAAATATGACGGGGAAGAAATTCTTCCTAAGACTGCAAGTAATATCTTACAGGACGCTTTATAACAAATTACAGAAGGATCACTTCTTTGTAAACCATGTGTATACTATGGTACAAAATAACTTTCTTTGAAAAAAGAAATACAATGCTAAAAGGTAAAAATATGGTCAACATACCTTGTTCAGATACCCACAGAGAAGAAAGCAGTATTCAAAATCAAAGTGTCTTCATATTATTTTACTAGGAAGTGTAATGACAATACTGAACAAAACCTACTCATAGCTACTCCACCAACAATGAGTGGGGAGAAGTTGGGGAGTACACACAGGACCCAGGAGAGGCCGCCACCTTTCCCTGGCTACGGCAAGAACCACTAAGTGCAGCACTTAGGATAGATGCAATTAACGTCCTTTAAAAAAGCTGTAATCGCCATACAGCCTCTCTGAGAGATGAATATGATGGTAAAACCACTAATGAGAGAGCTAATTGATTCAGCAGGTTAGAGTAGTAATGAAGAATCATCTACTGGCTGCCTAAATCAGATCATCTGACACCTGCAGAGTACGAGTGTGGCTCGTCCAAAGTAGTGGGCCTGCTGTTAGCCCATTAATAATTTCATTGTTCATTTCTTGCTTCTTAATCTATTTGTTTCACCCAACTTTGTGTGTTTGATTAAAAAGAAAAACAAACAAACAAACAGCCACATGCTCTCTCACTGAAACGATGACATTTCACAACAGCTACCTCTCTTGATTAATGCAATTTTCAACTACTTGCAATGAATCGAGTAATCTGGTATTTACTAGATCTTAACCATTTTTCTTTTCCAAGCTAAAAATGGGGCACCCTCAGGGGACTGTTGTAGCTTTTGTATGTTGTCATTTTATATACTATTTTATATATTGGTTTTTGAAGTGCTGTGAATTTCCATTTTGCCAGAAATTAATTTTTCTTGGTGTTGCCACCAGTTTTCCTGGGTGACCAAAGACGACTGAATTCTACCTATCTGGCCAACTGCAACTTCTAATCTTTGGCAGAAAGCCTGCAGTGAATAAAGCCTACCTGGTGAGTGAGAAATTGAATGTTTGCTTCTTTCTGCTGTTACGAGGGTGGGTTTATAAAAGTAGAAAAACAACCCAAATTTTCATCATGGGGTCACAAGCTAAATCGGGTAGTGGCATCTGTCAGAAAGTCACCTGCTATAAGACATTGTGGCCATTGTGCACATTTCATTAAGAAATAATCCTGCAGCATTTTATAACCCTGATTCAGAATACCAAAGTATCAGCGTCTTAAGAGTCATTGCAGAGAAAGAAGCACAACTGGGAATTCCCCACTATGTGATGAATGCACTCACCCTTGGGAAGCAAGCAAACATTCTTGCCTCAAATAAAGCGTGTCAATAAGCACATCATGACGTACCGACCCTGGAAGGTACCCACTATTTTGGGCTTCACTGAGTTGTTTCCATTGGGAGACAGAGTTGCTTGTATGAACTAGGTATAACTCGGAACAAGTCAGTTCTACAGGAAGAGTACAGACAAAATTCTCTTTCTGTAAATCCAACTGGAAAAAAAAGAGTCCTAAAAGTGATCAAGAGTTTCTCGTTCAGAAACCCAAGCCATTTTACCATTCAGGTCCTGCATCAAAAGAAACTATTCTCAAGCTTACGTGGGGGGCAATACTTGTACTCAATGCTCTTGAAATCCACACGCTTCTCTTCCACCCACCATCCCACTCCTGAATCTACAACAAGGCTCAGGGAAATCTTTAAGCTTTTTGTAAGTCAGACCTCTCTGTGCTGTGCAGTGTTTTGGATGACAAGTCTGACTTCTTCAGCTACCCTAAAATTAAACAATGTGTAACTATTCCCCTATTTAATATGCAAGAACAGTAGTTGGTAAACCAACCTGCTTCACTGAGGTTTACAATGAAATACGTATTTTTAACTCTTCAACATCCAACAGCATGTCAACAGAGAGAAATTCCATGATGGAAAAAAAATGGGTCCCTCAGAGCAACTGAGGCTCAATTACTGATGGAAACATTTAAATCACTGTGAAGTCCAAAATGAGACTTTCAAGCCATTTATCTCTGTTTCTACTCAAGGTACCAATACTAGAACATTATTTTATTCCAAGCTTTAGATATACTGGTACATCTGTACCTAGTTACCACCTATTTACAAGTTAAATGAACCAAATTCTGTTTTTCTTTCCAGTCAAAAGGCCAACGGTGTACATAAACATTACCTTGTCACGACACTGCAAGCTTAAACTGACCCACACCCTGTGATGCCCAGCCTTCCCCTGTTCCCAGTCCACACTGAATCAGTACAATTGGTTTTGGCACTGTATTCTGAACTGCATCAAGGGATGGATCCAGATTAAAAATAAACACTTTTCTGGATCACTTGTGCCCTATATCATTTCACTGATCTGGTTCACCACCTGCACCCCTGAGCAGTTTAGTGTCATAACAGACAGGGTGGCATAGAGATGGATACAAACTGCTCATGCCAGTACTGCCACCAAAAGAAACGTTTGCCAAACTACAGCTTTAAGATGCAAACCAAATCCATTTAACAGCTTTTTACTGCCACTCTGGAAGATGTTTTCTCTAAGAACAGACTGTCAATATCCTATTTACTCTTCAGTTCAGAAAGGTGGGGTTTTGTTTGTTTGCTTTAGCATGACAAATTATGCTCCTGCTGCCACACTATGAGCAAGAGAGAGCGACTCCCCGGGGTGTCAGGCAGAGGGATGTGAGATCAGTCCGCCGCAGCTTTAGAGACTCCTCCACTCATTTGCCGGGGATGTCAATTCCTGACCGTGGCAACTTGCTATATATTGCTGTGCTATCCCTTCTGTTTTCCCCCTTCCCAGTCAGGTAGATACTGCTTTTTCTCATTGCCCTCTCATATGTCTCCTTTATTACCCTGGTTGCACTGTCATTTATCTGAGTTTGGCCTTTCTCACATATCTTCCAATTGTCATTTGCAGTTTACACTCGCTGTTTCTGTGTTTGGAGGAAGTCAGTCTCAAACGTTGAACATTTTGCTATAGCAAGGAAGTCCCTGCAGGGATACTTACAGCTTCTGCTCTTAGTGCCTTCCAGAAATGTTTCTTTAATAACACACATAAATATTAAAGGAAGAGAAGGAAAATTGGGAGGAAGAGAAGGAGGGTTTTGTTATTTTTTCTGACCCAATTTCCATCCATCACTTCAATTAGGTTCTGAGAGACAGATGAACTTCTGCATCATTTTTCCCTCCGATACCTTCTGTACAACTCCATATGGATCTTCAGAAAATCCTGTCTTGTTCAACCTTCCCTCCCTGTTCTCTGTTTGCATGAGTGCCCTATTTCTATTCCTTATTTCTTGGTAATTGTATTCAAACACTCTCTTTGTTCTTTGTTTGCTAACCTGCATTTTTTTTCCTCTAGTCAGCTTATCTCTTTTTTAGTCCTTTTGATTAAAGTTCTCAATTCATTTAGTATCTTTCTGTTTCTCCCCAGTCCTTCTAAAGTGAAACTATAAAGCACTGCAGGGAATGCTTGTATTTACCTCCCAATTCTCTTAGCCAGGCTTTCAGCCTGACTTGTGAGCTGTATACTACTACATCTTAAAAGTTTCCACTCCTACACTGAGCCATTTTACCCTTCCCTTCCCGTTCTCCTCTGGCAATAGCAATAGCTTTCCTTTCTACACCCATCATGGTCTTTTAGAATTGTGATTTGCTGCTGCTAAAGTCCTTTCCTGATGATCAGATAAACTGAATAACCTGCACAATTTGGAGTGAACATCTCTGTGCTCTGGCAGCATAACTGCAGCAGGAGCGGAGAGGTGACAGGTTGCTACACCGTGCATTTTTCAGCGCACACATTATGTCACAGTTTTTCATCCACCGTCTGTCTAAGGTAGCAAGAAAATTGGAGGAGTGTTAGACTGTAATTCTCCTTGGATTTGTCTTACATTTTTAAAGAAAAACTAGGGGAAACAGCAAAGAAGTGTGCATCGTAGACAGCTGGGTTTGATTTGGGCTTTTGTTGTTATTCCAAATGGTCATTTTTCTCTCTTGCACAGGCAGCATCCTGGTCTGCAGCCTAGATGTGTTTCTACCCACCACATCAATACCAGTATGTTCATCTTTCCATTTTCACTGAAGTTGCTTAGTAACAGAAGACGAGGGGAAAGCGTGTCCAGACTGCATTGCAATGTCTTATCTTCAGGTTCATTGAAAAAGATGGACTAATGGACCACCAATGTGAAAACGTTGTTCACATCTGAATCAGTGGATCCATTTGATATTCCTCAAGGAGCTTTTAGAAGAATATTTTTGTCATATTTCTTTTCAGCACATATATTTTTATGTGAATGCCCTTCGACTATGCCACATCTAAGAAAAAATAAAGTATTCTAAGTATACGCTCTCTCTTCCCCCCCCCCCCCCCCATGGCAGTCTGACCACTTTGGTAAATATACAGGATTAGAATGTCCATATTTTGGGCAGACACATTTTGAATCATTTTTTAGTATCATTTTGAAAGTGAACTTACAGTCCATTAAAAAGACAGGCAATTTCAAGAATTTTTAATAGTGTGGACCTGAGCTTAATAAAGATACAGTCTCATGGATGAGTTCCCTCACTACTGTGATCCTGAGAACGATCTCCACTCCCACAGTGACTGTATAACATCGTTCAAAGCAGTACTGCATTAAGGAAGTGTGCAGATGGGATTTTCAGGTCTTCAGCTATGGTCCAACTCTGCAGTTCCTGAAGGCAAACAGTAAAACCATAGTGCTTCCAAAATCTATTACGAGATTTTTAATTACCTTTCAAGAAAATTCCCTATTAAAAAAAAAACCCAAACCAAAAAAACCCCAAAAACCCAAACCCGAACCCAAACAAACAAAAAGAAAGGTCATACAGAAAGGCCAACAGACATCATTCTTGATCACCAATCTCCCCATTAGATTTAGGATAGAGTCAGCTCAGGACTCTTCAGCAATGCAATCAAAGCTGAATTTTACGTCCATGTCCTTCCCTTTGACCTGGCACTAAGGAAAGCATTTATAGTCTAATTTCTATCTTAACATAAACTCATTCCCTACAGAAACATCTCTTTTCTAGACTAGCTCATTGCATCCAAAGACGACAGCAGCAGCCATCAGAGCCACAAACCTAGACAGGAGTTGATTCCTTTTTATCCTGGTAGGCCCAGGGAAAAGGGAGAATAAAGCCCAGGGCTGTTGTGCTGGTTTTGGCTGGGAGAGAATTCATTTTCATCACAGTAGCTGGTATGGGGCTATGTTTTGGATTTGTGCTGAAAACAGTGTTTTGATAACACCGAGATGTTCTCGTTCCTGCTGAGCAGTGCTCACACAGAGCCAAGGCCTTTGCTGCTCCTCACACCACCCCAGCAGTGAGTAGGCTGGAGGTGCACAAGGAGTTGGGAGGGGACACAGCCAGGACAGCTGACCCCAATGACCAAAGGGATATTCCATACCATGTGACATCATGCTCAGCATATAAAGCTGGGGGAAGAAGAAGGAAGTAGGGGACGTTTGGAGTGATGGCGTTTGTCTTCCCACGTCACTGTTACGCGTGATGGAGCCCTGCTTTCCTGGAGATGGCTGAACACCTGCCTGCCCATGGGAAGTGGGGAATGAATTCCTTGTTTTGTTTTGCTTGTGTGCAGGGCTTTTGCTTTACCTATTAAACTGTCTTTATCTCAACCCACGAGTTTTCTCACTTCTACCCTTCCAATTCTCTCCCCCATCCCACCGGGGCAGGGGTGTGGGGGGGAGGCGGTGCGCAGAGTGAGCGAGCGGCTGCGTGGTGCTTTGCTGCTGGCCGGGGTTAAACCATGACAGGTTTGTTTTTCCACTCCCTGCAGTGACAGCACTCGGCTGTGCACTCACCACCAGCCCCAGCAAAAAGAGAAGCCGAGGGGTGAGGGCAGACAGAGTGGAGCTGGCTGCACAAATACTCCAGCTCGGCAGCATGCTAGTGCAGATGCTGTGCCCCCAGCCTGGGGAAAACTGAGACAACTCCCTGCACTACATATAAAGCCAGCTGCAATTTGGAGCTCTTTATGTACGTGTAGTGTGATGGCAGTTAATGGCTCGACCCATAGTGTGAGTTATATACTTCGATTGCCTTGTGATATTACTGTATGAACAACCTTTGCTAGTTCTTGTTGATCCATACCCTTGTCATGAAAAGCTTCTCCTACTTACGTAGATGAAAGTGGGTGGTGGGAATAAATACTGAATATATGCTTGAATGTATGAGATATGTAACTATTACAAACACAGCTTTTCATTTATCCCTTAACAATGAATAATAAACAGCACTTTTAAAAGATGAGTGCTGCGTTCAGTTTTGGATATATTTTTGTTTTGAAAAGGGGAAATATGTCTGTATATCATTACAGAATACTTAAGGTCTGTGTGAGACTACCTCTTGATCATTAGTTTGTTTTTTATTTTTACATTTGAATCTTAGGAGAAAATGTGTTGCTACTGCACAGCACTACTTATTCAACATCCTCAAATCCCCAAGGCAAAGAGTTTGGTTAGACACAAGCTGGTAGAGTACAGATCATAATTATACTGAAAGGGAATGTTTTTAAAATTCAAGATTAAAAAAAAAAACTCATGATACGAAATACACAATTTTACTAAGAACTTAGAAATGGATAGTCAGGATCCTACAGGAATATCTTTAAATACTTAAGGGTTTATTGTGCGTTTATCATTACTCCTAATCTCAGTATCGTAGCAGAAAATACGTGTGATAACAATTTCTCCTGTAAATCCTAGCAAACAGTTGATACCTCTGTTGCATGTTTCCCTCTGGAGTTTTCTAAAATTCTTTAGAAACTATAGCCTATATGTTGCAGAATGATAATTGTTTTATCTGTACTGAGATTACAGGAGTAGTTTTATTTGATAAATACATCCAAATTTGGCCCAGTGAAGAAATTGCCTGGTCCATCACTGAAACTTAGTCATACCTATAAACCACACAAAATCAAACACCTTTCAGTGCACGGTGTCACTACATACAATTTAGGACAAGATTGAAGATACTGAAAATAGGTGAGAGTAAAAGGAATGAGGATATTAATGTGATCCAAAAATAGCTTGTGCCTGTACTTTCTTCTTTCGCCAAAAAGTCTCAAAGATTCTTAAATGTCTACGCACACATACTAAGAACAGAAACGTCTGCAAAAGTTAAGCCAGCATTATGCTCAAAGCTATAACATGGGTGAAAGAACCAGCTCGTGCACTGGAAGCAGTACTGCCTTTTCATCCTCTGCCATCCAGCACCTAAGCTGTGATCCACTGTATTGCAGGTTGCTCGACACATTCACAAGTGTAATAAAAAGAACTAGACCATGTCCCAAAGGGATGGAATAAAAGAGAGAAAAAAAATGTGAACAATAAAATTCCATTGCAGATACTTCCAGCTTTTCTGTATTTTTTTCCCAATCTCCTCGTCTTTAACAAGGGAGGTTCCCTTCTTGTTTTGTGTGCTTTGTAAATAGTACCAGCCATTATTTATTCAACATATTTGCCTTTTGTAATGTTGGCTTTAATTTTTAATATTCACACTGATATTCTTCTTCAATAGTGTTGTGTACAGGGGCATATCTGTTTGTATTTATTCATTAGTGTGCTGCTAATTAAATATGTGTTTCATTAAACTTGTTTAAAAAAAGGAGAAGTTGAGAAGAATGAACATACTGAAGTACAACACCCCAAGGCTCTGAAAAAGCTTCCACAGCTGAGTTGTTAAAAGTAACGTGGGCAGCAGGAGTGTCAAAAGCATCTAATGTTTTCTGCATAGTACCAAGTTTAAACAAAATGCGTGTGCTAAAGGTAGCAGGTAAAGTTAACATGTATCTGTCCACTTAGAATATTCATGCCTGGGAATCAAAGTGCTTCAGTTACTTTTCCTCTGGCTGCTCCCCTGGCTGGCTTTTTGCCACATGCATTATTTTCTTAGAAGATTCCTTTACAAAGATGTACAGAGATACATCACGCATAAATGAGTATAAAGTGATCGCTTGCTTTGACTATCTTTGCATGGTGAATACTAAGCAACGCAGCCCTGAAGCACAGCAAATTGTCCTGGTTTCAGCTGGGATAGAGTTAATTTTCTTCCTAATAGCTGGTACAGTGCTGTGGTTTGGATTTACGGGAAGAATGATGTTGATAACACACTGATGTTTTGGTTGTTGCTGAGCAGCGCTTACACTAAGTTAAAGACTTTTCAGCTTCTCATACTGCCCTGCCAGCAAGGAGGTTGGAGGTGCACAAGAAGCTGGGAGCGGACACGGCCAGGACAGGTGACACAAACTGGCCAAAGGGATATTCCATACCATATGACATCATGCTGAACCAAAAAACTGGGGGGAGTTGGCGGGGCGGTAGGGGTTGCTGCTCAGGAACTGGCTGGACATCGGTCAGCGGGTGATGGGCAATTGCATTGTGCATCACTTGTTTTGTTTATTTTATTGTTATTATTACTATTATTTTCCCTTCTTCTTCTGTCCTGTTTTTATCTCAACCCACAAATTTTACCTCCCCCCCCCCCCCCCCCCCCCCCCAATTCTCTTCCCCATCCCTCTGGGGGGTTGAGTGAACAGCTGTGTGGTGTTTAGCTGCCTGCCGGGTTAAACCACAACGCAAATGCAGCAATGGAATGGCTCAATGATAACCTTAACTTTAGGATGGGCATAGGTTGAAACTCAAGGCACAAACCTGCGAGGAGTATTTTACTATTTTTTGATCCTGTGCTGGCTGAACTTTCACAAGCAATTCTGCTGAGCTTTGCCATGCAAGGCTATGCCCACTGATCCTGCCTTCACCAGCTTACCAATCTAGCACAACAGCGACAAGTTTTAGTGAAAAATGAAACAAGAGCGACGAGGGGTAATGGGCCTAAGTTACTACTGGGGAGATTCCAACTGGACACAAGAGGAATTTTTTTCACAATGAGAACACTTAGCCATTAGGATAATCTCCCCAGGGAAGTGGTAGATTCCCCAAGATTGGACACTTTGAAGATTTGGCTGGACAGGGTTCTTGGCCATCTTGTCTAGACGGAGCTTTTGCTAGGTGTTACTTTTGCCAAGAGAGGTTGGACCAGATGATCCTCGAGGTCCCTTCCAACCTGGTATTCTATGATTCTATGAAATTTGCTCTTCAAGTGTGTGAACACTCCCGTATTTAAACTATCACCAAGCGAAAACCCTCGTGCCAAAAGCACCACAACAACCTGTTGAATAGCTCAGATCAGATACATGGGATACTCATAAAGACAAGCTGCTAGGTGAGTATCTGATCACATGAACTGGATGAAAGGAACACATCCCGAGACTGTAACTGCCAGCTACACAAAGGCTGTGTTTACCACTTGGGAGAAAGTGGGAAAACAAGTGTGCAACTAGCACAGGAACAAATGCATCAAGCCGAAGCACCAAGAATTATGACATGAACTCAGTGTATCAGAGATTTTCAGGAACGTTATATCAATCTGTAGATCTTGCAGTAATGGCACATAAAACGAAAGGATATGCATGGGAAATTACCATTTTATGCAAAACAAAAGGGTAGGCAGATGAGAAATTTTTCAGAAGGAACATTTAGCATGCATTTACCATGACTACTAACACACAGATATGATGATGGTGGTGGACACAGCGAGAATGACCTGGATGCTAGATGAAGTCAAATGGTACTAGCCACAAAAATGTGTTTGTTGGAAGGAATAACGATGGCTTCAAGAAAAGAAATAAAAGATAAGTTTTATTAAAAGGTCTAGGGCATGAAGCGAGTCTGCTGCAAAAGACTGCAAAAAAGACAGTTGTAACAATCTCAGCGTATGTGAAGAATGAACTTAGGAGGATACTGTACATGATAATACATACTAGAGTGCAAGGAATGATAAACAGAAGAAAGATCAAGACTGTGCAGAACAGACAGAGTGAAGAATGGCACAGAACAAAAAGGTTTAGAGATAAACAGAGTTATGGAGCAGATGCAGAACACAAAGTGCAAGAATGTCATTCAGCTCCACTGTCACAGCTGCACTGGCAGATGGAAAAATACAAATAAGATATAAAACAATGCTCTAAGATCCATAAGGTGTCTGTTCCATGGTTACAATGGTCCTAAATGCACCGGTTTAGTTCTCAAAAAGAATCAGTATTTAATCTCTAAGTATTTAAATACAATGTGTTCAGTAAACATACAGAGAAACAAATGCTTCTCACACATGAATTTACTCTGTTTAGTCATTTACTTCTGATTTGCCCTCAAGGATTTGGACAGCAGTAGGGTCCAAAAGAAAAATCATGTGATAAAAGTTACAGGTGATTACACAAAAAAGGGATGTCTTGGTCTTTATTTGCAGCCAATTGATCCCTATAAACAGCAGTTGGCTGAGACAGAAAACTAACAAAATTGAATTCAAATTTAGGCGTATTTAACAACATATGGAGTGTTTTCATTGAACTGGAAGATTAAATTTTTATTATTATTTCATCAAACTTTAACTATCATCTGAAAGAAGTAACTTGTTTTCATTATTTCCTTAGGATATTTAATTCTTTTACAGTAAAATATTAATGTTCAGTCATGTATATTTTCCTTCTGTTCCTCATTCTCTCCAGTTTGTGTCCATTTAAATGTTAAAATAACATAATTAAATAACTTCTTCCTTAGTGTTGAAAGACTATTTCCATGATGAAGTAAAATTTATTTGCCATTGCATGCTTATTGTACATTAGACTGAAACAGAAACTCTTCCTCGAAGACCTTATAATCTACTGTATATAGAAAAAAGGGTAATTTGATAATGGACAATAGTTTAAGTGACGCTATCTG
Organism: Balearica regulorum gibbericeps; assembly: GCF_011004875.1. Classification (NCBI taxonomy): domain Eukaryota; kingdom Metazoa; phylum Chordata; class Aves; order Gruiformes; family Gruidae; genus Balearica; species Balearica regulorum. The sequence continues at coordinate 7,019,939 of NC_046194.1, read as the reverse complement.
GGCTGCTGATAAGGGAAAGGTAAAAGACTGCTTAAGACATGCTGTAAAGTCGCTTGAGAGTCTTTACTGATTTCAGTGGACCTGATTTTCTAGGCAGAATTTATGGAAGAATTTAACAAAAAACAGAGAAGTTACTCAGTAGACAAGAAAGAAAGATCATTCCAGACATGAACTAATTATCTCAGAGACAGATCAAGACAAAGAAATAAAGGTCATATCAGGAAAAGGGATGAATAGATCAAGTGAAATCGCACAACAAAAGGTTGTAAGAATAAGACGACAATTTTCACTGATAAACAGTACTGATGAATCTATGTAAGGAGTGAGAACAAAAGGAGGAAAGAACCACCGAAATGGAAACACCACCATTTCTGCACATTCATAGAGGTAGCAAAGGAGACTCAGATGGGAGGAGTATAATTAAGTTAATACATAGATTCCAGGGTAAGGTATGTAAAGAAGGAAAAGAAAAAACAAACCATTACAAAATGTCAAAGTCAATGTAATATTTACAAGATAGGCAGTAAGGAATGACTAGATCAACACTGTAGAGAGAAAGGTAGACAAAGTCGGTGATAAAATCAGCTAGAAAGATGATAACATTCAGATAGTGACAAAATAGCAAACAAGTGATTTCAAAGTGATAGGTCAAGGAACTGGATGACAGGTCAGGAAAAGAGATAGTTATTTAGGATTCATCTGAATATGAGTATTGGCTATGTCATTCATGCATGTCACAGAAGTCAAGAGAGCGCTAGAGGCAGAGTAATTTAACTGTAAACACCAGAAATTATTCTTCTATCATTATCACACTAGCAGAAGTCCTCTTACAAGCTGACTCTGATGGCCTATCAATTAAGACCTGAACTGTCTGCTTAAGAAACTGAAGTAATGGTTTCTTAGATTATTTTTGGATTCTACTTGACTGTGCTACAGATAACCTTAACACAGAGAGGTGTATTAAATCATACATAAAGTAACTACTGATAGTGACATAACCTGCACAATAAATAGTCAATCTAAATTAATATTATGCAGCTTTTGTATAACTACAGGATTTAAGTATTGCAGATACAGAACAGGGCACTGTAGTATTAATCTAAATACAGATTCAGAACTGAAGTCTAAAAACTTTTTCAAAAAATTAAACACAATAGTAACACATCTTAATCTCATTACAACACTGATTAATCTACCACTGCTTAGCCAATCTTCAAAAGCACTTATTTCCCCACAATTCACTCTTTGATTCTTTATCATGTCTGATATAAAATGGAAACAAAACCCTATTTTGATATGAGTATTTTGAAAAGTATGTATAATTATTCTATATAGTTATTTCTAAAAATCAGGGAAGTATTAAAATAATGGTAGAATTTATCATTCTCTAAGTATAAGAAGTAAAACCATGAAGTCCAGAAGTACTCTAGATTTGCCACAGCCTCCTGCCAAATTACTATATGGATATCCATAATTTAATCCTATATAGATGCAAGGACATCATCCCATTTCTATTCTGTTGCTGACATCAAACACAGGGCAAATACTAACGCTGTGGTTTCCCTCACCATCGATCCCCTTCGCTCACTTCCCATACGTGAATGAGCAGCCACACTGTAGAACCAGCTCCTGCTCATCGCTAGTTTCATTCTAGCGCAGAGCTCTGCACCTGCAGCAGATTCTGCTGAAATCTGTGAGCATTGCACTGCTTGAACAAACCAAAGAATGGAAATTGTTACCATTTAGTTAATCCTTAAAACGTCATTTTCTAAAACGTAAACTGAAAATCTTGCAAGGTTCCAATAACCGGGTGGATGAGCTTAAGCCTCTCACCACAACCACTTCCATTTTAACGTCTACCCCACCTCTACAAATTCACCAGTTACCTTGTTTCATACACAGCTAGTAAATCCCTGGGGCACTCGGCAGATGTTTTACTCCAGTGCTTGTAGCACTCTACACAGTGAGATCATGGACTGTTTTGGCGGACTCTTTAAACTCCTAATACAAATGGCTAAAACAAAGGAAAAACTCTTCCAACATTATCTAGAATGTGCCAATGACCATTTGGATATAAAATCAATACCACAAGCTTTGGGTCATCTAAACTATGGAGATGTTGATACATAATCATCCCTGGAACCACTCACATGAGAACATACACCAATTCATTCATCTAATTACATTAAGATATTCCTAATGTGACATGTTAAAACAATAAAATTATTTGAATGCTACCTCTGCTGCATATCACATAATTTATATCCTCATTTCAGTTTTGAGTAAAAATCTCTGTCTCCTTAGTGCTACATATATTAAACCAAAATCATTATTTGCTTTCAATCCCTGCAAGTAAAGATTATGTTATTCCACTTTTTATAATGAAGTTAAGTGCTTCAAAAAGTCCTTCATGTGGCAGCATCGTCTGTGTGCTAAGATGAAGTGTCCATATCTACCACTTCAAAAAGCATTCTCCTTGCTACGGATACCCATTGACATATGCCTTGCGCAAAAGACCCCTTCTCATTTCCTGGAAACTGAGCGTGGTGCTTAGTGAAAAACTGTTCACCGCCCATCTCAACTCACAAAAACGTATCTAATGTTGGAGTACAAAGAAAAATGACAACTGCACTAACATGATTTCAGTGCATCTAGTGTTCATAAAGAAATGACAATTTCAAGCTGTCACGCTGCTGAAGAATTCTAAAATTGCTGTTGATGCACCATGTAACCAGTGAACAGGTGCTAGAAATGATTGGAGCACGGTTCATATTAAATAGAGACCTTTGGAAAAAGAAAGGTACATTCTGCCAGGCAAATTTGGAGAGGTTCAGCTGATAATGCACATTTATGAATACTGGCAAGCAATGGCAAAAGAACAGGAGGTAGAAACGAAAATAAAAAAATCTTGGATGAACAAAGTGATATCACAGCAGAAAAGCAGACTGTTTCTCTACTGAGAGATTATAGCCGTACACTGTGCAGGATGGTCAAACCTTTAATAATAACAATGACACAGCATGAAAAAAAACTTCCCTCTTGAAAAGAACAATCAGCCATTGTATTTAACAAAAATCCTGTTTTCCTAACATTATTGGTATCTGAAGGACAATCTAGGTGCTTCGAGACACCCCACAGCCATTATCTCACAGAAGGTTAAACGGAGTTACCAACTCTTGAGCAACTTCTCTCTTTTTACTAAACTCAACAGCTTAACAGATTCAACTACAGATCCAAAACAAAGATAGCCAAAGGTGTGTAGAAAGCTGTTTCAGCCAGCATGTAAAACAGCGGGAAACATTTGGCAGGTTTTAATCTAGAACTAAGACAGTCCCTTCCAAAGAAACCAGACAGTTCAATGCCCCTTTTGTACCTCTCCGTCTCTACGCCTTCTACTGATGGTTTGACCAGCCTGCCTTTGCCAGAGTTACTGCAGTGTTGGGGATGGGGGTGCGGAGGGATTTGTGAGGGATGAAGAGAGAAAAGGTATTAACAGAAATAAAAATCAAGTAAGCTCATTCCGCTGTTGGAAGTGGAACTTAAGTGGCTGATATCAAATACCCTCCATCCTGTTATCTCCTTCTCCAAAACACCTATGAGATGCTCAGTAATCCGGCATGTTTGTGCTGTACCTGCTAACCTCCATGAAAATCAGGCAGAGCTCTAAAACGCACCACATATGATTTGAGTGCCACAGTTGTGCCACTTTGATGTATGGGTTTACATTAGGCAAACAGGACAGAAAAATAGCTACAAGGAAAACAGAAATAATTTGCTATGTTCTTTCCTCGCATTCTGATTCAGTGTGTTAAACTGCTTCAGACTATCAGGCTGCAGAAGCCAGCACATGGCTGGGTACAACAGGTAGTACAAACTCACTAATTTTATGTGCATATGGATCTGAAAACAGCAAAATCAAATTCCCCATCCGTCTATCATACACAGCCACAGCCAGATAATGCTCCACAGCAGATGAGCAGGTATAAATTCCACCTTGATCCTTGGTCAGCTGCAATATTTTACTCCTGTAGTTATCCTAGACAGGACAATAGCTGCAAAACCCCCTCTCCTTTCTGAAATCCCCTGACAATGTTTGCCTTTGTGACCCTTTGTTTTAATTAATTGCAGATTATGAATATTGCATAAACAAGATATATTCTAATATAGAATTGCTAACCTTTATTTCCGTGGCTGAATCCTTGACCCTATGCTGTGAGATGGCAGAAGGTAGGGAACGATCTGATACTGTGGCAATGAAAACGCTGATCAGATCTTATCAATTTTGTATTTCAGTCAACTACCTCTAAATAAATCTAAATTTGCATAACTTCTATTCTTCTAGCCTTTTATAAATGCAAACAAAACATCAGCATTTGGGAAACAGAAGCAGGTCAACAAATACATCCTTGGGAAAGTCAAGTACTGACAGCTCCTTCTGCATGCCCGAATATTTCCCCTTTCAGCCAGCCACAGTGGATAGCATTTTTCCAAGCCTAAGACACATGGGTTTGATTTCAGGAACAACTGTGGAGAATCTTGAGAAGTTTCCAGTGAGATCTAGTTCACCAAATGTGTATTTTGCGCTTCTGGATTTGAATCTATTCTTAATGAGAATGAATCCTTCAAGTATCCCTTACTATCTTTGATATTTTGTTCCAGGTGAGCAGAAAGAAGATGATACGGGTAAGACTTTGGCAGGGTAAAGAATACAAAACACAATGTCAAACATGAAGTGTCTGACAACTTTACTAGAGGTTTGTAACTGATATGACAGACATAGGTGATAAAAGTCTTGCATCCAACAGCCACCTATCGGGTTTTGGGTTCTACAGAAATAGTGTTTGTTAGTAACTTAACTCTCAGGCCACATGCAGGTGCAACAAGAAGTATCGTTCTTGTTTCATCCAATGATCCACACAGGATGTCACAAACCATTCCAATGACTCATGCAGCAGAGGCAGGAAAACAAGGATCTGTTAAGATTACAAAACACACTGGTGAGATACAGACAAAACAGATATTGAAGTGGCAAACAGAACACAAGGGAACACAGTGACCTTAACAGAATCACACACACACTGACAGAGGGTCTCCTACTAATTACGCAGGTATTTTGCTAATGTGCCGAGAGACATGAGCGTAGAGAACCCAGTCACTCTGCTGTGTCTGCTTCTCAGATCTTTCAAAGGTCAAAATGAAACTGGAAATACTCTAAAACACCCTGCTCCCTCTGTCCCCAGTGACATTTTGGAACCATGTGCCGAACTAAGCAGCTTGCCACAGAATGTACTTGGCCGTGTCTCCACAGAAGGGAGTATATGAAAAAGCACTTAACATTGACCTATTTGTGCTCCCATTTTAATCAACTGGAAAACACAGGCTCGTCAAAAATGGATGCATCTGAAAGTCCTACCTGTATGCATTAATGTTACAAAAAGTTAGATGTGACTAAGTAATACCGATAATTCTGCAATGGTCTCCTAAGGCTCCACTCTCCCAGAAGAGACGAAATGACCATCTTTGGTTCTCAGATCCCTACGTAAGAGAGAGATTAGGCTTGGACAAGAGAGGAAGGACAGATACACAGGGGAAGGAGACACCTAAGGAAATACAATGTGTGTGAAACTGGGTGCAGTAAAGCACATAGGTGTGTGCTGCAGAGTGGGTAGCAAGTTCTATGCTCGAAGTGACTGCCCTTAAACTGAGAGATACACTGTGGTATCTCAAGATGCAAGGGGTACCCTTTGATACAATTGGTTTTTTTTATTTTTAAGATAAATCCTGACTTGAGGAGCAATCAATTGTTTACTTAAGTATGACTTTATTTTCAAATAAGGCTTTAAACTTTCTTTGCCACAAGCTTCCCCTCCCTCTCTTTATACTTTATATGTTGTACAGCATGCAATTTTGGTTTCCTGCTGAACACATACTTTTTGTTTGCTTATATATTTCAGGATCTCAATCAATCATGTTGTCAAAACAGTCTTTTTGTATCATCTACCTACCACCACTTGTCATTAGAGATGTTTAAAGCTCCACTGCTGCAGAGAGTCTGATTTACACTCTGACATCTCCCACACTGAGCTTATTATAATTGTCTATAAACTGCCCTTTCACAAGCTTTAATTAGGAAATAACAAATGGTTCAGGAGCATGCTGTTAGGCAGTTTATTCCTTCTAAATTCAGTATTTCCACTGTACTTTACTGATCACAATGTCATGCTATGCAACAATCACGTTCATTTCTAAATTTTTACTTTAACATTTAAATCTCTTCATGACCTTTTCCCTTCTACTCCTCCTTCTCCTCTGCTTGAATACATTTTACAGCTTTCTGAATTGTTCTAGGTGCAATATTTCTGAGCTGAAACAGGAATAAGCTAAAAATAAGTACCGCACCATCAGAAAACGTTTATTTTATTAAAGGCCCACTGGAGAGGTGGCTTTCTTGGTTACACACAGTACTCTCTGCATTCTAATGTACCACTATAGCCTTACAATTTCACTGAGGACTTTAATAAAAAGGCTGAGATGAATTATATTGTTCAGTGGCTTGGAGTCACAAATTCCAGAAAGGGTTATATAGTTCAATTAACTAGTCACCACATTGCCAGAGCTTGTTTTATACAGTAAAATTAACACTGGGAAAATGCATCTATAGCAGCTGCTGCAGACCGCAGTATTATATCAAACAAGGTCTGAAGAGATAATCGCTCAGATCCCAAAATAAATGGAGGAGGAAGTTTTAAAGGTCGAACATGAATGCAAGCTTTCGGATGCATATCTATGCATCTCTTGTTTGCAAAACTTTGTTTTCCTTGTCTATAAATGGAATAGTTTATTTAGAGAAAAAGAGGATTTGAACCTCACTGATACAAACAGTCCCGCACTACTTATTTCCTTGAACTTCACAAAAGAATGTGTTTAGTATTTATGAGGAATAGTCAAAGCCTAGTCCACCTGCAATCAGTCACTGCTGTTTTGCAGCAGAACAACGACTTTGAGCAGATTCATCACTAGAATTGCCTATCTAACGATAATTCTATTCTAAAAGCTTGTTTTCACTGCACAGCACTGATTGCAGCAACAAAAGGTTTGAAGGGGCTCAGGATATTTCTCTAACTGCTCAGTTGCTATTTCTCATCTGAGAACTGGATATTGTTCAGGTATGTAGTCCCCCTTCTCTTCAGTATCGGGTCACTTGAAACCACTGTTACAATTGTCTTGGTACCAAAAGAGCAGAGGAATGCATATTTGGTTCAAATGCCTTTTCCTCAGTATTTCACAACTACCAGTTACCGTTCCGTGCTTCAGAAGAGCTTGATGCCCAAGTACACGTGGTGGTTGGGCTCTCCCCCTGGCACGGGCTCTCCAATGGCATTCTGCTGCCACAGGCACTTTTGAAAGGGAAACTAGAGAAAGCATTAGGAGTTTGAATATTTTGAGTAGTCTTCCAGTTGAGCTTACACTCAGCAAAGACATAAGAATCAGCATGCATATATTCACGGAGAACTGAGCAGCAAGAAGCACAAATGGCAATGAACAGCATTTAAGCTTCCATGTTGTCTTTTACAGTGATAGTCACACTAGGGACAAAAGTGTACGCATTGCACGCTGATAACTTCTTGAGATAAACATGGTGAAATGGCAACTTGCTTTGTCATTGCCTGACAATGCAGAATATTCCCCCACTTGATAACTGATACCATTTTCCTCCATGAAGACGTGTCCTGGTCCGTTCATAAAGCCTAAAATTTGTCTCTATAATGGGCGTTTTGCTGAGTTTCTTCTCTGTGATTTTCATACAGTACAAATATATATACATGGAAATACTAATACAATACTTCATTAAACCCACCATACAGCACTTTCCTTTACAATACACGAATCTGCATTTGTTTTACATATGAAGATAGATGCATTGTTCTAGAAGCGGTGTACTGGAGTGCACTGTTGATCAAACTAAGCCTAACCTGTTGAAAATCGTCTTTCTGCTTTGTTAGCTCCAATCATTCATCAACTTGCACAGAAATTCAGCGAACATCTTTCTCAAAGGGTTCTTCAGGGAACAGAATACATAGCATGTTTTAAAAACTGATATATTTTGTTTTAATAAAATGTTTGGCTTTGCGTACATAGACTGATACACTCTGTCAAAATGTGTTAGATCCCTAGATAACTGCATAACACCAGAGTATTATTTGACACATTTTTGAAGTCTATTTTTACTTATTTTTATCTATTATTTTATTTATGTTCGGTGCTAGGCTTTATTTTTATTTATTCACATTTGTTACTTTCAAAGTTTAGTCCTGGCATTTCATCTGCACATACTGTGTACTTCTGGCATGCTCAAAGGGGAACTGTTGGGATTGGTATGTGTAAAATTTGTACTAGCCCATGCATCCCGTAGGACGTGGATCTAAAATGGTGTAATAGAGTTAGGTTGAGAGAGGGCCAGATTCCACTGCGTGCTGAATGACTTCCAAAGGATGGTAATTTTCTACTTTCCAGGGATGTCTTTATGCTGCAGATATAAAGAACTAATTTCCATTTCTTCTAGATCTGACTCAAACTCTCATTTACTTATAAAGCCTGTTTTAAATCCTGGTTTTGTCTAGGATATTTTGTGATACAATGTCTTATTATTCTTCTACGTAAAATAAATGAGAATGAATATCTCAAGAGTGAATTACTCTTTATCAAAACAAGTAGTGAAACAATACGGAAATTGTTTCCATAGTTCCAAGGAACAAAAATAATGATGGAATTCTAAAATTCTAATAACTGATTAGTTACCACTCTTTATAATCTCTCTAGTCTGCAGAATGTTCTGCCAGATTGAGTTTCCCAAGGCAAAAATACAGTTCTAGTTTATAAATAATTTCCTGAATCCACAGGAACACCTATACAGAAGTCACAGGCAATAAACCATCACACAGAAGTCCGGAACATCCTTCCTTTTTACCACTAGGATTTTTTTTTTTTCCCCTCTGGTCTGTTTTGGCAGACAGACTCTGACTGCAACCACCATTTCCTGAATATCTTGCTTACTCTTTATTACAGTACATATGCTTTTTTTTAGCAGAGAGATTTATTATACTAGAAACAATACTTCACAAAGTCCAAGAGGCAAAATTTGGTATCATTTGGAAGGATCTATCTGAATTGGTTTAAAGGGCCACAAATGTCCAAAGCCCGTAAATGCCCTGTATCTTTAGACTACTATATGAAATCCGAGGCAAGTGTAACAAACTCAAAGGGGACTCTCTCAGCGTTCAGATACACATGCTAGTTTGGATACACAATTCAACCCAAACAGTATCACCTGTAAATTTTTGTATTATTCTCTAAGATTATTCCAGTAATTTTCACTGAGATATCCCTTTTTTTAATACGTAAACAAATGGAAGAATCTGAAGAACAGTTTCACTTTTATTTCATTCTAACATTCAGCTGCTGCTTCATATTCAGAATTCATCCTCAATTCCTCAAAATCCCTTTGTTATAGGTGAACAATGATAGCTTGACAATGCAGTTATTTCTGCCATATATCACAATAATAGCACATTCTTCCTGTGAATGCCTGTATATCTGAAAAGTCCTAAATGAAGTTTCCCCGTGTTATGAAGGTACATAGACTGAACTGTACATCAGCTGTACGCGTGCTCCTCCCAAATGCATGACAAAAGCTCTGGATACATAATGTACAACAGCTGTCACAGAGGTAATGCCTGCAAAGAATCCGTCAGCAGATATTTGCACTAGTATTCACTATATGAGATATACTGTTTATTGTGAAATTTAAGTAAAAAAAGTAGCTTTTGCAAGTGAAGAACTTCCTGCCTTTCAGTATATGTAAGACAGAGAACAGATGCACAAACCCATTCCCTCTGTGGGTGCTTTTAATGCTATCAAAAATTCCTTCCAGGAATTCAATTTTCTGAAAGGCAGTAAAAGCACAAAGACACCTAGAATTGAAGATAGCACAAGAGCACCAAAATATGATGAAGTCTCTGAAAACGCTGAAAATTTAATGGATTCAAATAAAGAGAGAAAAAGAAGCAGGGATTTTTTTTTTTCCTGTGATCTTTGTTTTCTTCCCTCATTTTTCCATTCTGCTGTGCAGTCTCAAACACAAGTACGCACAGTCCTAATTAGAGTTGGAAACCTTCATGGGGAGGAAGAGCTGTGCCAAACGACACCACAGAGTTTCAAATCTGTAAGGCTAAATACCCCCATAAAGTCGTAGTTAGATATGTCTGCACAGTCTTTTGCAGAGTGATGTGAGCTCACTGGTTGTGAGCTGAGGAAAAGCCACATAACAGTGACATTAAGATGAAGTTAATAAGACCTGCTGGGAGGTATTTGCTACAAAGGAAGAGGTAGACAGGCGGTTCCAATACGTTCCATGTTGACTTTATGAGTTGGTTTGTTTTTTTTTTTTTTTTTTTAAAAAAAGCACAGTAATCTTGGCCATGTAAGGAAATCATAATGTAGCTAAATAGTAGCAGAAGGGCTGATTGCTGTAAGGATCAGGACCAAAGTCCTAAATGAGTGACAAATAAGCACCGAGAATCTGTGGAAGGTACTAAAATGTCAGGATGCTGAAAACTAGATGGATTACAGAGCCCATCGGTTTTGATAAATAGCTCTCTTGAAATAAAGCTGTAATACCTTATTGGATAAAGCACTGGTTGCTCTTCAGCTGAACAAACAGGTCAAGTACATGTCCAGGCAAATATCTGTTCTTCAACATTAAAGAGAGAGTTGCAACTCCGTTTCTCCTCTCTGTCAGTTTGCTTTTGGATCCATTTTGACTTCTGCTGTACTTGTGGTGATTTAAATAGGACATTTCAGAGCTGAAAGGGCCATTTAACTACGTCTCAGTAATGTGCGCACACCTCATTCAAAACTAGATCATTGATAGCAGCCATTCCTGATGTATATTTAGACCTTGCACAAGGAACACAGTCCTGATATCATTGATTAGGCAAATATACTAGTTCATTAAATAATACAAACCCAGAGAAGTGCTCGCCACTTCTGTGAGTTAGCACTCACCATCTATTTATCCTGCCAAAATGATACATTTCAAAAGCTTTAACACCTGGCTAACTGAACTCTGCTATTTTTCTAGGGGTTCCTATGATATCCCAGCTATAGTAGGTAAGATTTATAAAAGCATACAATATTTCATATTTGTGTCATACCTTTCATCCTGAGATATTTCAAAATCTTAAATTAAATTATAATTTGGACAAAGATAATTTATTGCACCTCTGTAGTACAGCCCTGTTCCATGGTGGGATGAACTAACCATTATTTCAAAGACCACAGCACACCAGGTTTGCAAAAAAAAAATCCTGAAGTGACTGTTAACCTAAACGCAGATTAATATCAACTGCAAATCATTTGGGTATATAGCTTGCTTTCAGGATTGACTAAGGAAGTCCAAAATAATTTCTCACAGGCTGCTAAATGTCAGTTGCGGGGTGTGTGTGTTGGCTTATTTGTTTGCCTTTTATATGAAGAAAGACTTTTCCCTACCTAGGCTAGACCCAGAACTGTCAAGTGCTTCACAGTTCCCGCAAAAGCCACTGAGATGTCCAGATCCTGAGAAGTGTTTTAAATTAATATTTGAAACCATCTGGTCAAGCAAAATATACTGAAGCTTGACAAAAGACAAGTGGCAGGAGACAGAGGTATAATTAATTCAATTTCGGTAAACACACAGAGGCAATACTGAGGCATGACTAGGAAAACCAAGAATTTAATTTCTCTGTTCCGAACTTTCTGCCACTCTGAAGAATAACTATGACTACTGCTGTCTGAAAATGCTTTCAGCAAAAGCCTTAACGTTCCAAATGATCCTGCAAATCTCATTTCTGTATGCTTTTTAAGTTGTTTAGTTCTGAATCAGCAGTCTAAAAGTGTGTTTAAACACTGCAGGTAACCATTTCCCATGGAACAAATAGGGAGGAAATCAGGTTATAGTGAGGGCACCCAGCAGGACTCTTCTACTGTCTACTCAGTGTCAATGTAAACTGATTCCTTTAAGAAAGACACTCAGGGAGAAGTGAACAGATTGTGGGAAACATGTTCTGCATGCAAGAAAGAGCAAAGAGATGGAATACTGGATACTATGAGATAATTATGCGCAGGGAAAAAAAGAAGAATCAGATAGGATAGCAACAGAATAACAATATTTCAGGAGATGGGAGCTGTACAAACCAGGCTGACTTGCAGCAGCACAAAGCAGATAATAGATGAGCGTCATCTCTTTTGCTTCTGTGCTCACTTGCTAATTCTTTCATGCAAAATAACTACCACATGGCAAGTTTCTCATGGTTTCTTTATCATTGTTCAGGTTACTGAAATTACTGGTTTTGCCATACATTCAGTTATGAACTAATAAGAAACATACTGGAGAGAACTATAAATATTTATGCATTAAAATAAAAAAAACCCACTTTTGGACTGACCAAAAAATTGATTATGACAGCTGAAAAATTGAGAAAAGTTTGCTGTAATAAGCACAGAAAAAACACATAGAAAGATGCTAAGTAGGCACAAATCTTAAATGTAGGTAGCCCAATACCTCTCTGCACGTGACCTTTGCTAAGCTATATGGTGGCTATAAGGAACAATATCTCCCCCGGTACAATCTCATAACACATCATGTCACACACTACAAAAAAAGTGAGAGCAATAAAAGGAGAATGCAGTTGGAGATGTGCTTCTCTGATACAATACCAGGCTCTTTAAATAGGATTCAAATAGTTCTAACAATGATCTAGCAAAACAGAACACATTTAGACTATCAAAAGAGCAGGATTACTTTAGTGATTAATATGAGATACCATTACTTTTGACACAAAGTTGGATTATTTTTCAGTTCTGTACTATAGACTCATTAAAGGGGCCACAAAAGTGATGCAGAGCCAACAGAAATGACCCATCAGAAACCCTCCTGGAGCAAACCAGCCTCTTGGGATACTGCAACAGCACCTGGAGAAGAGGCCCTGCACGCAGAAGGACCAGGACTGGAATGCCACCATGATCTCATCCATACGAGTGAACTGAGCACAGCCTAAAGGTAAAGGAAAATAAATTCAACTGTTCTCTAATTTCAAATCCACTTGATTATTGTGGGTTTGAAATTTCAAGTCTTGATGCATTTCTTTTTTAGTAGAGATAATATAATTAAAGGGGAGAGGCTGAAATATCTATTGGGGAAAATGTGGTAAAAATGGAACAGGAAAATACAAGTTACTGACAAACAGAAAAGGCATTTTTTTTTATATATCTATCTATCTATCTATCTATCTCAAGCATAGAGCACTGTGCGTATGCGAGATGACTGACCTGGGCCAACTGAGGACCCTTGGTATCCTTTTTCCTTTCCTGCACGTACACAATAAAAAGATACTTTTAAACTGACTCATCCTTGAAACAAACATAAGGCTTCCATGATATGCAAAAATCTAGTCGAAGGAGTTCTTGACCCTTAAAACAGATGACCTCTCCTTGTCCATTTTAAATAATCAGCAAGCCTATGGCAAGATCTGAGCTTTTGTTTATCTTCTTTCTGAATCTGCTGCTTCCCTTCTAAAACCTCTATAAACAGAGCAACAGCACAAAGCTAAACAGTGGTTTGAGCACTATGCTGCAATACGTGGCACATCAAGAAAATAAAACCTAATTTTAGACTGCGACAGAGTGAAAGCTATGATTTTGCTAGTTTGAAGCTTTTGCTTTAGGAAAAAGAAAAAGGACCATGGCACAAGTCATCCCTAGATAGAATTCTGAGATTCTCACACCTAATTCACAAATTCAATCTCAAGAGTATGAGGATAAGGTAAAATAAAATAAAAAGGGAACACAGTAGTGGCGTGGTTTAACCCAGTCAGCAGCTAAAGCAATCACACAGCCATTTGCTTACTCCCCCCACAGTGGGATGGGGAAGAGAATCGAAAAGAAAAAGGTAAAACTTGTGAGTTGAGATAAAGACAGTTTAATAGGACAGAAAAGGAAGAGAATAATAATAGTAAGAATGATGATAAAAGAATACACAAAACAAGTGATGCACAGCACAATCGGTTACCACTCTGAGCCAATGCTCAGCTAGGTCCTGAGCCGTGCCACCTCCTGGCCAACTCCCTCAGTTATATACTGAGCATGATGTCATATGGTATGGAATATCCCTTTGGCCAGTTGGGGTCTGCTGTCCTGGCTGTGTCCCCTCCCAGCTTCTTGGGCACCCCCAGCCTACTCACTGTCAGAGCTGTGAGTAGCTGAAAAGTCCTTGACTGCTTGGTAACAACTAAAATATCAGCGTGTTATCAACATTATTCTCACCCTAAATCCAAACCACAGCACTATACCAGCTGCTAGGAAGAAAATCAACTCTATTCCAGCTGAAACCAGGACAAGTAGATAGTCACCAAGGAATGGCAGCTGTGTAAATACCACCATAACTACAGGTTCACATTAAGTCACATAACTAACAGAGGGTATGTATGCTGCTGGGACTACAGAATGTGGAAGGTAAGGGGTAAGTACAGCAAGCAGTAGTAGCCTTGATATAATACAAATCATAGATTTCAAAATTGGAAAGGTTTCAGAACTAATGAGGTGAGAGTAAACAGGAACTCTCTGCATTGCTGAAAAACTAGTCAACAAAATTAGGGAACAAATGAAACACTCTGGAATAGCTAGTAATTACAGAAGCTTACAAATGACAAGTGTGATACTCAATCACAAAAAGCCAGCAACAGAAGCAGCCCCGGTATTGTAATTGCAGGAAAAGATAATCGCGTGTATAACAAAGTAACAAAGAAAATTGTGGTAACCAGGAGATCAGAAAGGATTCTGTAAAGGGTAATACAAAATAGGGAGTAATACAGAATAATTTCAGGCACCAGAATGAGGAAGCTGCGGAGAAAGAATGATAAGGGAGTAGGAGGGATTTTATAACGTGCTTGATAGAGCTTTCTCTGTTTTAAAGACCAAGCTAATTAGACACTGAATAGTCATCTAGAACAAAGGTTAAGCATCAGCTGTTAAGACAGAACAGAGCACTCAAGGTGAACCTATCATGGGTTTGCAAGTTGCAATAAAAGATAAAAGGAAGATGATGGAAGACGGGCTTAAAATTTTAGGGACAGAAATAGGATATGAAGTGAAAATTTCTCCTGTGGTTTTGTTATTGTTGGGAACAAATGGTATCCATATAATCCATGGAGTAGATCATCTTGATGCACTTGTAAAAAGAACATAACTTGGTGCAATAGCTTACTGTTAACGGAAAGATTTTCAAGTATAATTAATAATTAGAATAACATCAACATAAGTCAGAAGAAGTTTATCTTGTAAAATGCAGTTAGTGTGCTTTCCTGCTTATGACATGATTCCTGGAAATGTGATTTCAATCAAACATTCACATTTATGCAGATCAGGACCTATATGCCTCAGGTCCAAAGCAGAAGGGGAAATGGATCGTACGTGGAAGAGAATTATTTCTGGGTAGCACTCCATTCCATACATAATAATTCTTTATTTTGTTATCATTTGCACCAATAAATTACTACTCTTCTAAACCAGAATAATTTTACATCCTTTTTACAGGGATATCGTAAGTATACATGTATTTGAAAAGTCTCAGTGGAAACTCAGTACTGTGTAAATACCAGAAACAAACACCGGTTCAAACAGTTCTCTGCTCTGTGTGATCACTCAAACAATTCACCCCAGTCACTGATCATGCTTCTGGGCAGTGTCATTTTGTAAAGGGCGTCTTCATCAACTTCTACAAGTATGTTGCACTAACTGCTTTAGGCTATACTTGGGCTCTTTCCTGATGCCCAGAGGAGGGCCGCCTTATTGCTGCTTTTTATATCTTTCACTCAAATACAGTGGTATTTGATGGATTTATACGATATGTATTCATTAGAAATGTCTGCACTTCTAAAACCCTATAAAGATTTTCAAAGTATCATATTAAAATAAATAAAAGTATCAGCAAGTTCAGTGAGATTGCCTGTATGTTTTAAAAAATGTTTCAATATTTTTTTCTAAAGAATCATTTTACTAAATGTAACGGAAATATATGTGTACATAATTCATTTTATCTGAACACATATTGGTCATTGAAATGCAACTTATCTTTATTTTAAGAGCCTAAACGGACTTAAGTTGTTCTTTCCCTGACATGTTGCAAGGTGATACATCTCTGCTGCAAGAATTACAGACACTAAATTTCTCACTAAATATATATCCTTTCATTTCTTTTTTCCTATGAATATTTAAAGGTTTTGGTTTTGTTGTGGTTTTTTTGTTGTTGTTGTTATTGTGGGGGTTGGTTTGTTTTTTAAAGTGACAGTTACATTTTATAGTATCATAGGAAAATCCAGGCTGGAAGGGATCTCAGGAGATGGCCAGTCCACACCCCTATTCAAAGGAGGGACAGCTGTGAGATCAGTCCAGATTACTCTGCACTCAACCTACTAATGTCTTGAACGTGTCTCAGGATGGAGACTACATGACCTCTTTGAGTAGCCTGTTTCTAATGTTTGACTGTCCCAATATTGAAAAAAAAAAAAATTTTGCTTCTCTCCAGTCAGAGCCACTCTGCCCATTGCCACTCATCTTCCCACCACGCACCACTGTGAAGACACTCATAAGCACCGGAAGGCTGCTAAAGGCTGCTGTTAGGTCCCCTCTAGATCTTCACTTCTCTGGCTTAAACAAGCCTGCTGCTCTCAGTCTTTCTGCACAGGGCATGTGCTCCTGCCCCTTGACCAGCTCGGCAGCCCTTTGCTGACTTCGCTCAGGGTAATCAATGTCTTGTACTGGGTGTCTGTAGGGGCGGGGGACAAAACTGGGCACAGTAATCTAGACGTGGTCTACCAACATCTGAATAAAAGGTGGAAAATCACTTTCCTCAACGTACTGCCTGTGCTCCTGTTCCTACAGCCCAGGTTGCCGCTGGCCTCCTTTGCTGCCAGGCTATGCTGTGGGCTGGGATTCAGCCTGCTGCCAGTCGCTTTTCAGCAGAGATGCTCCCCTGCCGATTGGCTTGTACCATTGCAAGGGGTTCTTCCCTCCCAGGTGCAGGCCTTTGCATCTGTCCTTGGTGGATTTCATAAGATTCCTGTCTGCCCATCCTTCCAGCCTGTCTAGGTCCCTCTGAATGGCCGCGCGTATTGACCAGTCCCCAGAAATTCCTGTCATCGAAAACTTGATGAGAGGTAGGTCTCACTGACGACAACAGGTTAAATTGCCTATTTGATAGAACAAATAAAATTGCCCCTACCATAAATAGGTGATTCCACATATGGAATTTAATTTGAATGACTGATAACTAATTTCATCTGCACACATATAAAGAAGGTGAGAAGAAAGACTCTCAAGTACAAATCTGTGCTAAAATGCTGCCCCTAAAATGAGGGGCAGATCCTGAGTCCAACAGCTCATTCCTCTGCTGATAGTGCTCCAATTTAACGCAGAGTATTGCACACACTGGGAAATGAAGTAACACAGTGGGGGAATCAGTCTCATAATACCTGTAAGTATGCAAAAACTTTCTAAATAGGGTAAAAGCAAGTAAAAATAGAAAACAAAAGAGACAAGAGTTGAATATTTTCCTATGTAAGTATTAGAAAGCACAATATGACCATAAACCACAACACATACACATTTGAGGTGTGATACTCCCAAGTGCAGCATTTCTGGAACAACAAATTTGGTGAAACCTGGAAAATGACTAGATATATAAAAGATCAAGCTGCAAAATCAGTTAAGTGACAGGTAAATTAAAGCACAACAGAACAAGGACACTGATTTTGTTCAAAATTCTATGTCCGCAGCAAGAATTATATAAATAAATTGGCTGGCAGGCACAGAAAAGTCATATAGAAGATGACAACAAAACCAGCAAAGAGTTATGAAATTGTGAGCTGTTATTACAATTCTCTGAGACATTTTTTGATCTTCTTCAAACTATTTATCTTCGGGAAAACTCAGATACAAACGCCAGAACACTGACCATGCATAACGTAACTATTTGGTTGTGCAATCTTTGGAGGCTTTAGTCTCTAATGACTACAGTCAGCCGACCTGCTGGCTTCAAGCCATATTAGCCAGTTTATAGTTCCATGGGTTAGGTCTGACCTGCCAGGACAGCTCTCTGACCCATTGCTGTTCACTTTCCTAAAGACTTCACAAACCAAGGCAGACAGCAGGATGGTGGCGCATCCAATTTGCTTTGGTGGCTCACAAGTTGTTCCTAATAGCTCTCTTTCCTACAGACGCGGTCAGAAGAGGCAGTCATGACAGGGACTTTTGTACGTTGGTTAGGAGATGAGCCAGTCTCTAGGTAGTAACCGTTACACTGTCATTATACTTGGGGAAAGAGCCATCACAGAAGAGCCTTGAGTGGCTCTGTACTAGGCTTTTACAAGAAAGACTGGAAGACCTAGCAGGACTCTTGGATAACCAGCTAATGTCATGGTTGTTAGCTGAGAGAAAATAATGAAGAAGGAAAAAAAAAAAAAGAGAGGAAAAAAAAAAGAAAAAAGTATGTTGCTCCAGCATCTGCAAGACCAAAATTGCCATAAATGTAACAGTGCTGCTAAAAACGTCTGGAGAAACTTTCTACAGGAATGGACAGACACATAGAAATCACCAAGTCAGGAAGTTTAAGAATGTCCTGGCTGAGAATAATCCCATCCCCAATGGAGACAAAATAATACTGCGTTTATTCCCAGACCAAATTGTGTAAACTGAAAACATCTTCAATAAAAGTGGCTTAATCTACAAGGTATGATCTTATACTGAAATGAGCTAGGAATTTACTCACAGTCAATTATCCCACATCAGCTGCGGGAGGAGGCGGGATGGGGGATGAAATTCCCAACTGAGTGTCAGTAATCTCTTAAATAGCTGAAACTCATTTGCTTGTTATAGTCCAAACATCATTTAATTATCATAACAGTACAGAACATGTGGCAGTTACTGACCAAAATGTCCAATTTAATTCTCTGCAGTCCAAATACGCCAGGTATAAACCAAGAGTGAATTTGACTTCTGAAAGGTACTATATATGCAACTCTCCGCCCAGGATCCTAACGATTTTTGAGAGCTTCTGTGAGGAATGACTTGAATAAAAGTATAAGGAAATCGGTACCTTGAAGAAACAAGCCTACTTTAAAAGGTAAATTCTGTGCGCCTTGCATACGCAGAACTCCCCTAGACCAGTTTCAAACGAGCCCTGCTGTTACTGCATTCACAGTGCTCTATTCACAGTAAGGAAAAAAGAAAGGTAAACATGAAAGATCTTCAGAAAATGTACTTCCTTAGAGGATTTTTTTCCCCTCTTTATATTTCAGCTTCTTGTTCAGTTTCCACTAAGCTTGGTTTTTGTTTTCTTTGCTGAAAGACATTTAAGTTTGATTGCTTCAAAGAATGCCAATAATCACATATCACTATCCACAATATCTTATAGGAAGCCCTAGTGTATGTACTGCATTACCTTTCCCAACATTTTAAATCAGAATAGCATGAAACTGCTGTTTCTTATGTCACAGAGGTTAGTTCTCTTGTGAGTTTGTATGAAACAGCTAGTAAAATGTAACTATTATCTGAATCCAAATACACAGAATAATCCTAAGTGGCTAGCTTTTCACTGATAGTCTGTGACATGATTGTGTAATTTACTGAATCCAGCCAGTAAATGACAACATGAGCTGGAACTGTGTGAACAATTCTTTTCAGAGCCATATGTCTGCAAATTGTCTGAAAATTGCGAGCACAGTAGAGGGGGGGAAAAACAACAAAACAACAACAAAACCAACGAAACAGTCCCAAACCAAACAAGTTTTGAAAATCCAGTTCAGAATAATACTGCTCCACCCAACTGAAGTGACTTCCACTCTTCCCTTCAAATGCTTATGTGTGAATCTGCCAGGGTATATTTCAGAGAAATTACACGTATAGTCCTGGATAGAACAGTTAAAAGTCACAGAAAGTGACATTTGTGTGCTGTACGTCAGTGTTAATATGTGAGATCAAGATGACAGGACAAATACAGTAAATAAAGATAGAGCAGCATACATGGAGAGATCCAATCCTATAATCCTCCCAAAGACTTCAGAATACAGATACTATTTACACTTATTTGTAATAGAAAATAACTTGCTTTTTGCTGGTAGTGGTGATTACTTTTTTCCAGCAAGCAAAGTGTAAGCATTTATTCAAAGCTGAATAAAACTTACTTAACAATTAGAGTTATTAGTACCTTGTGAGAGCCAAATCAAACAAAACAAGCAGGTGTAACTTACATGAAAGATCATGCTGAAGTTTCACATCAAGACATTATACCTCAACGTCATGAAGAAGGTGAGCTATCAAGAATTTTGTACCCAGGGCTTGATTCACTGTTCACCCCTAGTTAAGTGACACGTTGCCACAAACCAGTAGATTTATGCTGGTTCTACTTGGTCCTATGCAAATACAGTGACACAAACACAAGCAGATCTGACCTTTCACTAACAACAAATTCCAAACAGGATGAGAGGCTGCACAGATCATCACTGTCCGTTCCTGGAATGGCTGTTTGCGGTCAGGGCCCTGCAGGATAACCAAGGATCCAGACACAGACTCTAGTTGTGGAAGCTTGGCTGCTTTTTCCAGCTACTTCACCCTCTCTAATAGAAGATAGTACCTCTGCTTTGAGATTCTGCTTTCCTTATATCCTTAGACACCAGCCAAGCCAATATTATTCTTTGTTGGGCAACAACCAAAGCACACACAGTATATCTCAATTTAACTTTCTTCCCCTTCACTGTACGTCTGAGACACAGCTGGCTAGCTGGGCCTGTGAAGGACATCTTGCACCTGCAGAATCCTCTCAGCAAATCACACAGCCACAACTGTCACCGCAGAGGCAGCTGTTAGGAACTGCAAATCGAGTTGCAAGAGGTTGCAAGATCCTCCTATCTAATCTTAGCTACACATCATTTACAACTCTACTACAAAATACTAAATCAAAGCAAGATGCATGCATTTTACAAGCCCTTTACAGCAGGCAGGTAGGCATCAATTATACCAAGCCACCATTTACATCCAATTCTTTCTGTCAGCTAGGTTTGCATTACTGTCGATTCTGGTTCTGAAGCAGCTATTTTAAAAGAGTATTCAAAGGTAGGTAGCAAGCACTGTTACCTATGTATTTGCCTTGCAACTTGTTACTTCAAATTGCTAGATCACACTATGGGCAAACAGACAGAGAGCTGAATGATGCTGAGTAACGAGGTCTGCATACTCCAGGGATCTCTCTCTCAGCGTTTCTTTGAGGTGACAAGCCTACGGGGCTTTGCTGCACCCATCCCATCAGAAGGCTCTTGATTGAATGATCTCCTTCGAGGTCCTACATAGCACATTACACAACAGCGCTACCACCAGGCAACACCATGTCCATTACTGATTTTAGACCCCGAATGTTCTTTAGTTCACAACAAAGTCAGAATAACAGCAACAAAAATGGTGTAGCAGCTGATTTAAAGATCTAAATCTCGACTTTTCCAATTGAAAAACACTCAAAACTGGATTTGCCTGTGTATGCTCTATGTACCTGCCAGTTCCACTTTCAAGTAAAATCCTTGGTATTGACTGTTCTTTGGGACAAAGCCTATCAGTCTTTCATCCTGATCTCAAAGCACTCCCACAGTGTGGAACAGGGTCTTGGTTTAGCTCACTCCAGTGTGAAGAGCTGATCACAAAAATCACAGCAGTCTTGATTACCTGCCTTTTATTAGAGAAAGCTTTTAAATAAAGCAATTTGTGACATTTCTTGGTGGAAGGTGAACAATGGAAAATATTGAGCGCAATTATTAGTTTGCATTACACATACAATTATTCCTTCGTATTAACACAGTCATGACTATTTGAGAAAACAAACTGTTAAGCTTGTACATGTGAAGATGCACAGGAAATATTTAAAATTCAATTTCCATGAGCTCATTTGAATTGAGTTGTTAAAATATTCTTCGAGTTAGACTCATCTTACTGGCAACAGAAACAATGCCATGTGACTTATTATTTTAGATTTCTGCATCTAATCAGTGCAGCTGGAAAAGTGAATATTGAAATAACAATTGATCATTAATTCATGACAAATGGTGCTGAATAAATCCACAGAGAAAACAACTGTGAACACTCACTCTTCTGGCAAGTGAACACTCACTCTTCTATCCATCAGCTGATAGGGCCAAAATCTGTCTCAAATTTCAGACTATACATTCAGCTCTAAGTTGCAGATTCATACTGACGAAGTGGCATTTCATTTTGACACTTCATTTTCATTGGGATGGGCTGAAAAAACTGTTTTGTAGGTTCCAGCACACAGATCACAAGAGATCCTTTAAACATGGAGTACCTGATCCCACACAAGGGAACACAATTTCTTTTCAGTTCACTTAATTCCATCAGCTTTGATTACCATGTCACGATATTGCTCCTTCCTTTCTGAAGAGGCACAGTTTAGCAGTACTGCACGTGTGCTAAGCCATCCTGCTGAAACTCTTTCTACCTGCTGCTGCGGTCTCTGAAATGGCAGCCACCCCCAAACGCTCACCCTCACCCCTCTAACAGTCATTATTTTACCTTCAATTTGCAAATTTAAATTAAATTACAATTTTAAATGCTTATGCTAATCAAACTTATTTTAATAAAATTTGTTAGGAAAAAACCAGCAGATAAGAGAAATCAGAGGGGGGCAGCTGCCTCCACCCACACAGTAGTGACAGGGAGGCTGAGGGCTGACACAGGATGCTAACTTTTTTAGCTAGAAAAGCTGAAGTTGAGAGAGAACATTAAGGTGGACCTTTAATTCTATAGCTATAACACTTATTTTAGTATAAGATGGCTCTTTTCTAGTTAGGTCACATTTATTCCTGATTAAAAGCATCCACATGGGAAATTATACACAGGACTGTAGCAGTAAAGCTGCACCGACACAGCTATATTGGTAAATCACTTCATTTAGACAAGCTGTACATGCTTTTTTTCCATATACATTTCCACTAAAATCAATGTATTATCAAATTTACTTCAGGGGAGAGGTAACTAGACTAATTTGCAATTGAAGAGAATATCTAAGCTAAAACACTACAAGCATGGCACACTTTGTCAAAAAGGAGGTGTCTAGGGAACTTTTCTTCCAAAGTAGTACTGAAACAGCACATCCTATTGCTACAATGCAGAGAGCCTGGAGAAGAAAAAAAAAAAAAAAAGAAGTGAACACACAGTCGTACACACAGACACAAAAAAGATATCTGGAATCCATCATTCTCCTCCTAATTGACAGCTAGTTAAAGCCAAATGCTCTCTGATCCAGTTACATTTGTAGTTTTTGGATGTCTTTATTGGCATAAGACCTACAAACACCAGCCGGTCATAATTAGAAGCATGTGAACTGGATGAAATTCAGTTTGCCATTAACTTTCAGACACTTGCATTCAGCTAGCATAATGGCTTAGTGACTTAATCATGTATCCCCACAGCATGGAGCTGTGGAATTACATCCTTTCTTAAACCAGTGAGGCATTCTACACTAAATAGAGATGCAAGTGTCTGGGCTTTAGTCTGGCCTCAAGCAAAAAAGCAAAGCAAAGATATTGGAACTTTCTCAAAGCTAAACTAGTAAACCATAAAATCCCCAAGTGGAGGAATGTTTCTGTTTGGTGAAATCTGTAGCTCAGATACCCAATAAACATTAGCTCGGAGGATATGCATGAATTAGGTCAAACTGGCAGCAGTGATGTCAAGCCACAAGATCATGAGAGAGTTCGGAGGAACTGCAACTGACACAACCTGTTTGCTCAATCTTTGGCTAAAAGGTAGCATGAGCCTCCCTTATGCTGCTCATCATCACAGAAACCATCATTGCTTTTCCTGTCACCCAAGGCTGCAACAAAGTGCAATATCGCCCTTGAGCATGTTATTTTCCTGGTGTGTCACCCATGGGGACAATAGCTGTTTACCCATCCTCTCCCTGTTCTATGAAAAAGAGTCTGAAACTTCTGCATCTTGAGGAAAACTGGCTCCTCTACTAGAGGACAAAAGGATTAAATCTCCTGTGTACAAATGCACTGTACCTTTACAAATAACAGCAGCTAATTTTGCTGGGCTTTTAAAAAAAAAAAAAAAAAAAAAGTTGAGCAAAGAATTCCAAACAATCCATTTACATTAAAAAAAATAAAATAAAATAAAACAAATATTTCAGAGTGAGCTACACTTCAAGGCTCCTAGGCATAGGCAGCATCCCCCTGTTGTGGCAGCTTCACCGCTCCCCTACCAACAGCACGTCTCCACTGTTGACCAAAGCTTTTAAACAATGATGCAAAGCTGACCATTGCAGATTCTATCCTCGAGTTTACACATGAGCTGTTGGGAGCATTTTAATTCAAATAGTCTTACTTCCTTTCAGAAATAAAAAAGTGAAACATAATACAACTGCAGCTAAGCTGGCTGCACTCATCAAAGCCACCTACCATTTATTCTAAATAGAACAGTCTTCAAACCAAACCTTGCTCTCATGTACACATTCTGAAAAAGCTTTACTGAAATGGTAAATGGGGGCATCGGTGCAAAACTCCAGAGAAAGTTAGACTCCAATGCTCACTTAGGTAAGAACTGTGCAGGCACACCTGGAAGGAAGAATCCGACCCTTAAAAAGAGGTTACAATCCCTATAAAAGATACTGCAGAACACTGCTTGTATTGGCAATCGGTGTTGCGCTAACTGTTGAAAATCAGGAAATCACACTGCCTCTGTACACTGCCACAAGTGCAAACTCACAAGCATAGACAGGCCTAACATGTTACTCGCTGAGAAAAAAACTCATTATTTCTTATTAATTGTTGAACAATAACTTTTATGTTAATTGTTACTACTGACTAACAAATAATTATTCACATTACTACCTTTTGGTAAAGCTGAAAACAAGCTACAGACTTGAAACCTAGAATTTCACAATTCTAATGCAGTTTAAGGATTCTGAGAAAAAAAAAAGAGGAAAAAATAGGAAAAAAGATACATACATATTCCAGAATACGACTGTATTTCTCCCAAGTAGGATTACCATTGTACTCAGTCTTTGGTAAGAGTGTCACTATTTTCAGCAGAAGGACAATTGCACAAACTTTGACTGCTTCTCAAAAGTCAACGTTATTTATTTACAGAGTTTTCTGCACCGGGTACCTAGGAGATTTGCACATGAAAGGAAGCAGCATCTGCCTACTTTTCTATACTATACTGAACGAAAACACACGAGTTCACTCCTGCAGAAGGGGAAATAAGGAAGGTGAAGCCAAATAAGACATAAACCAAAACCAGTGGCTTCGAAAACCAGAAAACTGCCAACGGTTAAGCATAGCGATGTTCTCACTGTACAAGGTATCACTGTGTGCAGCTATAGCCATGTTAGCAACCAGCACTGCACAACAGTGATGGTCTGTAGGGTGGTACAGCTAGTGATGTGTACCTGACAGTTGCACCACATGCTTTTCGACTCTAATCAAATGGACCGAGCACTGACTTGCAGCTGGAACACCTCCAGCACATTTCTGGAGCCCTCTCACTCACGCTGGACTCAGCCATCTCCAGAGCAAATAGTATTTTCTCTCCCGGACTTGTGCTAGTGGCTTATCTGCCCCCAAGTTCCAGAAAGCTACTCAGAGAAAGTGGGATGTAGTTACCAATAGTAGTTTGTGTTTAGATTTGTAGAAATACATAAATAACACGTATCTGCTTACAGAACAACTCAAGAGACACAAAGGAAGAGTATTATACAAGGACACTAGTATTTCAGGTAGAAGCTTATACTGTATTAAGTTTAGTGAACAATAACAGACTACAAAGAGGCCCAGATGAATGAATGAATGCTGTAAAGAACTACACAAATACCAGCAGCAACGTAATATAAGTTACTGTTGCCTGACCTCAAGAACTAACCATATTTGCTTGTAGCAATGTTAGGTTATAATCCTCCACAAACTGCGGGAGAGGGACACATTTTATATTCTGCCTGTCTGATCCACAATGACAGTTTACATATTCTGCTTTCTGTGAGAAATGAGAATATACTATGATGAAATTTAGCTGATCCCACCACTGTAAAGAAGTAGAGAAGCAACCATGACAAATCACATGGAGGCATCATAATCTAATGAGCAGGGCACTGGCATGTTCCTGGTGATCTGAATTATTTTCTCAATTAAACAGTAGGAACGGACTGTTTTGCAAATATTTAATTTTCAAGCTTCTAATTACAGTGGCTGAGTTTTTTCTCCTGAGAAAACAGGTGTTGACACAAGATCTGACAGATCCTAGCAACTGGCATTTGCTGGTCCCTCTCTCAGATTTACAAACACACATGGAAAAAAGGAAAATGCATGATCTAACCCAAGAGACAAATATCTGGGCCGTGCATCAAGAATTTTTTTGATCTGTGTTTGCATGGCGAGCTGTTCATAATCTGCCTCAGTTCTTCCAGAGATGGAAGTTTCAGCATGCTCCATTTTGAGATGGCATTATCCTGGCTGAGAAAACCTTCACACATGGGTCAGTTAATAGGAAGTAATTAAATAAATCCACAATTAAATCCTTCCAGTGAGGGGGATTTAATCTTGTCATCTTCCCTAGGCATATCAAAAAGGGAAATAAAATGCCTAGAAGAAAATATAAAGAGGATATTTGTTGTACTTCAAAAAACCCTGAAAACCTATGGTGCTTCCAGTTCAGATTTAAACTACAAATGCGAGCAAAGTCACATTTACAGTTTAAAGTATATCCCAGTTCATCTGCATACTCTAATACTGCTAAAATTTTAATGCATTTGATGGAAGCAGGATAACCAGGAAAAATGCTACCTATTGTACATTGTTTTGCAGCACTGCCTACATGTAGCTAATTACAGCCTCCCTGCCTTCAGTCTAAAATCTCTTGCTTTTGTGGGTTTTATTCATTGTCCTTAATGTTGTTATAATGTAGGGGTTTGTCTGAATTACCATTTTATTGTAGTATTAAACTTGTGTTGAGACACATTAATAGCACTGTGTTATCACATGTCAGTCAGTTCAGTCATTAATATACGTAACAACTATATTTAGTTTATTTCTGTGTCATGTCCCCGTCCTCCCCCCAAAAGTACTATTTGCTTATCCACTGGAAGTGTTGTAGTCTATCAGCTAAATACATGCATTCTTTGGTTTGAGTACTAATTTGGAAATGCACGGTACTTACCCACTGTAGTAGCCTATTGTTTATATTCCTACTGAGGTGTTTCTGAAAGTGCATTTTTGGCACAAAGCACTAAAAGCTCTATGGGCTGGCTACTGTATGCACACACTAAATCCATTGTTTGTTCATGCTTCTGCTGCAATAACATAAAAATCAGCTAAGTATGTTTTACACTACTAAAACACTCAATGATGATGAACCTACCTTGCCTCAGTTTTTTTTCTGATGTTGAAATATTATTATCCATTCCCCCTCCATTCTCCTCATTAGATCAAGAAGACTCTATTAATGTAATCTAGATGCTTTGATATCCTCAAATGAAAGATAATAGTTCTTGACATCAAAGTGTCTCATGCCTGCATCACACAACTCAATCTTAAACAGAGGTAGCCCATCCAGCAAGTGCACTCTGCAGCTGAAAGTTGACCAGCTCAAATGGAGGCCATGCTGTCACAGCTATATCTCTTGAGGGATCTGAGCTCACATCCTTGTAGATATTTCTTTAAACTAGCTATTTCAGAGATATCTGAAGGAGTTTGAAATGGCACTAATGGCATATGGTGTATGTATTAAAGAAGGGGTTTTTTTCATCTTGTTCAAACCTATTCTCTTTTATATTGAATTCCTTGCTATGTAAATAAGAATTCAGTGCCAGGTCTGTTAGATTATATGTTACTTCCACATCATTCAAAGGCATGCCAGCCTCGGAGATTAATTCAGCCAGAATGGACTTTTGAAAATGTCTGGTCTGACCTTTCATGTAACACAGAATCCAAAATACAAGGGCACAGAAGTTAATGTCTTTACAACAGGGATGGATCCAGATGATTCGGCCTGAACTGCACAAAATGTATCCATTTTTAGCGCTGTCAAGTGATGTAAGTCACACACAATTGTTTGGTTCCCTATGGTGCATTACCAGGGGAGATCTGTCTGGGTTTTACAGAACTTAAGCCTTCACAGAACCACATGCTATACCATGTGTTTTGTTTACTCTTCTATGCAATTCAGGTTGTTAAAGTTTGTCCAGCCCACCATCTTCAGTAATGCAGAGTATTTCAGTTCTAAATTTTTTAAAATGTGCACAATAATTAAAGGAGAGACCAAGGCTCGAGCCTAAGAAGTAGACATGGTCCCAACAGATGGAATATACCCGTACCACAGAAAAAGACAAAAATCCCCACAAGGTCCATTAATCAGAAAATGGTGGAAGAAAATGTATTCCAATCCAAATCTGCTAGTCAGTCTGCACTGTCAAGATAAATATGATATAAAAAGAGAACCTGCTCAGGAACATGCTTGCAATGTCCAAGCACTGGTCCATCTTCTTCGTATCCCATCTCCACCTCCTTTCCTTATCTACTTGCATACAACAGCCATGAGATTTCTCAGCCTCTTCTTAAATTAACTGAATGATAATCTCAATGTAAACTTCCCCTCCAATCCCAGGAACATTTCTAACCCATTTAAAAACTCTGCTCGGTATTTCTGTATCCCTTGAATCTCAGACACCAGAACAATGCACAAAAGTTCTAGTGACAATCTTGGTAAGGCTGTGTCCAGAAGCAAGATCACTGTCCCAGTTACATTTTAAACACTTTCTTCATTTATCTAAAAGATCTTGTTTCCTTTCAGCCACAGCACTGTACTGAGAGCTCACGTTTAGGGGCTGTCTTAACAGCAGCCCCCGAACCTCACTGGAGTACGTTCAAAAACTTCAGGTCCGTGGAGCCTGTGCTCATTGTTCCCTGACAAGTTACCTTGCCCTGGCTTTATTAAAGACAGCCCTTTGCAATTGTGATCTACTGACTAACAAACTTGGGTAACTCAATAAAAGCAACTTGTCTTCTCTTTTCTTACTACTCCACCTGTAAGCTTTGCAAAAAAATTACATTAACAATTAACTGATAATAATATTAAATGTTAGACCACGACTCAGTCCCTTACTGACCCTACAAAAAGAGTACTGTTCACTGATCTTTCTCTCTTCACAACTATCTTTTAAGATCTACCAATGAATCAATTTTTAAAAGACACCCAGCTAAACCCAAGCTTTTAAATCAAAATGTCATGGAGTATTAAGTTCTGAAGTTCAAGCACACAATGTCAGTTAATTTGCCTTTATCAACCAGCCCATAATCCACTAAAAAAAAAAAAAAAAAGAGATACTAAGTGTCTGTCTGACAAGGTCTATATTTCCAAATAACTATGCTAGTATTAATTAAATTTTAGCTGCCAAACCTTGTTGATGAACTCTTTTTTGTCTTACTGTTTTACATAGAATCAATATCAGGCCAGTTTGCCCATAGCTTCCAGGCTATTGTTCTTTACCTCTTTTAAGCCAGAAACAAGATACACCTTTTCTCAAATTCTGTGACATTTCTTTGGTTTCCAACATTGTTTAATTAGTGATTTGTAAAGCTTCTCATCTTTTTAAAATGGTGCTTAGATATGAAATGTATCACATTTTTTCTACATTTTCCTTCATTACATATTGCAAACCTTCTATTTCAGCTATAGCCACAATACTCAGAATGGATACCTCTATTGGCTTCATCCCAAATACAGAGCAGATATATCTGGTGAACATCTCACTTTTTTGGCTCTTCATTGTTTATAATATTCTGGCAATCACCCTTATTTGAAACCATATTATTTAATGAGGGCTGGTTAGCTATTTCATTACTTCCTAGCACTGAATACTATCTCACAACAGATGAGATGGAATCAAAGCTGTTACCACCAAGTCTATGGTGGAAAAAAATACAACAAAGATTAATTCAATTTTGGAGGTGAAACGCAGCAACCACAGTAGATTTCTGCTTTCAGTGGAATCCCCCCTCTCAAGGAGGAAAGCATACTGAGTATCTGAGACCTGCCAAGATCATCTCAGCTCACCTGTGAAAAAGTCAAGTTTGTGATGGGCAGGAGCGAACAGATAATCAATAACAAAGTACACTGTTCAGGGAGAGAGGCTATTTGCCCTGATAACAGACTGAAGGAGAAAGACAGACAACTGGTGTCTAGAGACAGAGAAAAGCAAAAGAATTATACCTTTACTAACGTGGCAATAATGACTTTACATAAACTAAGGAAACGCAAACTTTTCAGATGCACGAAGCAACTAAATCTAGGGATATTTTAAAACGTAACAAGCACAGACAGTACAACAAGATAAAGAATCCCCTTTGTGACCAAGCTCTGCACCACTTACAAATACACAAACAACTTCAGACTATAAGGAGGAAACAAAAATGCTTTAGGTCTCTCCAGAGAGGTTGTTCGTGTTCTGGCACACATCTAAAAGGAAAGCACTAGTCTCAGAGTCACCTTGACACAGAATTTCTGCCTCTCAAGTTCATACTACTGTCCCTTTTCCTGAGCAATCTCTCTGAGAGTGGGAAAAATATCTGAGCTTTGCAGGCTGGTTTCTCTGGGAGAACAAAGTTGGTGACACAGAGGCTGCAAATACTCTCGTACACAAAAATCCCCAAACAATCCCATATTCTGGGATTTTCAGCTCCCAGTCAGCAATCAGTTCTCAAGGAGCCACTCTAGACCCAAGACAGAGCTTTATTTGAGTTGGAGCAAAGACCCTTTTGCCTAACTCCTTTTATCCAGAATCTTGCATAGCCAAAATTTAAAGGATTTTTTTCTAGCAGAACTAAAAATTTATAAGTACACAAATAAGAAGAAACTAAAAAGGTCCACGCAGTAGCATTGCTTGGCAACACCTGTATCACAAGTATGAGACTGTCAGTATTCACTACACAGCATTCAGGCAAGCTTTTTTTGTCATAGGGCTGAGGTCTTTCATCATACTCCCGTCTAGAGGAGACGCTTTATCAGAGGGGTCTAAGTAAATGCTGATGTGTAATGATTTCTAAATAAAGCAAAAATAGAAAGTTTTGACTATTGTGTTGGTATATTTCCAATTGCCACTGCTGTTTCATAAAACTAATAAAATCTAAAACCAATTAAAAATTCTAGAATGAAATTTGAAAAATTAAAAAAAGTAAAAATTAAGCTAATTTTTTATCCCAGAAGTTAAAATTTCTGAGGAATCCCAACAATATATTCCACTTGAAAATGGAAATGTTTCCAAACTATCAAAAACCCCACCATACACAAATCCTGAATTTCAGCCAGCTTCAGTAAACAGTTTATCAACACTCATTACTCTCACTCAGTGTACCACTGCACACAGCCTTAACATATGCTGCCTGACACCCAGCCTCCCAGGAAAAAGAGCGACTGCTCTAAAGATCTGGTTACTTAAGCCTGAGAGCTAAGAGACATAAAGGAGATGAATCTGTAATTATAGCCCAGTTACTATGCAAATACTTCAGCACACTATCTTGGTAAGGAATCTAGGTCTTCCCTTTCAGAACAGTTTCATTATTAGAAACGATTATTGCCTTTATTCCACCACTGTGATATTTCATGCATCTTATATAGCACAGAGAAGGAGCAAACAAGAACAAACAGCTTTTACCTCTGCAATCCTCACTGGCAGCATCAAAATCACAGCCCTGAAAGGACCAGAGATGAGAAATACCCAGGGATTTTAAATCTGTGTTTAGCAGAAAGCCTGAATAATAAGTTGCATCTCATATCTTAAGACTGCAGATATTTTTAATGAGTTCATAAGGTTGTACGCAGCTGAACCAGCACAGGTCAGACACACTGTGTTTCCTTGTGTCATGCAGGCAGTGAGTCTATAACGGATCATTAACATGTTGTCCTGGCCATGAACAGGTTTTTTTGAAGTCTGTTTTCTTCTGCTGGTATTCTTGACTGTGCTTGTGTGACAGAATTAAGACAGGAATTTCATTGAGGAGTACATATTAAAACGGGTGGTACTGTATGAAAACTGCTTGCAGTTCTAGCCCCAGCAAGTGCGGCAGCCAGGGTCTTCAGGACTGCACTGACACAGACTTTGCTGTTCCACACGATTATTGCTCACAGGCACCAAGGCTGACACTGGATGTGCTAGGACGAATGCTACGCGGACACAACTGGGGTAAGCATACTGTACTGGATAAGCACATCAGACCTAGCTATGCATAGCATGGTTTTATCTGTAGTGTAGGCAAGCTGCTTTAAAGCAGCTTGGCTGAAAAATAATTCAGAAAGGAGAAAAATCCACAGGCAAAGGCTTGCCATTGAAAATGTCCTGCACCTTAGCCATAACTTCATTATCTCACATTCACTGGACTACTTCAAACATCCAACATGTTATTCACAGCCACACAGTTTTCACAGAATCAGCAGAGGAAGGAAAAAAAGATGCTTAAAAAGAACTTTCTGCTCAAGGAAGTGAAAAAGCAAGCTGTCTTGAGTACTTCATCTAGTCTCTCACATTTATTAAGGGTAAAATAATTTCTCTCTCGTCACGTAAATGGAGCAGATACAGTATCTCTCCCCAGAGCACCAGAAGCCACAAGGGCAGGCTAGATTAGGCTTATAGGACTGATGCAACCTTGTGTGAGGCATTACTTCATGAAGAAGTGGTGAGTTAGCAACACGTTTTTCACAAAATATTTCGTTTGCATCTTCTGTCACACAAACAAAAGCAGTAACTGTGGGGAGACCTGTTTTGATTTTTCTGTGCTGCTGCCTCCTCCTTAGATGTAAGCACCATATCAGGCAATTCACAAATGACACCTCATCCTGCAAACGAACACTACGGTCGATCATTCAAGATTGCTATGATATTTGCAAAGAGGATAATAGAGATCTGGACAAAACACGCATAGTAGTGTCTAATACATGGAAACAGATGTTTTTATGGAGTGCTGCATAAATATTTTGCATTTCCCTGCTTGCTATCTTTTTCCTTTGAAGGATAGATCTGTATTAGTTTCCAAACAGAGAGCATATTGTTCCACATGTTCTACAGCTCCTGAATCACACTAATTTGTATTACTACATTTTTAATTTAATGATTGATATGTTGGCTTTGCAAACTGACTGTCAGAA
Source organism: Balearica regulorum gibbericeps (assembly GCF_011004875.1). Lineage (NCBI taxonomy): Eukaryota > Metazoa > Chordata > Aves > Gruiformes > Gruidae > Balearica > Balearica regulorum. The sequence goes on along the minus strand of NC_046194.1, from coordinate 6,986,654 downwards.
TAATTCATATAGTATTAAAAAACCCAAGCGTACAGGAGTTTTATTAATGCACCCTTAAAGAATAATGAAACCTTCAGCCTCACTCTAATGAATTCTGGTGAAACACTTATGAATGATACTATTCATATATGCCTGTCCCTCAGGTGAGGAGGAGGGTGAGGGAAGAGAAGGAACAAGGAACAAAAAAAGCGCAAAAATATCTAGTGATAAAATGGAAACATTTTCTGAAATAACCTTCAGATATTAAGTCCTGGTAGGAGAAATGGCAGCTTCAAACATCCACTTATTTATTCCCCTGCACCACAGGATTATGAAGGATTGTTTCTTGTTTTGTTTCATTTAAAACCCCAAGCACAGTTGTCCCAGGCTCTCTAACAGTACCAAGGCAAGATCTATATACCTAAGGTCAGGTCCTGAAGCCCTAAATCAGCTTTTCAATGGATGTTTTGCTTCAGGGCCAAATACTGTTCTCAGCCCCTATCCATGGCTCCAGAGACTCATCAGCACACTATGAACATGATGCATGTGAGTACAGGAAGGTCTGAAGCCCTGTGTACAAGAAAAGTACACACAATGCACGTGGAGGATTTGTTTTCAGATGGCCTAGCTATGTCTGACCAAGAGAGGGAAGGAATGAGATTAACTACCAGCCATTGCGAGGCTCCTTTTCATACTTCTGCCTAAGGATACTGTAGTACAACTTCTGATACTGCACTGCAAAATACCAGTACGCTGCAAGTGATACGCTTTTCCCCAAATATCTGAAGTTTAATGACTAAGTCCAAGACAGAGTTACAAAGCACATTCCTAGATTCCTACCCGCCATTAGCGTGTCAGGAAGAATTATGCAGAAAGTAGAATGCAGTTATAGTGTCCAGGCTAGTTGAAGGACAGAGTCGATCAATATAGTTACAAGAATAGATGGATGAGAATATCCCCTCTGAGAATACTTTGCTTCCGGCAACCTGCATAGGGCTTCGGAATAAAACTAAAACTCCACAAGAGACACTTAAAGTGAGAAGTGTTGTGTTTCAAAAACACCCAACCCAAACTAAACAAAAACACCCAAAAACCTCAACCTCCAAGAAGTTACACTGAACTAGTAGAGAACAGATTTGTAAATCCTGTTTGATGACCACAGGAAAGAAAGGATTCAGCCAGTAGCTTTGAGAAGGGCTGACTTCTGGCAAGGTGTCTAATACCCATCCTGTTCATGACAGTGTGGAACACAACCTTCAGTACCAAAGCATGGTCTCTTCTCTTTCTTTTGTAACATTTTATCTTCCTCTCAGGGGTCAGATGAGACAGAGTTTCATTCCCTTTGGAAGACAGCAAAGAAGAACATAAGAATGAGGAACTGGACTTTGGTTATTGGCACAGCTTAGTCTCCAACTCACTCCTTCAGGGACCTTTGGATTTCTGAGATGGACAGCACACTAAAACCCAGAAGTGAAAATTGCCTGAAGATTGTTGGGACTCCTGCACAGAAAACTCTCTAAGCTTTTAGAAGCTGACAGCGCTGGAAGGGAGCCATAACAAAGCTGATGAGGCTCTGAGGAAGCGTCCAAGCCAGGATTCACAAATGAGTTGACTGGCCATGCAGGGAGGAAAATATTTCCTTCACCTAGATTATGCTTTCCAAACATGGTGGATGTTTTGTGGTTTAAATTTTATTATGCTTGAGGTCCCCCTTTTTCAATATTCTTCCACTTGGTTGTTGACAGGAAGGCACTTCTGCAAGCCCAAAGGTCTCAGTCCATGAAGGACAAGACAATGAAAATAATAATCTCTCTCAGGAACATCCTCAGATGAGATGAAACTTCCAAACCTGGTTCCAACTCTGATGTTTTTCTTCTCCAAATAGAATCTGGATGGTGCAGTACACGTGGGTTACGCTGGGTTACACCACAGCAACCTGCGCAAAGGGTAGCTGATTGACTTCCCAGAAGACAACTGGTGCAACTTTTCCTGGTGCCTGCAGTGGCTATGTAAGGGATGTGCTACTGCCCTTATCAACACAGGCTATGCCATCAGAGAGAATCTGACCATTCAACTTTGCCAGAGTTTATACAGTTATGTTAAAACCAACATAAAACTACCCAGATGTTCCAAATTGCTGAAATATGAGGAAAAGCGCATTCTAAAAAGAAAAGAGATAAATGGAAGAAAGCGTAAATCATGGAGGTTGCATGCTGCAGAATACATCTCTTTGGTGGTCAACAGTCTAGTTCAGGCATGTTGTTGAGAGGGACGGAAAATTCCATATTCATTTGCGTGGCACTTAGATGGAGGATGGTAGCACCCACTGCTTGGGTGAAAGCATCTTTGGCTTCATTCAGCTGTATTGTACATCTAAAGTACGAAAAATCACTAGAAGCAGAATTTCCTGCTATGCTGAAATCTATTTACTAGCTGGCTCTAGTCAGTAAATCCTAGCTTCTGACTAATATGCTGTATGATGCCATGCAGGTCACTTTACTTTCCTTTTTTATAATAGGCACAGAACACAAGGGGTATCTTACAACTTAATTACATAAGATGTATAAGGAACAGAATTAAGGAAATAACTGAATGTCCCACGAGAAATTCTAACATTTCAGTAGTTGACTACTTTTCACCATCAGTGTTCTGAAACTTACTATTTAAACAGGGCAAAACATTAAAATTTCAGTATTTAGGTAAAACAGCAGTGCATTCTTGAAGCAAAACACTTTGTACTGACTCAGTTCAACATGAAGCCACTTTATCTTCTGCAGTACGTTGCCTTGCAGAAATTGTTTGCTGGGCTTCTTTATGTCCATATTGTTCACTGCTTAGATCATCCCTGCTGAAGTAGTCCTTGCAGCCAACGTCTGGACCCCACCACACCGCTTTATGGAGCGCCACTGTGCCGTACCACAGGGAGGGGGGCAGGAAGCACGCGTCCTGGCAGAGTACAGTCACTAGCTGCAGCTCCTCTGAATCAGCATGCCACAATGAAGAAAAATAAATATTTTCTGGCAGTTCATTTAACTGAAATATTGCATGCAATTCAGACACAACAGGTCCGACAGCCAGATCTATTTCTATTGTTAACCTTTCAAATCACTTACCTGTGAAAACTCCATATCTCTCTCTCTAAATTAACAACCATCATGGACACCAAAAGCTGTCTGAATCCCTTAGTGACAAGTAAAGGATGTTGTTTTCATTCTGCAGCTCCTGATTACCACAGTAAAACCAAATTTGCATTTGCAAATAGTGGTGAATTGCTACTGATTCCAGCACTTGGACCTCAAACAGGAGAAGTGTTTTCAAAGAAGTCAGGAGAGAACAGAATAGATAGATACTGGGACTACATTTTAACAGCAACAAATTTCAGTGCAATTGACTGAAGTCCAGCAAAGTTTTTCCAAACACTAAGTAATTTCTACAATACTTCAGCTACAGATAAGAAAAACATCTCAGAAAAAGAGGTATTTAAAGGCAACTTAAAGATTTACTCATTTTTTTATGTCAGCCGTGTGCCAGGATGGGTCCTCACCTGGTTTTCTCTTGTTTCTTCCAGTTGGTAACACTACTCAGTTTCTCCCCTAAAGGAGGATCCACTACAATGCAAAGGCTCACTCTGCCTTTTTTTTTGTTTTTGTTTTTTTAACTGCACCATAGCATAACTTTTTCCCTGGAAAAACATATTTCTCTGCTCCTAAGAGTACATGAGTACACAACACAGAAACAGATCATGAATGCTGTTATAAGGGTGTGCCAGCTAAGGCTAAAGACCTGAAATGGGAACCATATCCAGCAAAGTGCTGAGCTCTGTCCTCATAATATTAATGGTACATTAGGACACAGACCTTTTTTTGCAGAAACATGCAGAAAAATCCGAGCAATTAAAAAAATAATAAAAAAATCACTTGCTGCGCCTTCTGGGGTGGGGGGCGCAGGGGGATTGGAGGGACAATGAGGAGTGGCTCAGGTTTTCTTGTAATTGTCCTGACATACTCCATCAATATAAAAACACTTGGGTCGTCTGTGACACAGTACTGCCAGAGAAGAGACGTGTTTACTGGGTTTTACAAAATTTTTGTGACATTACTAGTAAGAATTATTCAAGACTGTAATCCTGATCTATAAGACAAAGCCCAGTGCAGTCAAAACAAAACAGCAACAAAACCCCGTTGCAATGAAGCTGACAAGCCAGCCACAGGCAGTGGCTCAGCAGTCCCGGCACACAGTCCCTCATATACGCGATGACGGGAGGCCACAGAAAGTACAAGGAGGTACCAGCTACTGCACTTGTCTGGAAAGCATCTTATTAAGTGCACCAAATCAATGGCTAGAAGTCCTGTCCAGCTCTCATGTGTTTCTCTTCTGACTGCTATTGAAACAGGTTCTATTTTAGTATAATAAAGCAACAAGCTGTACTGAGTCAATACCGTACAGAAACTTTAGAATGGAGCCATGGAACGCTACAGATACATTTTTCTCAGATCTTTCCAACATATCTGATGCGTTCTGCATCCTCTACTGAAAATCAGATGTCTCTTACTTTTCTCAATATTTCAAAGAGTATCTGCATCATGCCACAAAATTCCCAGTGGAAAAGAATTCCAAGCCAGTAAAAAAAAATCCAGTTTATTTCTTACAAGTTCGGCTTTTAATTCTTGTCTGTATTTACTAGTTCAGGAACTGGGAAAAAAATCCTGAAAGTGATGTTTAGGTGCAATAATTAACAAGTACTAATTGTATAGCAGAACCCAGAATTGTTTTAGAAACTACCTCAGTTGCTCATCAGGATATTTTTAGCAGCAAAGCTTCTTACTATATAAAAAAATATATATGCTAGTAGCCCTATCATTTCCTGATTTAGACCACCTGAACAAAATGGGTTGCTTACCCATGTCTCAGGTATAAAGTGGTTACTGGTCAAAGGTTTCCCACTGACATGCCTAGTCCTGTTCCTAGGGATATTCTTTGAAGACGAGCAATGAGTTTATTCTTCATGATCTATGCAATTGCTTCTTTATCACTGTCAAATAGCATTAGTCAATTTGTGGCTTTGTGGCAGAAGCGCTTTTCTATTAAAAAGAATTAGATGAACCACTTCCTGCACCTCAGGCTGAATAATTGTAAAATAATCACAGTTTCTGTGAACGTGAGGATGATTTAAAATGGTATTTTAGAGGTTCCAAATTTTACTAACAGTCTCTAATGAATGCCATATGATGTTTCAGTCCTCAACCCAAGCATGAACATGTTGACTTCATCTAGACAGATATTAGCAGCCCCATACATTCGCTTGAACCCTGCTGAAAAGCAGTATATATTCTCATTTTCTGTTTGTTGACACCAGTTTTACACTGTAAATTTATAACAAAAGAGCTATTTTGGTAGAAACACAGTACTTCTGAGTTATAAAGACCTGCTCCTGCCCCCCAGCCTTTCAGAAGGTACACAGTCTGAACCCATTAAATAATCTAGCCCAGTTTCTATCCTATCAGAGCTCTGTTCATTAAAGTGATTTTCAGTAAATGCCTTTTGGTGCTCCAGCAGTGGCAAACAAAAAAAAAAAAAAAACCTAATTAACATTTTTTAAAACTAACCAATGTGAAAGAGAACAAAAAAAATGTTTCTAGAAATTTTCACTCTAACTCCACTTATCTACTCACTGAAAAAGTGACAAGTGTCACCACATCACAGTATCTATAATGTGTGTACTGTATCTTTACACAACAACTCTTCTCTTTAACCAGAAAAAGAACAAAGGAAGAAAAAGATAAATGTAATATTAGTGCTGGATTTATGTGCTACAGTAGAAATAAGATGAATACACAACTATCGGGCTTGTCAAAGACATATTTGGGTAGTGGCAAACACTCACATTGCAGAAGACGGGCTACAGTCTCTTGTCTGTCAGATGAAGTGAAGACACAAGTTCAACATTAAAACAAAAAAAAGAAAAATCTAAGATGAAAGTAAAAATGTGAAAAAAATATCCAAAAACGCCAAACACTTTCAGGGAAATTCATCGCTTTCTAAAGAGAACAATCATCTCCAAGCGTCGGTGTCTATTTTGCAGCACATTCAGACAGATCTAGTCTAGCAATAACATGCTCCAAATAATTCCAGAGCTTCAATAGCCCCATGCTTCTCAGTCTGTATTTTTTTCTTTCTGAACATGTAAGTTTAAGTTTGATTCAGTTCTCTGCAAAACCCTTTATTTTCAAAGGTTGTATAGTTGGATTTACAGTGGCTGGTGTTTGCAAGGAGAACGAGAGGGAGGAGGGTGTAATCCTACAAGCCTAGGAAAATTGCAAGAATAAATCACGATGGAGACTTTTTCTTTTATTACATTTACTTTTAGAAAAACAGTATAAATAAAAGACTGCAAACAAGAATGAACCAGAAAACAGGAAACAGGAATAATCCTTTCTTCTATTCCTTCCTTATCCCTTCTAAAGCTTTTTCTGTCTTTACTCTAGAAACACAACACTCTAAAAATCTATTAATATTCCTCGTTTTCCCTAGCTAACTGTCATTATTACGGAAAGTGAGAAATGGCTGTCAAGCTCAAAAGCAAAACCAAGCGCATTCTAAATCCCCTACAGCCACACTTGTTCCATATAAGGACATTGCTGCTATTATGGCAGTGAGCAGAGTAAATAATTTAAAAAAATAATTAAAAATGTTAATAATTAACAATCCCAAAGCACCCTGGTTTTTTCACACAGTTTGTTCTCCAAACGGAAGCAAGGATCTTTTATTCTGCACACTGCTTATCAATGCCCAGGTCACAAGAGGCTAGGAAATTTAGAACACATTGCATGTATTGTATTGGTGGGAGAACACATTTAAACAAGACAAAAAAATCTATATCCAAATGGAAGGATCAGCATGGATTCATCAAAATGGAAGGTTGCACTCTGGGAGACGTCTATGTGCTTCCATCCTAAGCACTCAGAGGACAAAGCACAATCTGACAGTGTTCAAGAACTTTGCCCTTCTTGGCTCTGAAGAGCAACTAGGGGAGAAGAAATATGAACGTCTTCTCACGAGAAGCAGACTTAAATACAGTCTGGAATTAGTTCATTAGTTCATATTCAAACTGTAAGGTCAGACTTCAGTGATGAGGCCAATACAAGCCAGTAACTTCCAGTCATAATCACAAATTCAGTGCCACGCAGACATGGCTAGAAATAAAACAGGCTATTTCACTACTCCCAGCTTTCTGGGAAATCTACTTTTAATCTGTCCAGCTGAAAGTAATTTCAAATCATTTAGGGCTGATAATTCTTAGGGTAGCTTAGATTTAGGTCTCGTCAGGTATTAAAGTGCTCTGAACACACAACTGAGGCTGGACCTCCAGTAATACTGTTGTTTCACCTGCTTCACAGTTTTTTCAAAGTGGACTGGCACTCAAAATGCAGAACACTTGTGAAAATCTGGTCCTCCTTCTCCACCCAGCATGCTGAAGTTAAACCTTCCACCTAAAGACCTTGGAAGAAGCCCCTTTACACTGCATCTTCCCCTATGTTCTTACTCGAGGCAGGACCTCCATTGCTTTTGCTGGGAACTGGCTTTTCTAAACATCATGATTCTGACCAGACTGATGAGTCATCCTGCTGTAATTGTTTTAATGACAATTAAAAAGCCTTATTTCTGATCATTTAAAAGTACATTAAAATTCAGCCTGAGGCAATGAACAGCTGGCAAAAAAGTAGCAGTCCCAATGAAATTTAGGATTTCCTTGTCTGTCTCTCCTTTTTTTTTTTTTTTTTCTTTTTTGCCAAGTTACCTCAGAGAAGCAGGGTTTGTGAGGAGAGGTAATGGCCTTCATTAAACCAAATGATGCAGCTAGAAGAAGCAGACAAGCTTTCAGACACACAGTTCCTTCAGGTCAAACATATAAAATAAAGTAAAATAAAATAAAGTGAAATAAAGTAATTTTTAAAATATTGCAGAAGGGTACTTATCTGCAGTGATAGCAAATTTGCTTTTGAGCTTTAGCACTGCTTATTAGAGCTTTAACATTTTGGCTTGGGAATGAATGCAAACTCTGCACAGCACTGCAGCAGAAGACTTTTCCATTTGAATTTTAGAAAGAGCATAGGCTCTAAAAAAAAAAAAAAAAAAAATAAAATTCCCTGGTCTGTGCAGTAAATGCCCAGTATGTACAGTGCAATGCAAATATTTTCCCCTCCAGTATTCCAAAATATTTTCTTGGAAGTCATTGAATTCCTCCCAGGATGTTTTAATTTCATGTTTTCTTAATGCATAAAGAAAGCATATGTGGAAATTTCTTCTCCAGACTCACACCTCAGCCTTTCATTAGAGTCTTTCTTTAGAGTCACTTTAGCAAGATCCTTATCAAAATCCTAGATTGGACCTTACCTCTGCACTTGTTACTATTCTTTGTAATTCTGGACCTACTTTTGGTCTTTTAAGTCACTAGACTGTGAACGGAGCCACTTGCCATCTTGGTCAGTAAAGAGCAAGGGGAGGAAGGCGCTGCTGACGTCCCCCATGAGACCCCTCACGTGGGATTTGCTCCTCAGCAGGGCAGTGGCTGCTTTGCCCAGCACCTGCAGGCTCAGTCCCAGCAAGGGCTCGGACCCAGCAAGCTGCAGCAGCCCGAGTACTGGGACATGGAAGAGGCTCAATGTCGAGTCAAGCCTCAGACATGGAGGAAAGCCTCCCTTCTCCCAGGAAGCCGTGAGGGGCTTGTGGAGAGCCTGTGCCACTCAGCAGGACAGGGACAGTTGCTGGACTACAAAGAAACGTTGGACAACATCCTGTCTTGACAGATTTGGGGTGCATTTGCTTTGTAGCCTTTCATTTACCTTCTCTCTCACACAAAATCTATGTTTTCGCCTTCTAACGAGTTGCTTCATTATTCTGTGTTATAATGAAGAACAGCTGAAGAAATTTTTTGGCATATTCACTTTGAAAAGGGAGAAGTTCAAGTGATCATCTGAAGAGCATGAGGTCTAATCACACTCCTCTTCTTCCCCCCCCCCCCCCAGATTTCACTACACTTTGAGGGTATTTTGGAAGGCAGAAAGTGTCTCTTAGTGTGCTTTGTGATTTTGGGTGCAGCATTTCAACAGCTATTGCCACTTTGCTTAAAGAGAGTGCAAAGATTCTACTAAATTCTGATTTTCTCAACTCCCTGAGGCTCTGTTATGAAGTATTTAGTAAGTGACAGCGATCTCATTTGTGACATTCTTATTTCTAAGTTCGTACTGATAATCCCATATGGTGTTAAAGGGGGCCCTGACATACCAAAGGCTCTGTCTTTTAGGCAAAATATAAAAACTAGACCCTTCTGCTCTCAGGAATTACAAGCTCCTACACAACCCAGTTGTTAAGGCTGATGTCCTGGCCAAATTCCAGCCATCCTTTCTCCTCACTGCCATCATTTCTCCTCACTCCTCCCTGAGTTTTCCATCTTCTACCCAAGGAAAGTAACCCAAAGGCAGTAAAAACCCAGCTCACAAGTGTCCCCTGTCCCAAAGGGGTGCGTCACAACATCGGGCTCAGAAAGCCCTGTGGTATTTACACCATGCTGAATACAGGGGAAAAAAAGTTATCTGCACAAATCATTAAATCTTATTTAGAAGATTTATAGGACTAAAAATACCATATATATGGTACAATGAAGTATAAATACACAACTCCACTGAATATAAACTGTATATAAATATTGTAGTTCATTACTAAAAAAGACCCTATGACTGATTTCAAGTGCATCTGCATATGCAACTGTGGTTTTGCAGGCTGGCTAGACTGGAAAGTAAATACTTTTGTGTATTTGTTAATATTTGCACAGCAGAGAAATGAATGGCTTATAAGTAATTGAAAAGACATAGTACTCTTCAAAAAGTTACATTTAATATTTTAACATTAAAAAACCAAAGAGCTCAAAAAAACCCCTAGTACACAGAATTAAAGAAATATTAAAAATTGTTGTCAAAACCTTAAAAAATAAACTGACTGAGCATTTGAAATCATGCAGTTCTAAGAGATGAATTTTAGGTCCTAGTACTTTTTGGCTTTAATATTAACTACTGAATCAACATAAATTTAAAAATAGCACTAGTGACCTGGTACTGCACTGTAGCAGAGAACAGTGAGAAGAATCCTATTGCTCTTTTTTAAAAAACAACACTCAGCAAAACTGCCCAAAGGAAAACACCAACATACCAAAAATCACTTCCTGGGAATAATCATGAGCACCTGAAATCTCCAGTGATTTACGTGCTCAGGTATGTTTTAATCTGGACCATACTCCAAAGCATTGAAATCCTCTTCACACAGACAGAAACAAAAACCAACAAACCCCCAGACAAAACTGTATTCCCCAAACCTGTGTATATTGGGGAGTGAGGGGAAAGGGACTAAAGCACAATTCCTACATATAGTGGATGTAGTCCATTAAAACCCCAGGTGAGAAACATGTATCTTCTTGCAGCAAATTCCCAGAAACCTCGCAGCATAGCCAGGTGAGTCACGAGTATGTTTAAGCCCATTTTGTTGCCTTGCTGAGCCCTCTGAAGCCAAGAGGCTGAAACTATTTGTGTGCAGTCAGTAACCTGGAAAAGGAGTCCCCATGTAACGGTGGTTTCAGATGTGGAAGGTGGCAGCAGTGTGACAACGTGCACTGCTATTCTCATGTAGTTAACATTAGGCTTAGTGCAAGCCTCTGATAAACGTTTAACAACTCACGAAAGGTCTTTGCGTACACCCTGGTAACACAGTCGCTTTAATCCAGTATAAATGTATTGTTGCCAAAAGCAGTGCCAAATTGCTCAGCGCCACTGGCTGTCCTGTGCCAGCAAGAGCACTCTCGCTTAATGGGGTAACCTGGACTGACAATTGAACCAGCTGAAAACAAGTCTCCTCTTTCTTTTGTTGGGTGTGCTTTTAGCCAGATCAGTTAACTGAAGCCAGCTCGCCCCACAGATGTAGAGATGTTAGTGCCAGGAGTGAGGGGGTAGGGACCCCACCAGCCCTTTGGGAAGCAGCTCAGGTGTCTGCCATTGACTGCAGATTCAGAGAGACCTGAAACACAGAGGAGGAGTTTGCTGAATTTACACAGCAGTCAATTTGAATGTGACTTTTGCTTTTCTGCAAGCTCCTCAGGATTTGATTTAGTCTTCTCTCAGCATTGGCTCAGTAACTAGTCTAAAGAAACCACTGTCTGATTACCACTGGCACATCTGTAATAGTGGTGCATCTGCCTGATACAGGTTTGCTAAGGACACCCCAGTCTTAATGTGGGGAACCAAGGAGCATCTTCTCTACCACAGAGTTCTTTTATTCCTCCTTGAGCATAGGAGTTAGTATTTTTGTACAACTGAATCGTACCCTAACTTTATTACCCTATATCTCAAAGTCATTAAATTCTTTTCATATATCACTTTAATCTTCCCCTTTACTGACTATGCCACCTCAACTTGTGTAAATAGCAAATTTCATTAGCACACTCTTGATTTTACATAAAGTTCCCTAGTGAAAATGTTAAATCAGATCAGGCCCAAGCCCAAGCAAGTTGAATTTCAGATGCAACTTCCCTGATTGTTTTGGATCTGAAACCTGAGACTAAACCAAAGCTAACGTACTAAACCAAAGGAAATCTATGCCAATAATCTATGCAATGCACTGTACACCTAGGGCACCAAAATTTAAGGCAAGAAATAAGCAAACACATGGGTTTGCTCCAGGTACTAATTTGCAGTTGCTGCTCTGGGGTTCCCCCCCCCCCCCCCGATAAGTAAGTATAGACTCCAACAAGTTGATAGGCCTTTTCTCATATTTAGAGCATTCATCTAGAGACCGACTGTAGAGATTTGTCTATCAATTGTTCACACTTGGTGCTGCCCTGAACTGATCACCCCTTTAATTAACCATGTTAAACTAGCTCCCTGAAGCTTATGATGCTTCTGTCACTCGCCTGTGGGTTTCCTCTTCACTACAAGCCTGAGTGCTTCCATTAAGTTTACAGTGAGAAGAACCAATAGAGGAAATGATGAAGGATATCCCTGGGCTCCATTTGAAAGAACTGTTAAAGAAAGGCTTCACAGCAAAAGAGAATTTAATAAAGTAGCACTTTTTTTTTTTTCTTTGATGCCTAGGGAAAAGAAAACAGAAAGAATATATTTATTTTTACTGTATTTAAACTGTCTTTTGTAACAGCAAAACAAAAATTACCAAGCAATGGCACACCGCCACAGAGGACATAGTGCATTCACCAGTTGTAATATTGTAGTCCCCTGACCATGGTTTCATCTTTGAAAATTTGAATATTAACATCATGCGTACGGGAAGAAGTTGGAAACAAAGAAAGGTTTTCTTGGATTGTAGATAGATTCAGAATCTTCTGAAAAGTCTCATTTATATATTAAGAATGCAGTGGCCACCTTAGAGATCTACAAAATTTTGTCAGGTCAATATTTGTGGCATCACCATTATCTCCTTTAATGAGTATTGTAAATGATGAAGTGTCAAACAATTAACACATTTCTCCTAGTCTTGCACTTAGGATAACACATATTTCCCAAGAGCGGGAAAGAATTTATTTGGCTTACTTTCAATTTGTGCAACAAGGGTACAAATCTAGCCCCAAGAGCAGCAAATCTGGTATATCATTACCACTTTCTGCAGGCGCACATTTAAAAGTTAGGAAGGCTTCTGCCTGAGCTCGCAAAATTAATAATGATGAAGCAAATATGACTGTTGGCAAATGTGCGTTTTGCAAAATGAGTTAAGTATTTTAGCACCTTGAAAAAGTAATGGCAATGATTTGGACATACGCTTCTTCCTTGCCTTCCTCTGAACAAAGACAAAAATCATAAACCTTAATAGCCATAGGTGAAATTATATATTTTTCAGTGGTTAGTGCTATATGCAGCCATCATCTTTTTTGGCAAAATATATATATATATTTTTAAAATCAGCTATGATATAGAATAAGCAATATGTGGGTGATTTAGAGCTGCAACAGATAGATATAAGCAAGGATCTCTGCAAATTCAGTGGAATCAGTTTACTGGAGCCATGTTCCCATTCTGTGTGTACAACTGCTCTGGGTAAATCAGAAAGTAATTCAGCTCCCTCTAATAAAGTCTCCTTTTGTGCAACAAACACAACTTGAAGCAAATTGCAAGATCTCTGTTTCTCTCATTGAAAAAAAGAGAGTTTGGCTTGCCAGCACATGCAAACTCAAATGCAATGTGCCAGATCTGAACAGCTGTATGTATCCCACTTCTCCTGAGGCTCCATCACATGCCACACGCCAGTCACCATAATTAGTGAGAGTTAGAAGGAAAACTCACAGTACAGTTAGGAAATGTACAGCATTATACATAAATAAAAGATTACTGCTCCCCAGTGCTCTTGTCTCTTCTAATTCCTGTTTTTTCTCCCCACAGACCAATAGCAGTGTTGAATTCTGATGAAGCAAAGTGCGGTTCAACCTCAGGCATTTTGTGAGGCAGAGAGCAATTAACTGGCGTTAAAGCAATACATAACAACATGTACTTTTCTGGCAGGGAAATGGCCAACTAAAGAGTTAAGTTTGGCATTACCAACAAACTTTCACCACAGATTTCAAAGCTTACTCTATTTATGTTTCCCCAATGTGAAGTAACCGCTGCCCAATTCATCTAAGGATTTAAATATAGTTTTAACTCTAACCTGTCGACACAGTCTATGGAAGTTGAAGGACAAATAATGTACCTAGTATTAAAAATGTGCTTAGATGTTTGCTGAATAGAGCTTGGATGAATTACGGATTGGGTGATAAATCTTGATAGGAGAAAATACAGTAAAATTTTCTTCCGTGGCTCTCCAGACTACAGAAAGGAACAGAGGCTGTTGCATTGTGCCCCCTGTGAGAACTAATGAACCGTTAACACAGTGGCTAATTTGTCTTTTGTTTCCTGGAAACACAGACAGACCCAGAAAAGGGAAGTAATAAAGGGGAGATACAGATCCAAAATTCTATCCTTCCTCCCATCCTAGAGCTACCACTCACAGAAAGATTCTTCTGTTTTACCTTTGGGGGAAAAAAAAAAAAAATCACTATTAAATTTGTGCTTCCTTATGCAGAGGGCAGGGATGGGCACACCTAGCAAAGAATGAAGGAAGTTCAACATTTTTCTGGGTTTATTTTCAAAAGATGCATGGTTGACAGAACATATGAGACACAGCAAGATGGACAGTGTGCCTAGATCTTTCAAGTTTACAGCTGTCAAAATTGTTACACTATGCTATTTTTAGCGAAATTACAATTTGGAACTGGCATGTTGATTCCACACAGTTGGAGCCTGCTTCAATGCCAGTGAACATACTTTGATTTATTGCTCTTTTATTCAGGTCAGGAACCATAACCTCAGGAGCAGTCGATTCATTGGTCTTAGTGTTCTAGACAAGAGGTGATTGTGGCCTTCAAAATTAGAAATGTTTATGCTATGAA